>NC_135503.1:160812152-161132459 GCF_052857255.1 Amblyomma americanum
CCGTGTTTTAGAAACTCCGTGTTGGAGAAACTCCCTGTTGTAGAAACTCCGTGTTAGAGAAACTCCATGTTGGAGAACCTTCTGGTTGGAGAAACTCCTTGTTGGAGAAAATCCTTGTTGGAGAAACTCCATGTTGGAGAAACTCCGTGTTGGAGAAACTCCGTGTTGGAGAAACTCCGTGTTGTGGAAACTCCGTGTTGGGGAAACGCCGAGATGCAGAAACTTCATGTGGTAGAAACTTCGTGTTGAAGAAACTCCGTGTTGGAGAAACTCCGTGTTGGAGAAACTCCGTGTTGGAGAAAACTCCGTGTTGGAGAAACTCCGTGTTTTAGAAACTCCGTGTTGGAGAAACTTCCTGTTGAAAAAACTCCGTGTTAGAGAAACTCCATGTTGGAGAACCTTCTGGTTGGAGAAACTCCTTGTTGGAGAAAATCCTTGTTGGAGAAACTCCATGTTGGAGAAACTCCGTGTTGGAGAAACTCCGTGTTGGAGAAACTCCGTGTTGTGGAAACTCCGTGTTGGGGAAACGCCGAGATGCAGAAACTTCATGTGGTAGAAACTTCGTGTTGGAGAAACTCCATGTTGGAGAAACTCCATGCTGCAGAAAATCCGCGCTGGGGAAACTACGCGCTGGAGAATCTCCGCGCTGGAGAGACTTCGTGTTGGAGAAACTCCGTGTTGCAGAAACTCCGTGTTGGAGAAACTCCGTGTGTGAGAAACTCCGAGTTGGAGAAACTCCGTGTTGGAGAAACTTCGTATCGGAGAAAGTCCGTGTCGGAGAAACTCCGTGTCGCAGAAACTCCGTGTTGTAGAAACTTCGTGTTTCCGAATCTCCTTGTTGTAGAAACTCCGTGTTGGAGAAACTTATTGTTAGATAAACTCCGTGTTGGAGAAACTTCGTGCTGGAGAAACTCTGTGTCGGAGAAACTCTGTGTCGGAGAAAGTCTGTGTCGGAGAAACTCCGTGTTGGAGAAACTCCGTGTTGGAGAAACTCCGTGGTAGAGAAACTCCGTGTTTGGGACACTCCACGTTGAAGAATCTCCTTGTTGGAAAAAACCTTGTTTGAGAAACTCCTTGTTGGAGAAACTCTGTGTCGGAGAAACTCCGTGCTGGGGCAACTTCGTGTTGGGGAAACGCCGTGTTGGAGAAACTCCATGTTGGAGAAACTCCGTGTCGGAGAAACTCCGTGTCGGAGAAACTCCGTGTTGGAGAAACTCCGTGTTGGAGAAACTTCGTGCTGGAGAAACTCTGTGTCGGACAAACTGTGTCGGAGAAAGTCTGTGTCGGAGAAACTCTGTGTTGGAGAAACTCCGTGTTGGAGAAACTCCGTGCTAGAGAAACACCGTGTTTGAGACACTCCACGTTGGAGAATCTCCTTGTTGGAAAAAACCTTGTTTGAGAAACTCCTTGTTGGAGAAACTCTGTGTCGGAGAAACTCTGTGCTGGGGAAACTTCGTGTTGGGGAAACGCCGTGTTGGAGAAACTCCATGTTGGAGAAACTCCGTGTCGGAGAAACTCCGTGTTGGAGAAACTCCGTGTTGGAGAAACTCCATGCTGCAGAAAATCCGCGCTGGGGAAACTACGCGCTGGAGAATCTCCGCGCTGGAGAGACTTCGTGTTGGAGAAACTCCGTGTTGCAGAAACTCCGTGTTGGAGAAACTCCGTGTGTGAGAAACTCCGAGTTGGAGAAACTCCGTGTTGGAGAAACTTCGTATCGGAGAAAGTCCGTGTCGGAGAAACTCCGTGTCGCAGAAACTTCGTGTTGTAGAAACTTCGTGTTTCCGAATCTCCTTGTTGTAGAAACTCCGTGTTGGAGAAACTTATTGTTAGATAAACTCCGTGTTGGAGAAACTTCGTGCTGGAGAAACTCTGTGTCGGAGAAACTCTGTGTCGGAGAAAGTCTGTGTCGGAGAAACTCCGTGTTGGAGAAACTCCGTGTTGGAGAAACTCCGTGGTAGAGAAACTCCGTGTTTGAGACACTCCACGTTGGAGAATCTCCTTGTTCAAAAAAACCTTGTTTGAGAAACTCCTTGTTGGAGAAACTCTGTGTCGGAGAAACTCCGTGCTGGGGCAACTTCGTGTTGGGGAAACGCCGTGTTGGAGAAACTCCATGTTGGAGAAACTCCGTGTCGGAGAAACTCCGTGTCGGAGAAACTCCGTGTTGGAGAAACTCCGTGTTGGAGAAACTCGGTGTTGAAGAAACTCCGTGTTGGAGAAACTTCGTGTTGGAGAAAATCTTTGTTGGAGAAACTCCGTGCTATAGCAACTCCGTGTTGGAGAAACTCCGCGCTGGAGAAACTCCGTGTTCGAAAAACTCCGTGTTGGAGGAACTCTGTGTTGGAGAAACTCCGTGTTGGAGAAACTCCGCGCTGGAGAAACTTCGTGTTGGAGAAACTCCGCGTTGGAGAAACTCCGTGTTGAAGAAACTCCGTGTTGGAGAAACTCCGTGTCGGAGAAACTCCGTATTGGAGAAAGTCCGTGTTGGAGAAACTTTATGTTGGAGAAACTCCCTGTCGAAGAAACTTCGTATTGGAGAAACTCCGTGTTGGAGAAACTTTATGTTGTAGAAACTCCGTGTTGGAGAAACTCCATGTTGTAGAAACTCCGTGTTGAAGAAACTCCGTGTTGGAGAAACTCCCTGTTGGAGAATCTCCGTGTTAGAGAAACTCCATGTTGGAGAAAGTCCGTGTTGGAGAATGTCCGTGTTGGAGAAACTCCGTGTTGGAGAAACTCCGTGTTGGAGAAACTTTATGTTGTAGAAACTCCGTGTTGGAGAAACTCCGTGTTGGAGAAACTCCGTGCTAGAGAAATTTCGTGTTTGAGACACTCCACGTTGGAGAATCTCCTTGTTGGAAAAAACCTTGTTTGAGAAACTCTTTGTTGGAGAAACTCTGTGTCGGAGAAACTCTGTGCTGGGGAAACTTCGTGTTGGGGAAACGCCGTGTTGGAGAAACTCCATGTTGGAGAAACTCCGTGTCGGAGAAACTCCGTGTCGGAGAAACTCCGTGTTGGAGAAACTCCGTGTTGGAGAAACTCCGTGTTGGAGAAACTCCGTGTTGGAGAAACTCCGTGTTGTTGAAACTTCTTGTTGGAGAAACTCCGTGCTACAGCAACTCCGTGTTGGAGAAACTCCGCACTGGAGAAACTCCGTGTTCGAAAAACTCCGTGTTGGAGGAACTCTGTGTTGGAGAAACTCCGTGTTGGAGAAACTCCGCGCTGGAGAAACTTCGTGTTGGAGAAACTCCGCGTTGGAGAAACTCCGTGTTGGAGAAACTCCGTGTTGGAGAAATTCCGTGTCGGAGAAACTCCGTATTGGAGAAACTCCGTGTTGGAGAAACTTTATGTTGGAGAAACTCCATGTCGAAGAGACTTCGTATTGGAGAAACTCCGTGTTGGAGAAACTATGTTGTAGAAACTCCGTGTTGGAGAAACTAAATGTTGTAGAAACTCCGTGTTGAAGAAACTCCGTGTTGGAGAAACTCCGTGTTGGAGAAAATCCGTGTTAGAGAAGCTCCATGTTGGAGAAAGTCCGTGTTGGAGAATGTCCGTGTTGGAGAAACTCCGTGTTGGAGAAACTCCGTGTTGGAGAAACTTCATGTTGTAGAAACTCCGTGTTGGAGAAACTCCATGTTGTAGAAACTCCGTGTTGAAGAAACTCCGTGTTGGAGAAACTCCGTGTCGGAGAAACTCTGTGTTGGAGAAAGTCCGTGTTGGAGAAACTCCGTGTTGGAGAAACTCTGTGTTGGAGAAACTCCGTGTTTTAGAAACTCCGTGTTGGAGAAACTCCGTGTTGTAGAAACTCTGTGTCAGAGAAACTCCGTGTCGGAGAAACTCCGTGTTGGAGAAACTCCGTGTTGGAGAAACCCTGTGTCGGAGAAATTTCTTGTTGGAGAAACTCCGTGCTGGAGAAACTCCTTGTTGGAGAAACTCCTTGTTGGAGAAACTCCGTGTTGGAGAAACTCCGTGTTGGAGAAAACTCCGTGTTGGAGAAACTCCGTGTTTTAGAAACTCCGTGTTGGAGAAACTCCCTGTTGTAGAAACTCCGTGTTAGAGAAACTCCATGTTGGAGAACCTTCTGGTTGGAGAAACTCCTTGTTGGAGAAAATCCTTGTTGGAGAAACTCCATGTTGGAGAAACTCCGTGTTGGAGAAACTCCGTGTTGTGGAAACTCCGTGTTGGGGAAACGCCGAGATGGAGAAACTTCATGTTGTAGAAACTTCGTGTTGAAGAATCTCCGTGTTGGAGAAACTCCGTGTTGGAGAAACTCCGTGTTAGAGAAACTCCATGTTGGAGAAATTCCGTGTTGGAGAATGTCCGTGTTGGAGAAACTCCGTGTTGGAGAAACTTCGTGTTGGAGAAACTTTATGTTGTAGAAACTCCGTGTTGGAGAAACTCCATGTTGTAGAAACTCCGTGTTGGAGAAACAGTGTTGGAGAAACTCCCTGTTGAAGAAACTCCGTGTTGTAGAAACTCCGTGTTGGAGATAATCCATGTTGGAGAAACTCCATGTTGGAGAAACTCCATGCTGCAGAAAATCCGCGCTGGGGAAACTACGCGCTGGAGAATCTCCGCGCTGGAGAGACTTCGTGTTGGAGAAACTCCGTGTTGCAGAAACTCCGTGTTGGAGAAACTCCGTGTGTGAGAAACTCCGAGTTGGAGAAACTCCGTGTTGGAGAAGCTCCGTGTTGGAGAAACTTCGTATCGGAGAAAGTCCGTGTCGGAGAAACTCCGTGTCGCAGAAACTCCGTGTTGTAGAAACTTCGTGTTGGCGAATCTCCTTGTTGTAGAAACTCCGTGTTGGAGAAACTTATTGTTAGATAAACTCCGTGTTGGAGAAACTTCGTGCTGGAGAAACTCTGTGTCGGAGAAACTCTGTGTCGGAGAAAGTCTGTGTCGGAGAAAATCCGTGTTGGAGAAACTCCGTGGTAGAGAAACTCCGTGTTTGGGACACTCCACGTTGAAGAATCTCCTTGTTGGAAAAAACCTTGTTTGAGAAACTCCTTGTTGGAGAAACTCTGTGTCGGAGAAACTCCGTGCTGGGGCAACTTCGTGTTGGGGAAACGCCGTGTTGGAGAAACTCCATGTTGGAGAAACTCCGTGTCGGAGAAACTCCGTGTCGGAGAAACTCCGTGTTGGAGAAACTCCGTGTTGGAGAAACTTCGTGCTGGAGAAACTCTGTGTCGGACAAACTGTGTCGGAGAAAGTCTGTGTCGGAGAAACTCTGTGTTGGAGAAACTCCGTGTTGGAGAAACTCCGTGCTAGAGAAACACCGTGTTTGAGACACTCCACGTTGGAGAATCTCCTTGTTGGAAAAAACCTTGTTTGAGAAACTCCTTGTTGGAGAAACTCTGTGTCGGAGAAACTCTGTGCTGGGGAAACTTCGTGTTGGGGAAACGCCGTGTTGGAGAAACTCCATGTTGGAGAACTCCGTGTCGGAGAAACTCCGTGTCGGAGAAACTCCGTGTTGGAGAAACTCCGTGTTGGAGAAACTCCGTGTTGGAGAAACTCCGTGTTGGAGAAACTCCGTGTTGGAGAAACTCCGTGTTGTTGAAACTTCGTGTTGGAGAAAATCCTTGTTGGAGAAACTCCGTGCTACAGCAACTCCGTGTTGGAGAAATTCCGCGCTGGAGAAACTCCGTGTTCGAAAAACTCCGTGTTGGAGGAACTCTGTGTTGGAGAAACTCCGTGTTGGAGAAACTCCGCGCTGGAGAAACTTCGTGTTGGAGAAACTCCGCGTTGGAGAAACTCCGTGTTGGAGAAACTCCGTGTTGGAGAAACTCCGTGTCGGAGAAACTCCGTATTGGAGAAACTCCGTGTTGGAGAAACTTTATGTTGGAGAAACTCCATGTCGAAGAGACTTCGTATTGGAGAAACTCCGTGTTGGAGAAACTTTATGTTGTAGAAACTCCGTGTTGGAGAAACTCCATGTTGTAGAAACTCCGTGTTGAAGAAACTCCGTGTTGGAGAAACTCCGTGTTGGAGAAACTCCGTGTTAGAGAAGCTCCATGTTGGAGAAAGTCCGTGTTGGAGAATGTCCGTGTTGGAGAAACTCCGTGTTGGAGAAACTCCGTGTTGGAGAAACTTTATGTTGTAGAAACTCCGTGTTGGAGAAACTCCATGTTGTAGAAACTCCGTGTTGAAGAAACTCCGTGTTGGAGAAACTCCGTGTCGGAGAAACTCTGTGTTGGAGAAAGTCCGTGTTGGAGAAACTCCGTGTTGGAGAAAATCTGTGTCGGAGAAATTCCTTGTTGGAGAAACTCCGTGCTGGAGAAACTCCTTGTTGGAGAAACTCCTTGTTGGAGAAACTCCGTGTTGGAGAAACTCCGTGTTGGAGAAAACTCCGTGTTGGAGAAACTCCGTGTTTTAGAAACTCCGTGTTGGAGAAACTCCCTGTTGTAGAAACTCCGTGTTAGAGAAACTCCATGTTGGAGAACCTTCTGGTTGGAGAAACTCCTTGTTGGAGAAAATCCTTGTTGGAGAAACTCCTTGTTGGAGAAACTCCGTGTTGGAGAAACTCCGTGTTGTGGAAACTCCGTGTTGGGGAAACGCCGAGATGGAGAAACTTCATGTTGTAGAAACTTCGTGTTGAAGAAACTCCGTGTTGGAGAAACTCGTGTTGGAGAAACTCCGTGTTAGAGAAACTCCATGTTGGAGAAAGTCCGTGTTGGAGAATGTCCGTGTTGGAGAAACTCCGTGTTGGAGAAACTTCGTGTTGGAGAAACTTTCTGTTGTAGAAGCTCCGTGTTGGAGAAACTCCATGTTGTAGAAACTCCGTGTTGGAGAAACTGTGTTGGAGAAACTCCCTGTTGAAGAAACTCCGTGTTGTAGAAACTCCGTGTTGGAGATAATCCATGTTGGAGAAATTCCATGTTGGAGAAACTCCATGCTGCAGAAAATCCGCGCTGGGGAAACTACGCACTGGAGAATCTCCGCGCTGGAGAGACTTCGTGTTGGAGAAACTCCGTGTTGCAGAAACTCCGTGTTGGAGAAACTCCGTGTGTGAGAAACTCCGAGTTGGAGAAACTCCGTGTTGGAGAAGCTCCGTGTTGGAGAAACTTCGTATCGGAGAAAGTCCGTGTCGGAGAAACTCCGTGTCGCAGAAACTCCGTGTTGTAGAAACTTCGTGTTGGCGAATCTCCTTGTTGTAGAAACTCCGTGTTGGAGAAACTTATTGTTAGATAAACTCCGTGTTGGAGAAACTTCGTGCTGGAGAAACTCTGTGTCGGAGAAACTCTGTGTCGGAGAAAGTCTGTGTCGGAGAAACTCCGTGTTGGAGAAACTCCGTGTTGGAGAAACTCCTTGTTGGAGAAACTCCGTGCTATAGCAACTCCGTGTTGGAGAAACTCCGTGTTGGAGAAACTCCGTGTTGGAGAAACTCCGTGTCGGAGAAACTCCGTATTGGAGAAAGTCCGTGTTGGAGAAACTTTATGTTGGAGAAACTCCATGTCGAAGAAACTTCGTATTGGAGAAACTCCGTGTTGGAGAAACTTTATGTTGTAGAAACTCCGTGTTGGAGAAACTCCATGTTGTAGAAACTCCGTGTTGAAGGAACTCCGTGTTGGAGAAACTCCCTGTTGGAGAAACTCCGTGTTAGAGAAACTCCATGTTGGAGAAAGTCCGTGTTGGAGAATGTCCGTGTTGGAGAAACTCCGTGTTGGAGAAACTTTATGTTGTAGAAACTCCGTGTTGGAGAAACTCCATGTTGTAAAAACTCCGTGTTGAAAAAACTCCGTGTTGGAGAAACTCCGTGTTGGAGAAACTCCGTGTTGGAGAAAACTCCGTGTTGGAGAAACTCCGTGTTTTAGAAACTCCGTGTTGGAGAAACTCCGTGTTGTAGAAACTCCGTGTTAGAGAAACTCCATGTTGGAGAACCTTCTGTTTGGAGAAACTCCTTGTTGGAGAAAATCCTTGTTGGAGAAACTCCGTGTTGAAGAAACTCCGTGTTGGAAAACTCCGTGTTGGAGAAACTCCGTGTTAGAGAAACTCCATGTTGGAGAAAGTCCGTGTTGGGGAATGTCTGTGTTGGAGAAACTCCGTGTTGGAGAAACTCCGTGTTGGAGAAACTTTATGTTGTAGAAACTCCGTGTTGGAGAAACTCCATGTTGTAGAATCTCCGTGTTGGAGAAACTCTGTGTTGGAGAAACTCCCTGTTGAAGATACTCCGTGTTGTAGAAACTCCGTGTTGGAGATAATCCATGTTGGAGAAACTCCATGTTGGAGAATCTCCATGCTGCAGAAAATCCGCGCTGGGGAAACTACGCGCTGGAGAATCTCCGCGCTGGAGAGACTTCGTGTTGGAGAAACTCCGTGTTGCAGAAACTCCGTGTTGGAGAAACTCCGTGTGTGAGAAACTCCGTGTTGGAGAAACTCCTTGTTGGAGAAACTCCGTGTTGGAGAAACTCCGTGTTGGAGAAAACTCCGTGTTGGAGAAACTCCCTGTTGTAGAAACTCCGTGTTAGAGAAACTCCATGTTGGAGAACCTTCTGGTTGGAGAAACTCCTTGTTGGAGAAAATCCTTGTTGGAGAAACTCCATGTTGGAGAAACTCCGTGTTGGAGAAACTCCGTGTTGGAGAAACTCCGTGTTGTGGAAACTCCGTGTTGGGGAAACGCCGAGATGCAGAAACTTCATGTGGTAGAAACTTCGTGTTGAAGAAACTCCGTGTTGGAGAAACTCCGTGTTGGAGAAACTCCGTGTTGGAGAAACTCCGTGTTGGAGAAAACTCCGTGTTGGAGAAACTCCGTGTTTTAGAAACTCCGTGTTGGAGAAACTTCCTGTTGAAAAAACTCCGTGTTAGAGAAACTCCATGTTGGAGAACCTTCTGGTTGGAGAAACTCCTTGTTGGAGAAAATCCTTGTTGGAGAAACTCCATGTTGGAGAAACTCCGTGTTGGAGAAACTCCGTGTTGGAGAAACTCCGTGTTGTGGAAACTCCGTGTTGGGGAAACGCCGAGATGCAGAAACTTCATGTGGTAGAAACTTCGTGTTGGAGAAACTCCATGTTGGAGAAACTCCATGCTGCAGAAAATCCGCGCTGGGGAAACTACGCGCTGGAGAATCTCCGCGCTGGAGAGACTTCGTGTTGGAGAAACTCCGTGTTGCAGAAACTCCGTGTTGGAGAAACTCCGTGTGTGAGAAACTCCGAGTTGGAGAAACTCCGTGTTGGAGAAACTTCGTATCGGAGAAAGTCCGTGTCGGAGAAACTCCGTGTCGCAGAAACTCCGTGTTGTAGAAACTTCGTGTTTCCGAATCTCCTTGTTGTAGAAACTCCGTGTTGGAGAAACTTATTGTTAGATAAACTCCGTGTTGGAGAAACTTCGTGCTGGAGAAACTCTGTGTCGGAGAAACTCTGTGTCGGAGAAAGTCTGTGTCGGAGAAACTCCGTGTTGGAGAAACTCCGTGTTGGAGAAACTCCGTGGTAGAGAAACTCCGTGTTTGGGACACTCCACGTTGAAGAATCTCCTTGTTGGAAAAAACCTTGTTTGAGAAACTCCTTGTTGGAGAAACTCTGTGTCGGAGAAACTCCGTGCTGGGGCAACTTCGTGTTGGGGAAACGCCGTGTTGGAGAAACTCCATGTTGGAGAAACTCCGTGTCGGAGAAAATCCGTGTTGGAGAAACTCCGTGGTAGAGAAACTCCGTGTTTGGGACACTCCACGTTGAAGAATCTCCTTGTTGGAAAAAACCTTGTTTGAGAAACTCCTTGTTGGAGAAACTCTGTGTCGGAGAAACTCCGTGCTGGGGCAACTTCGTGTTGGGGAAACGCCGTGTTGGAGAAACTCCATGTTGGAGAAACTCCGTGTCGGAGAAACTCCGTGTCGGAGAAACTCCGTGTTGGAGAAACTCCGTGTTGGAGAAACTTCGTGCTGGAGAAACTCTGTGTCGGACAAACTGTGTCGGAGAAAGTCTGTGTCGGAGAAACTCTGTGTTGGAGAAACTCCGTGTTGGAGAAACTCCGTGCTAGAGAAACACCGTGTTTGAGACACTCCACGTTGGAGAATCTCCTTGTTGGAAAAAACCTTGTTTGAGAAACTCCTTGTTGGAGAAACTCTGTGTCGGAGAAACTCTGTGCTGGGGAAACTTCGTGTTGGGGAAACGCCGTGTTGGAGAAACTCCATGTTGGAGAACTCCGTGTCGGAGAAACTCCGTGTCGGAGAAACTCCGTGTTGGAGAAACTCCGTGTTGGAGAAACTCCGTGTTGGAGAAACTCCGTGTTGGAGAAACTCCGTGTTGGAGAAACTCCGTGTTGTTGAAACTTCGTGTTGGAGAAAATCCTTGTTGGAGAAACTCCGTGCTACAGCAACTCCGTGTTGGAGAAATTCCGCGCTGGAGAAACTCCGTGTTCGAAAAACTCCGTGTTGGAGGAACTCTGTGTTGGAGAAACTCCGTGTTGGAGAAACTCCGCGCTGGAGAAACTTCGTGTTGGAGAAACTCCGCGTTGGAGAAACTCCGTGTTGGAGAAACTCCGTGTTGGAGAAACTCCGTGTCGGAGAAACTCCGTATTGGAGAAACTCCGTGTTGGAGAAACTTTATGTTGGAGAAACTCCATGTCGAAGAGACTTCGTATTGGAGAAACTCCGTGTTGGAGAAACTTTATGTTGTAGAAACTCCGTGTTGGAGAAACTCCATGTTGTAGAAACTCCGTGTTGAAGAAACTCCGTGTTGGAGAAACTCCGTGTTGGAGAAACTCCGTGTTAGAGAAGCTCCATGTTGGAGAAAGTCCGTGTTGGAGAATGTCCGTGTTGGAGAAACTCCGTGTTGGAGAAACTCCGTGTTGGAGAAACTTTATGTTGTAGAAACTCCGTGTTGGAGAAACTCCATGTTGTAGAAACTCCGTGTTGAAGAAACTCCGTGTTGGAGAAACTCCGTGTCGGAGAAACTCTGTGTTGGAGAAAGTCCGTGTTGGAGAAACTCCGTGTTGGAGAAAATCTGTGTCGGAGAAATTCCTTGTTGGAGAAACTCCGTGCTGGAGAAACTCCTTGTTGGAGAAACTCCTTGTTGGAGAAACTCCGTGTTGGAGAAACTCCGTGTTGGAGAAAACTCCGTGTTGGAGAAACTCCGTGTTTTAGAAACTCCGTGTTGGAGAAACTCCCTGTTGTAGAAACTCCGTGTTAGAGAAACTCCATGTTGGAGAACCTTCTGGTTGGAGAAACTCCTTGTTGGAGAAAATCCTTGTTGGAGAAACTCCTTGTTGGGAGAAACTCCGTGTTGGAGAAACTCCTGTTGTGGAAACTCCGTGTTGGGGAAACGCCGAGATGGAGAAACTTCATGTTGTAGAAACTTCGTGTTGAAGAAACTCCGTGTTGGAGAAACTCGTGTTGGAGAAACTCCGTGTTAGAGAAACTCCATGTTGGAGAAAGTCCGTGTTGGAGAATGTCCGTGTTGGAGAAACTCCGTGTTGGAGAAACTTCGTGTTGGAGAAACTTTCTGTTGTAGAAGCTCCGTGTTGGAGAAACTCCATGTTGTAGAAACTCCGTGTTGGAGAAACTGTGTTGGAGAAACTCCCTGTTGAAGAAACTCCGTGTTGTAGAAACTCCGTGTTGGAGATAATCCATGTTGGAGAAATTCCATGTTGGAGAAACTCCATGCTGCAGAAAATCCGCGCTGGGGAAACTACGCACTGGAGAATCTCCGCGCTGGAGAGACTTCGTGTTGGAGAAACTCCGTGTTGCAGAAACTCCGTGTTGGAGAAACTCCGTGTGTGAGAAACTCCGAGTTGGAGAAACTCCGTGTTGGAGAAGCTCCGTGTTGGAGAAACTTCGTATCGGAGAAAGTCCGTGTCGGAGAAACTCCGTGTCGCAGAAACTCCGTGTTGTAGAAACTTCGTGTTGGCGAATCTCCTTGTTGTAGAAACTCCGTGTTGGAGAAACTTATTGTTAGATAAACTCCGTGTTGGAGAAACTTCGTGCTGGAGAAACTCTGTGTCGGAGAAACTCTGTGTCGGAGAAAGTCTGTGTCGGAGAAACTCCGTGTTGGAGAAACTCCGTGTTGGAGAAACTCCTTGTTGGAGAAACTCCGTGCTATAGCAACTCCGTGTTGGAGAAACTCCGTGTTGGAGAAACTCCGTGTTGGAGAAACTCCGTGTCGGAGAAACTCCGTATTGGAGAAAGTCCGTGTTGGAGAAACTTTATGTTGGAGAAACTCCATGTCGAAGAAACTTCGTATTGGAGAAACTCCGTGTTGGAGAAACTTTATGTTGTAGAAACTCCGTGTTGGAGAAACTCCATGTTGTAGAAACTCCGTGTTGAAGGAACTCCGTGTTGGAGAAACTCCCTGTTGGAGAAACTCCGTGTTAGAGAAACTCCATGTTGGAGAAAGTCCGTGTTGGAGAATGTCCGTGTTGGAGAAACTCCGTGTTGGAGAAACTTTATGTTGTAGAAACTCCGTGTTGGAGAAACTCCATGTTGTAAAAACTCCGTGTTGAAAAAACTCCGTGTTGGAGAAACTCCGTGTTGGAGAAACTCCGTGTTGGAGAAAACTCCGTGTTGGAGAAACTCCGTGTTTTAGAAACTCCGTGTTGGAGAAACTCCGTGTTGTAGAAACTCCGTGTTAGAGAAACTCCATGTTGGAGAACCTTCTGTTTGGAGAAACTCCTTGTTGGAGAAAATCCTTGTTGGAGAAACTCCGTGTTGAAGAAACTCCGTGTTGGAAAACTCCGTGTTGGAGAAACTCCGTGTTAGAGAAACTCCATGTTGGAGAAAGTCCGTGTTGGGGAATGTCTGTGTTGGAGAAACTCCGTGTTGGAGAAACTCCGTGTTGGAGAAACTTTATGTTGTAGAAACTCCGTGTTGGAGAAACTCCATGTTGTAGAATCTCCGTGTTGGAGAAACTCTGTGTTGGAGAAACTCCCTGTTGAAGATACTCCGTGTTGTAGAAACTCCGTGTTGGAGATAATCCATGTTGGAGAAACTCCATGTTGGAGAATCTCCATGCTGCAGAAAATCCGCGCTGGGGAAACTACGCGCTGGAGAATCTCCGCGCTGGAGAGACTTCGTGTTGGAGAAACTCCGTGTTGCAGAAACTCCGTGTTGGAGAAACTCCGTGTGTGAGAAACTCCGTGTTGGAGAAACTCCTTGTTGGAGAAACTCCGTGTTGGAGAAACTCCGTGTTGGAGAAAACTCCGTGTTGGAGAAACTCCCTGTTGTAGAAACTCCGTGTTAGAGAAACTCCATGTTGGAGAACCTTCTGGTTGGAGAAACTCCTTGTTGGAGAAAATCCTTGTTGGAGAAACTCCATGTTGGAGAAACTCCGTGTTGGAGAAACTCCGTGTTGGAGAAACTCCGTGTTGTGGAAACTCCGTGTTGGGGAAACGCCGAGATGCAGAAACTTCATGTGGTAGAAACTTCGTGTTGAAGAAACTCCGTGTTGGAGAAACTCCGTGTTGGAGAAACTCCGTGTTGGAGAAACTCCGTGTTGGAGAAAACTCCGTGTTGGAGAAACTCCGTGTTTTAGAAACTCCGTGTTGGAGAAACTTCCTGTTGAAAAAACTCCGTGTTAGAGAAACTCCATGTTGGAGAACCTTCTGGTTGGAGAAACTCCTTGTTGGAGAAAATCCTTGTTGGAGAAACTCCATGTTGGAGAAACTCCGTGTTGGAGAAACTCCGTGTTGGAGAAACTCCGTGTTGTGGAAACTCCGTGTTGGGGAAACGCCGAGATGCAGAAACTTCATGTGGTAGAAACTTCGTGTTGGAGAAACTCCATGTTGGAGAAACTCCATGCTGCAGAAAATCCGCGCTGGGGAAACTACGCGCTGGAGAATCTCCGCGCTGGAGAGACTTCGTGTTGGAGAAACTCCGTGTTGCAGAAACTCCGTGTTGGAGAAACTCCGTGTGTGAGAAACTCCGAGTTGGAGAAACTCCGTGTTGGAGAAACTTCGTATCGGAGAAAGTCCGTGTCGGAGAAACTCCGTGTCGCAGAAACTCCGTGTTGTAGAAACTTCGTGTTTCCGAATCTCCTTGTTGTAGAAACTCCGTGTTGGAGAAACTTATTGTTAGATAAACTCCGTGTTGGAGAAACTTCGTGCTGGAGAAACTCTGTGTCGGAGAAACTCTGTGTCGGAGAAAGTCTGTGTCGGAGAAACTCCGTGTTGGAGAAACTCCGTGTTGGAGAAACTCCGTGGTAGAGAAACTCCGTGTTTGGGACACTCCACGTTGAAGAATCTCCTTGTTGGAAAAAACCTTGTTTGAGAAACTCCTTGTTGGAGAAACTCTGTGTCGGAGAAACTCCGTGCTGGGGCAACTTCGTGTTGGGGAAACGCCGTGTTGGAGAAACTCCATGTTGGAGAAACTCCGTGTCGGAGAAACTCCGTGTCGGAGAAACTCCGTGTTGGAGAAACTCCGTGTTGGAGAAACTTCGTGCTGGAGAAACTCTGTGTCGGACAAACTGTGTCGGAGAAAGTCTGTGTCGGAGAAACTCTGTGTTGGAGAAACTCCGTGTTGGAGAAACTCCGTGCTAGAGAAACACCGTGTTTGAGACACTCCACGTTGGAGAATCTCCTTGTTGGAAAAAACCTTGTTTGAGAAACTCCTTGTTGGAGAAACTCTGTGTCGGAGAAACTCTGTGCTGGGGAAACTTCGTGTTGGGGAAACGCCGTGTTGGAGAAACTCCATGTTGGAGAAACTCCGTGTCGGAGAAACTCCGTGTCGGAGAAACTCCGTGTTGGAGAAACTCCGTGTTGGAGAAACTCCATGCTGCAGAAAATCCGCGCTGGGGAAACTACGCGCTGGAGAATCTCCGCGCTGGAGAGACTTCGTGTTGGAGAAACTCCGTGTTGCAGAAACTCCGTGTTGGAGAAACTCCGTGTGTGAGAAACTCCGAGTTGGAGAAACTCCGTGTTGGAGAAACTTCGTATCGGAGAAAGTCCGTGTCGGAGAAACTCCGTGTCGCAGAAACTCCGTGTTGTAGAAACTTCGTGTTTCCGAATCTCCTTGTTGTAGAAACTCCGTGTTGGAGAAACTTATTGTTAGATAAACTCCGTGTTGGAGAAACTTCGTGCTGGAGAAACTCTGTGTCGGAGAAACTCTGTGTCGGAGAAAGTCTGTGTCGGAGAAACTCCGTGTTGGAGAAACTCCGTGTTGGAGAAACTCCGTGGTAGAGAAACTCCGTGTTTGAGACACTCCACGTTGGAGAATCTCCTTGTTGGAAAAAAACCTTGTTTGAGAAACTCCTTGTTGGAGAAACTCTGTGTCGGAGAAACTCCGTGCTGGGGCAACTTCGTGTTGGAGAAACTCCATGTTGGAGAAACTCCGTGTCGGAGAAACTCCGTGTCGGAGAAACTCCGTGTTGGAGAAACTCCGTGTTGGAGAAACTCGGTGTTGAAGAAACTCCGTGTTGGAGAAACTTCGTGTTGGAGAAAATCTTTGTTGGAGAAACTCCGTGCTATAGCAACTCCGTGTTGGAGAAACTCCGCGCTGGAGAAACTCCGTGTTCGAAAAACTCCGTGTTGGAGGAACTCTGTGTTGGAGAAACTCCGTGTTGGAGAAACTCCGCGCTGGAGAAACTTCGTGTTGGAGAAACTCCGCGTTGGAGAAACTCCGTGTTGAAGAAACTCCGTGTTGGAGAAACTCCGTGTCGGAGAAACTCCGTATTGGAGAAAGTCCGTGTTGGAGAAACTTTATGTTGGAGAAACTCCATGTCGAAGAAACTTCGTATTGGAGAAACTCCGTGTTGGAGAAACTTTATGTTGTAGAAACTCCGTGTTGGAGAAACTCCATGTTGTAGAAACTCCGTGTTGAAGAAACTCCGTGTTGGAGAAACTCCCTGTTGGAGAATCTCCGTGTTAGAGAAACTCCGTGTTGGAGAAAGTCCGTGTTGGAGAATGTCCGTGTTGGAGAAACTCCGTGTTGGAGAAACTCCGTGTTGGAGAAACTTTATGTTGTAGAAACTCCGTGTTGGAGAAACTCCATGTTGTAAAAACTCCGTGTTGAAGAAACTCCGTGTTGGAGAAACTCCGTGTCGGAGAAACTCCGTGTTGGAGAAACTCCGTGTTGGAGAAACTCCGTGTTTTAGAAACTCCGTGTTGGAGAAACTCCATGTTGGAGAAAGTCTGTGTTGGAGAATGTCCGTGTTGGAGAAACTCCGTGTTGGAGAAACTCCGTGTTGGAGAAAACTCCGTGTTGGAGAAACTCCGTGTTTTAGAAACTCCGTGTTGGAGAAACTCCGTGTTGTAGAAACTCCGTGTTAGAGAAACTCCATGTTGGAGAACCTTCTGTTTGGAGAAACTCCTTGTTGGAGAAAATTCTTGTTGGAGAAACTCCGTGTTGAAGAAATTCCGTGTTGGAAAACTCCGTGTTGGAGAAACTCCGTGTTAGAGAAACTCCATGTTGGAGAAAGTCCGTGTTGGAGAATGTCCGTGTTGGAGAAACTCCGTGTTGGAGAAACTCCGTGTTGGAGAAACTTTATGTTGTAGAAACTCCGTGTTGGAGAAACTCCAAGTTGTAGAAATTCCGTGTTGGAGAAACTCTGTGTTGGAGAAACTCCCTGTTGAAGATACTCCGTGTTGTAGAAACTCCGTGTTGTAGAAACTCCGTGTTGGAGATAATCCATGTTGGAGAAACTCCATGTTGGAGAAACTCCATGCTGCAGAAAATCCGCGCTGGGGAAACTACGCGCTGGAGAAACTCCGTGCTATAGCAACTCCGTGTTGGAGAAACTCCGCGCTGGAAAAACTCCGTGTTCGAAAAACTCCTTGTTGGAGGAACTCTGTGTTGGAGAAACTCCGTGTTGGAGAAACTCCGCGCTGGAGAAACTTCGTGTTGGAGAAACTCCGCGTTGGAGAAACTCCGTGTTGGAGAAACTCCGTGTTGGAGAAACTCCGTGTCGGAGAAACTCCGTATTGGAGAAAGTCCGTGTTGGAGAAACTTTATGTTGGAGAAACTCCATGTCGAAGAAACTTCGTATTGGAGAAACTCCGTGTTGGAGAAACTTTATGTTGTAGAAACTCCGTGTTGGAGAAACTCCATGTTGTAGAAACTCGGTGTTGAAGGAACTCCGTGTTGGAGAAACTCCCTGTTGGAGAAACTCCGTGTTAGAGAAACTCCATGTTGGAGAAAGTCCGTGTTGGAGAATGTCCGTGTTGGAGAAACTCCGTGTTGGAGAAACTTTATGTTGTAGAAACTCCGTGTTGGAGAAACTCCATGTTGTAAAAACTCCGTGTTGAAGAAACTCCGTGTTGGAGAAACTCCGTGTTGGAGAAACTCCGTGTTGGAGAAAACTCCGTGTTGGAGAAACTCCGTGTTTTAGAAACTCCGTGTTGGAGAAACTCCGTGTTGTAGAAACTCCGTGTTAGAGAAACTCCATGTTGGAGAACCTTCTGTTTGGAGAAACTCCTTGTTGGAGAAAATCCTTGTTGGAGAAACTCCGTGTTGAAGAAACTCCGTGTTGGAAAACTCCGTGTTGGAGAAACTCCGTGTTAGAGAAACTCCATGTTGGAGAAAGTCCGTGTTGGAGAATGTCTGTGTTGGAGAAACTCCGTGTTGGAGAAACTCCGTGTTGGAGAAACTTTATGTTGTAGAAACTCCGTGTTGGAGAAACTCCATGTTGTAGAATCTCCGTGTTGGAGAAACTCTGTGTTGGAGAAACTCCCTGTTGAAGATACTCCGTGTTGTAGAAACTCCGTGTTGGAGATAATCCATGTTGGAGAAACTCCATGTTGGAGAAACTCCATGCTGCAGAAAATCCGCGCTGGGGAAACTACGCGCTGGAGAATCTCCGCGCTGGAGAGACTTCGTGTTGGAGAAACTCCGTGTTGCAGAAACTCCGTGTTGGAGAAACTCCGTGTGTGAGAAACTCCGTGTTGGAGAAACTCCTTGTTGGAGAAACTCCGTGTTGGAGAAACTCCGTGTTGGAGAAAACTCCGTGTTGGAGAAACTCCGTGTTTTAGAAACTCCGTGTTGGAGAAACTCCCTGTTGTAGAAACTCCGTGTTAGAGAAACTCCATGTTGGAGAACCTTCTGGTTGGAGAAACTCCTTGTTGGAGAAAATCCTTGTTGGAGAAACTCCATGTTGGAGAAACTCCGTGTTGGAGAAACTCCGTGTTGGAGAAACTCCGTGTTGTGGAAACTCCGTGTTGGGGAAACGCCGAGATGCAGAAACTTCATGTGGTAGAAACTTCGTGTTGAAGAAACTCCGTGTTGGAGAAACTCCGTGTTGGAGAAACTCCGTGTTGGAGAAAACTCCGTGTTGGAGAAACTCCGTGTTTTAGAAACTCCGTGTTGGAGAAACTTCCTGTTGAAAAAACTCCGTGTTAGAGAAACTCCATGTTGGAGAACCTTCTGGTTGGAGAAACTCCTTGTTGGAGAAAATCCTTGTTGGAGAAACTCCATGTTGGAGAAACTCCGTGTTGGAGAAACTCCGTGTTGGAGAAACTCCGTGTTGTGGAAACTCCGTGTTGGGGAAACGCCGAGATGCAGAAACTTCATGTGGTAGAAACTTCGTGTTGGAGAAACTCCATGTTGGAGAAACTCCATGCTGCAGAAAATCCGCGCTGGGGAAACTACGCGCTGGAGAATCTCCGCGCTGGAGAGACTTCGTGTTGGAGAAACTCCGTGTTGCAGAAACTCCGTGTTGGAGAAACTCCGTGTGTGAGAAACTCCGAGTTGGAGAAACTCCGTGTTGGAGAAACTTCGTATCGGAGAAAGTCCGTGTCGGAGAAACTCCGTGTCGCAGAAACTCCGTGTTGTAGAAACTTCGTGTTTCCGAATCTCCTTGTTGTAGAAACTCCGTGTTGGAGAAACTTATTGTTAGATAAACTCCGTGTTGGAGAAACTTCGTGCTGGAGAAACTCTGTGTCGGAGAAACTCTGTGTCGGAGAAAGTCTGTGTCGGAGAAACTCCGTGTTGGAGAAACTCCGTGTTGGAGAAACTCCGTGGTAGAGAAACTCCGTGTTTGGGACACTCCACGTTGAAGAATCTCCTTGTTGGAAAAAACCTTGTTTGAGAAACTCCTTGTTGGAGAAACTCTGTGTCGGAGAAACTCCGTGCTGGGGCAACTTCGTGTTGGGGAAACGCCGTGTTGGAGAAACTCCATGTTGGAGAAACTCCGTGTCGGAGAAACTCCGTGTCGGAGAAACTCCGTGTTGGAGAAACTCCGTGTTGGAGAAACTTCGTGCTGGAGAAACTCTGTGTCGGACAAACTGTGTCGGAGAAAGTCTGTGTCGGAGAAACTCTGTGTTGGAGAAACTCCGTGTTGGAGAAACTCCGTGCTAGAGAAACACCGTGTTTGAGACACTCCACGTTGGAGAATCTCCTTGTTGGAAAAAACCTTGTTTGAGAAACTCCTTGTTGGAGAAACTCTGTGTCGGAGAAACTCTGTGCTGGGGAAACTTCGTGTTGGGGAAACGCCGTGTTGGAGAAACTCCATGTTGGAGAAACTCCGTGTCGGAGAAACTCCGTGTTGGAGAAACTCCGTGTTGGAGAAACTCCATGCTGCAGAAAATCCGCGCTGGGGAAACTACGCGCTGGAGAATCTCCGCGCTGGAGAGACTTCGTGTTGGAGAAACTCCGTGTTGCAGAAACTCCGTGTTGGAGAAACTCCGTGTGTGAGAAACTCCGAGTTGGAGAAACTCCGTGTTGGAGAAACTTCGTATCGGAGAAAGTCCGTGTCGGAGAAACTCCGTGTCGCAGAAACTCCGTGTTGTAGAAACTTCGTGTTTCCGAATCTCCTTGTTGTAGAAACTCCGTGTTGGAGAAACTTATTGTTAGATAAACTCCGTGTTGGAGAAACTTCGTGCTGGAGAAACTCTGTGTCGGAGAAACTCTGTGTCGGAGAAAGTCTGTGTCGGAGAAACTCCGTGTTGGAGAAACTCCGTGTTGGAGAAACTCCGTGGTAGAGAAACTCCGTGTTTGAGACACTCCACGTTGGAGAATCTCCTTGTTGGAAAAAACCTTGTTTGAGAAACTCCTTGTTGGAGAAACTCTGTGTCGGAGAAACTCCGTGCTGGGGCAACTTCGTGTTTGGGAAACGCCGTGTTGGAGAAACTCCATGTTGGAGAAACTCCGTGTCGGAGAAACTCCGTGTCGGAGAAACTCCGTGTTGGAGAAACTCCGTGTTGGAGAAACTCGGTGTTGAAGAAACTCCGTGTTGGAGAAACTTCGTGTTGGAGAAAATCTTTGTTGGAGAAACTCCGTGCTATAGCAACTCCGTGTTGGAGAAACTCCGCGCTGGAGAAACTCCGTGTTCGAAAAACTCCGTGTTGGAGGAACTCTGTGTTGGAGAAACTCCGTGTTGGAGAAACTCCGCGCTGGAGAAACTTCGTGTTGGAGAAACTCCGCGTTGGAGAAACTCCGTGTTGAAGAAACTCCGTGTTGGAGAAACTCCGTGTCGGAGAAACTCCGTATTGGAGAAAGTCCGTGTTGGAGAAACTTTATGTTGGAGAAACTCCATGTCGAAGAAACTTCGTATTGGAGAAACTCCGTGTTGGAGAAACTTTATGTTGTAGAAACTCCGTGTTGGAGAAACTCCATGTTGTAGAAACTCCGTGTTGAAGAAACTCCGTGTTGGAGAAACTCCCTGTTGGAGAATCTCCGTGTTAGAGAAACTCCATGTTGGAGAAAGTCCGTGTTGGAGAATGTCCGTGTTGGAGAAACTCCGTGTTGGAGAAACTCCGTGTTGGAGAAACTTTATGTTGTAGAAACTCCGTGTTGGAGAAACTCCGTGTTGGAGAAACTCCGTGCTAGAGAAATTTCGTGTTTGAGACACTCCACGTTGGAGAATCTCCTTGTTGGAAAAAACCTTGTTTGAGAAACTCTTTGTTGGAGAAACTCTGTGTCGGAGAAACTCTGTGCTGGGGAAACTTCGTGTTGGGGAAACGCCGTGTTGGAGAAACTCCATGTTGGAGAAACTCCGTGTCGGAGAAACTCCGTGTCGGAGAAACTCCGTGTTGGAGAAACTCCGTGTTGGAGAAACTCCGTGTTGGAGAAACTCCGTGTTGTTGAAACTTCTTGTTGGAGAAACTCCGTGCTACAGCAACTCCGTGTTGGAGAAACTCCGCACTGGAGAAACTCCGTGTTCGAAAAACTCCGTGTTGGAGGAACTCTGTGTTGGAGAAACTCCGTGTTGGAGAAACTCCGCGCTGGAGAAACTTCGTGTTGGAGAAACTCCGCGTTGGAGAAACTCCGTGTTGGAGAAACTCCGTGTTGGAGAAATTCCGTGTCGGAGAAACTCCGTATTGGAGAAACTCCGTGTTGGAGAAACTTTATGTTGGAGAAACTCCATGTCGAAGAGACTCCGTATTGGAGAAACTCCGTGTTGGAGAAACTATGTTGTAGAAACTCCGTGTTGGAGAAACTAAATGTTGTAGAAACTCCGTGTTGAAGAAACTCCGTGTTGGAGAAACTCCGTGTTGGAGAAAATCCGTGTTAGAGAAGCTCCATGTTGGAGAAAGTCCGTGTTGGAGAATGTCCGTGTTGGAGAAACTCCGTGTTGGAGAAACTCCGTGTTGGAGAAACTTCATGTTGTAGAAACTCCGTGTTGGAGAAACTCCATGTTGTCGAAACTCCGTGTTGAAGAAACTCCGTGTTGGAGAAACTCCGTGTCGGAGAAACTCTGTGTTGGAGAAAGTCCGTGTTGGAGAAACTCCGTGTTGGAGAAACTCTGTGTTGGAGAAACTCCGTGTTTTAGAAACTCCGTGTTGGAGAAACTCCGTGTTGTAGAAACTCTGTGTCAGAGAAACTCCGTGTCGGAGAAACTCCGTGTTGGAGAAACTCCGTGTTGGAGAAACCCTGTGTCGGAGAAATTTCTTGTTGGAGAAACTCCGTGCTGGAGAAACTCCTTGTTGGAGAAACTCCTTGTTGGAGAAACTCCGTGTTGGAGAAACTCCGTGTTGGAGAAAACTCCGTGTTGGAGAAACTCCGTGTTTTAGAAACTCCGTGTTGGAGAAACTCCCTGTTGTAGAAACTCCGTGTTAGAGAAACTCCATGTTGGAGAACCTTCTGGTTGGAGAAACTCCTTGTTGGAGAAAATCCTTGTTGGAGAAACTCCATGTTGGAGAAACTCCGTGTTGGAGAAACTCCGTGTTGTGGAAACTCCGTGTTGGGGAAACGCCGAGATGGAGAAACTTCATGTTGTAGAAACTTCGTGTTGAAGAATCTCCGTGTTGGAGAAACTCCGTGTTGGAGAAACTCCGTGTTAGAGAAACTCCATGTTGGAGAAATTCCGTGTTGGAGAATGTCCGTGTTGGAGAAACTCCGTGTTGGAGAAACTTCGTGTTGGAGAAACTTTATGTTGTAGAAACTCCGTGTTGGAGAAACTCCATGTTGTAGAAACTCCGTGTTGGAGAAACAGTGTTGGAGAAACTCCCTGTTGAAGAACCTCCGTGTTGTAGAAACTCCGTGTTGGAGATAATCCATGTTGGAGAAACTCCATGTTGGAGAAACTCCATGCTGCAGAAAATCCGCGCTGGGGAAACTACGCGCTGGAGAATCTCCGCGCTGGAGAGACTTCGTGTTGGAGAAACTCCGTGTTGCAGAAACTCCGTGTTGGAGAAACTCCGTGTGTGAGAAACTCCGAGTTGGAGAAACTCCGTGTTGGAGAAGCTCCGTGTTGGAGAAACTTCGTATCGGAGAAAGTCCGTGTCGGAGAAACTCCGTGTCGCAGAAACTCCGTGTTGTAGAAACTTCGTGTTGGCGAATCTCCTTGTTGTAGAAACTCCGTGTTGGAGAAACTTATTGTTAGATAAACTCCGTGTTGGAGAAACTTCGTGCTGGAGAAACTGTGTCGGAGAAACTCTGTGTCGGAGAAAGTCTGTGTCGGAGAAACTCCGTGTTGGAGAAACTCCGTGGTAGAGAAACTCCGTGTTTGGGACACTCCACGTTGAAGAATCTCCTTGTTGGAAAAAACCTTGTTTGAGAAACTCCTTGTTGGAGAAACTCTGTGTCGGAGAAACTCCGTGCTGGGGCAACTTCGTGTTGGGGAAACGCCGTGTTGGAGAAACTCCATGTTGGAGAAACTCCGTGTCGGAGAAACTCCGTGTCGGAGAAACTCCGTGTTGGAGAAACTCCGTGTTGGAGAAACTTCGTGCTGGAGAAACTCTGTGTCGGACAAACTGTGTCGGAGAAAGTCTGTGTCGGAGAAACTCTGTGTTGGAGAAACTCCGTGTTGGAGAAACTCCGTGCTAGAGAAACACCGTGTTTGAGACACTCCACGTTGGAGAATCTCCTTGTTGGAAAAAACCTTGTTTGAGAAACTCCTTGTTGGAGAAACTCTGTGTCGGAGAAACTCTGTGCTGGGGAAACTTCGTGTTGGGGAAACGCCGTGTTGGAGAAACTCCATGTTGGAGAACTCCGTGTCGGAGAAACTCCGTGTCGGAGAAACTCCGTGTTGGAGAAACTCCGTGTTGGAGAAACTCCGTGTTGGAGAAACTCCGTGTTGGAGAAACTCCGTGTTGGAGAAACTCCGTGTTGTTGAAACTTCGTGTTGGAGAAAATCCTTGTTGGAGAAACTCCGTGCTACAGCAACTCCGTGTTGGAGAAATTCCGCGCTGGAGAAACTCCGTGTTCGAAAAACTCCGTGTTGGAGGAACTCTGTGTTGGAGAAACTCCGTGTTGGAGAAACTCCGCGCTGGAGAAACTTCGTGTTGGAGAAACTCCGCGTTGGAGAAACTCCGTGTTGGAGAAACTCCGTGTTGGAGAAACTCCGTGTCGGAGAAACTCCGTATTGGAGAAACTCCGTGTTGGAGAAACTTTATGTTGGAGAAACTCCATGTCGAAGAGACTTCGTATTGGAGAAACTCCGTGTTGGAGAAACTTTATGTTGTAGAAACTCCGTGTTGGAGAAACTCCATGTTGTAGAAACTCCGTGTTGAAGAAACTCCGTGTTGGAGAAACTCCGTGTTGGAGAAACTCCGTGTTAGAGAAGCTCCATGTTGGAGAAAGTCCGTGTTGGAGAATGTCCGTGTTGGAGAAACTCCGTGTTGGAGAAACTCCGTGTTGGAGAAACTTTATGTTGTAGAAACTCCGTGTTGGAGAAACTCCATGTTGTAGAAACTCCGTGTTGAAGAAACTCCGTGTTGGAGAAACTCCGTGTCGGAGAAACTCTGTGTTGGAGAAAGTCCGTGTTGGAGAAACTCCGTGTTGGAGAAAATCTGTGTCGGAGAAATTCCTTGTTGGAGAAACTCCGTGCTGGAGAAACTCCTTGTTGGAGAAACTCCTTGTTGGAGAAACTCCGTGTTGGAGAAACTCCGTGTTGGAGAAAACTCCGTGTTGGAGAAACTCCGTGTTTTAGAAACTCCGTGTTGGAGAAACTCCCTGTTGTAGAAACTCCGTGTTAGAGAAACTCCATGTTGGAGAACCTTCTGGTTGGAGAAACTCCTTGTTGGAGAAAATCCTTGTTGGAGAAACTCCTTGTTGGAGAAACTCCGTGTTGGAGAAACTCCGTGTTGTGGAAACTCCGTGTTGGGGAAACGCCGAGATGGAGAAACTTCATGTTGTAGAAACTTCGTGTTGAAGAAACTCCGTGTTGGAGAAACTCGTGTTGGAGAAACTCCGTGTTAGAGAAACTCCATGTTGGAGAAAGTCCGTGTTGGAGAATGTCCGTGTTGGAGAAACTCCGTGTTGGAGAAACTTCGTGTTGGAGAAACTTTATGTTGTAGAAGCTCCGTGTTGGAGAAACTCCATGTTGTAGAAACTCCGTGTTGGAGAAACTGTGTTGGAGAAACTCCCTGTTGAAGAAACTCCGTGTTGTAGAAACTCCGTGTTGGAGATAATCCATGTTGGAGAAATTCCATGTTGGAGAAACTCCATGCTGCAGAAAATCCGCGCTGGGGAAACTACGCACTGGAGAATCTCCGCGCTGGAGAGACTTCGTGTTGGAGAAACTCCGTGTTGCAGAAACTCCGTGTTGGAGAAACTCCGTGTGTGAGAAACTCCGAGTTGGAGAAACTCCGTGTTGGAGAAGCTCCGTGTTGGAGAAACTTCGTATCGGAGAAAGTCCGTGTCGGAGAAACTCCGTGTCGCAGAAACTCCGTGTTGTAGAAACTTCGTGTTGGCGAATCTCCTTGTTGTAGAAACTCCGTGTTGGAGAAACTTATTGTTAGATAAACTCCGTGTTGGAGAAACTTCGTGCTGGAGAAACTCTGTGTCGGAGAAACTCTGTGTCGGAGAAAGTCTGTGTCGGAGAAACTCCGTGTTGGAGAAACTCCGTGTTGGAGAAACTCCTTGTTGGAGAAACTCCGTGCTATAGCAACTCCGTGTTGGAGAAACTCCGCGCTGGAAAAACTCCGTGTTCGAAAAACTCCGTGTTGGAGGAACTCTGTGTTGGAGAAACTCCGTGTTGGAGAAACTCCGCGCTGGAGAAACTTCGTGTTGGAGAAACTCCGCGTTGGAGAAACTCCGTGTTGGAGAAACTCCGTGTTGGAGAAACTCCGTGTCGGAGAAACTCCGTATTGGAGAAAGTCCGTGTTGGAGAAACTTTATGTTGGAGAAACTCCATGTCGAAGAAACTTCGTATTGGAGAAACTCCGTGTTGGAGAAACTTTATGTTGTAGAAACTCCGTGTTGGAGAAACTCCATGTTGTAGAAACTCCGTGTTGAAGGAACTCCGTGTTGGAGAAACTCCCTGTTGGAGAAACTCCGTGTTAGAGAAACTCCATGTTGGAGAAAGTCCGTGTTGGAGAATGTCCGTGTTGGAGAAACTCCGTGTTGGAGAAACTTTATGTTGTAGAAACTCCGTGTTGGAGAAACTCCATGTTGTAAAAACTCCGTGTTGAAGAAACTCCGTGTTGGAGAAACTCCGTGTTGGAGAAACTCCGTGTTGGAGAAACTCCGTGTTGGAGAAAACTCCGTGTTGGAGAAACTCCGTGTTTTAGAAACTCCGTGTTGGAGAAACTCCGTGTTGTAGAAACTCCGTGTTAGAGAAACTCCATGTTGGAGAACCTTCTGTTTGGAGAAACTCCTTGTTGGAGAAAATCCTTGTTGGAGAAACTCCGTGTTGAAGAAACTCCGTGTTGGAAAACTCCGTGTTGGAGAAACTCCGTGTTAGAGAAACTCCATGTTGGAGAAAGTCCGTGTTGGGGAATGTCTGTGTTGGAGAAACTCCGTGTTGGAGAAACTCCGTGTTGGAGAAACTTTATGTTGTAGAAACTCCGTGTTGGAGAAACTCCATGTTGTAGAATCTCCGTGTTGGAGAAACTCTGTGTTGGAGAAACTCCCTGTTGAAGATACTCCGTGTTGTAGAAACTCCGTGTTGGAGATAATCCATGTTGGAGAAACTCCATGTTGGAGAAACTCCATGCTGCAGAAAATCCGCGCTGGGGAAACTACGCGCTGGAGAATCTCTGCGCTGGAGAGACTTCGTGTTGGAGAAACTCCGTGTTGCAGAAACTCCGTGTTGGAGAAACTCCGTGTGTGAGAAACTCCGTGTTGGAGAAACTCCTTGTTGGAGAAACTCCGTGTTGGAGAAACTCCGTGTTGGAGAAAACTCCGTGTTGGAGAAACTCCGTGTTTTAGAAACTCCGGGTTGGAGGAACTCCCTGTTGTAGAAACTCCGTGTTAGAGAAACTCCATGTTGGAGAACCTTCTGGTTGGAGAAACTCCTTGTTGGAGAAAATCCTTGTTGGAGAAACTCCATGTTGGAGAAACTCCGTGTTGGAGAAACTCCGTGTTGGAGAAACTCCGTGTTGTGGAAACTCCGTGTTGGGGAAACGCCGAGATGCAGAAACTTCATGTGGTAGAAACTTCGTGTTGAAGAAACTCCGTGTTGGAGAAACTCCGTGTTGGAGAAACTCCGTGTTGGAGAAACTCCGTGTTGGAGAAAACTCCGTGTTGGAGAAACTCCGTGTTTTAGAAACTCCGTGTTGGAGAAACTTCCTGTTGAAAAAACTCCGTGTTAGAGAAACTCCATGTTGGAGAACCTTCTGGTTGGAGAAACTCCTTGTTGGAGAAAATCCTTGTTGGAGAAACTCCATGTTGGAGAAACTCCGTGTTGGAGAAACTCCGTGTTGGAGAAACTCCGTGTTGTGGAAACTCCGTGTTGGGGAAACGCCGAGATGCAGAAACTTCATGTAGTAGAAACTTCGTGTTGGAGAAACTCCATGTTGGAGAAACTCCATGCTGCAGAAAATCCGCGCTGGGGAAACTACGCGCTGGAGAATCTCCGCGCTGGAGAGACTTCGTGTTGGAGAAACTCCGTGTTGCAGAAACTCCGTGTTGGAGAAACTCCGTGTGTGAGAAACTCCGAGTTGGAGAAACTCCGTGTTGGAGAAACTTCGTATCGGAGAAAGTCCGTGTCGGAGAAACTCCGTGTCGCAGAAACTCCGTGTTGTAGAAACTTCGTGTTTCCGAATCTCCTTGTTGTAGAAACTCCGTGTTGGAGAAACTTATTGTTAGATAAACTCCGTGTTGGAGAAACTTCGTGCTGGAGAAACTCTGTGTCGGAGAAACTCTGTGTCGGAGAAAGTCTGTGTCGGAGAAACTCCGTGTTGGAGAAACTCCGTGTTGGAGAAACTCCGTGGTAGAGAAACTCCGTGTTTGGGACACTCCACGTTGAAGAATCTCCTTGTTGGAAAAAACCTTGTTTGAGAAACTCCTTGTTGGAGAAACTCTGTGTCGGAGAAACTCCGTGCTGGGGCAACTTCGTGTTGGGGAAACGCCGTGTTGGAGAAACTCCATGTTGGAGAAACTCCGTGTCGGAGAAACTCCGTGTCGGAGAAACTCCGTGTTGGAGAAACTCCGTGTTGGAGAAACTTCGTGCTGGAGAAACTCTGTGTCGGACAAACTGTGTCGGAGAAAGTCTGTGTCGGAGAAACTCTGTGTTGGAGAAACTCCGTGTTGGAGAAACTCCGTGCTAGAGAAACACCGTGTTTGAGACACTCCACGTTGGAGAATCTCCTTGTTGGAAAAAACCTTGTTTGAGAAACTCCTTGTTGGAGAAACTCTGTGTCGGAGAAACTCTGTGCTGGGGAAACTTCGTGTTGGGGAAACGCCGTGTTGGAGAAACTCCATGTTGGAGAAACTCCGTGTCGGAGAAACTCCGTGTCGGAGAAACTCCGTGTTGGAGAAACTCCGTGTTGGAGAAACTCCATGCTGCAGAAAATCCGCGCTGGGGAAACTACGCGCTGGAGAATCTCCGCGCTGGAGAGACTTCGTGTTGGAGAAACTCCGTGTTGCAGAAACTCCGTGTTGGAGAAACTCCGTGTGTGAGAAACTCCGAGTTGGAGAAACTCCGTGTTGGAGAAACTTCGTATCGGAGAAAGTCCGTGTCGGAGAAACTCCGTGTCGCAGAAACTCCGTGTTGTAGAAACTTCGTGTTTCCGAATCTCCTTGTTGTAGAAACTCCGTGTTGGAGAAACTTATTGTTAGATAAACTCCGTGTTGGAGAAACTTCGTGCTGGAGAAACTCTGTGTCGGAGAAACTCTGTGTCGGAGAAAGTCTGTGTCGGAGAAACTCCGTGTTGGAGAAACTCCGTGTTGGAGAAACTCCGTGGTAGAGAAACTCCGTGTTTGAGACACTCCACGTTGGAGAATCTCCTTGTTGGAAAAAACCTTGTTTGAGAAACTCCTTGTTGGAGAAACTCTGTGTCGGAGAAACTCCGTGCTGGGGCAACTTCGTGTTGGGGAAACGCCGTGTTGGAGAAACTCCATGTTGGAGAAACTCCGTGTCGGAGAAACTCCGTGTCGGAGAAACTCCGTGTTGGAGAAACTCCGTGTTGGAGAAACTCGGTGTTGAAGAAACTCCGTGTTGGAGAAACTTCGTGTTGGAGAAAATCTTTGTTGGAGAAACTCCGTGCTATAGCAACTCCGTGTTGGAGAAACTCCGCGCTGGAGAAACTCCGTGTTCGAAAAACTCCGTGTTGGAGGAACTCTGTGTTGGAGAAACTCCGTGTTGGAGAAACTCCGCGCTGGAGAAACTTCGTGTTGGAGAAACTCCGCGTTGGAGAAACTCCGTGTTTAAGAAACTCCGTGTTGGAGAAACTCCGTGTCGGAGAAACTCCGTATTGGAGAAAGTCCGTGTTGGAGAAACTTTATGTTGGAGAAACTCCATGTCGAAGAAACTTCGTATTGGAGAAACTCCGTGTTGGAGAAACTTTATGTTGTAGAAACTCCGTGTTGGAGAAACTCCATGTTGTAGAAACTCCGTGTTGAAGAAACTCCGTGTTGGAGAAACTCCCTGTTGGAGAATCTCCGTGTTAGAGAAACTCCGTGTTGGAGAAAGTCCGTGTTGGAGAATGTCCGTGTTGGAGAAACTCCGTGTTGGAGAAACTCCGTGTTGGAGAAACTTTATGTTGTAGAAACTCCGTGTTGGAGAAACTCCATGTTGTAAAAACTCCGTGTTGAAGAAACTCCGTGTTGGAGAAACTCCGTGTCGGAGAAACTCCGTGTTGGAGAAACTCCGTGTTGGAGAAACTCCGTGTTTTAGAAACTCCGTGTTGGAGAAACTCCATGTTGGAGAAAGTCTGTGTTGGAGAATGTCCGTGTTGGAGAAACTCCGTGTTGGAGAAACTCCGTGTTGGAGAAAACTCCGTGTTGGAGAAACTCCGTGTTTTAGAAACTCCGTGTTGGAGAAACTCCGTGTTGTAGAAACTCCGTGTTAGAGAAACTCCATGTTGGAGAACCTTCTGTTTGGAGAAACTCCTTGTTGGAGAAAATTCTTGTTGGAGAAACTCCGTGTTGAAGAAATTCCGTGTTGGAAAACTCCGTGTTGGAGAAACTCCGTGTTAGAGAAACTCCATGTTGGAGAAAGTCCGTGTTGGAGAATGTCCGTGTTGGAGAAACTCCGTGTTGGAGAAACTCCGTGTTGGAGAAACTTTATGTTGTAGAAACTCCGTGTTGGAGAAACTCCAAGTTGTAGAAATTCCGTGTTGGAGAAACTCTGTGTTGGAGAAACTCCCTGTTGAAGATACTCCGTGTTGTAGAAACTCCGTGTTGTAGAAACTCCGTGTTGGAGATAATCCATGTTGGAGAAACTCCATGTTGGAGAAACTCCATGCTGCAGAAAATCCGCGCTGGGGAAACTACGCGCTGGAGAAACTCCGTGCTATAGCAACTCCGTGTTGGAGAAACTCCGCGCTGGAAAAACTCCGTGTTCGAAAAACTCCTTGTTGGAGGAACTCTGTGTTGGAGAAACTCCGTGTTGGAGAAACTCCGCGCTGGAGAAACTTCGTGTTGGAGAAACTCCGCGTTGGAGAAACTCCATGTTGTAGAAACTCGGTGTTGAAGGAACTCCGTGTTGGAGAAACTCCCTGTTGGAGAAACTCCGTGTTAGAGAAACTCCATGTTGGAGAAAGTCCGTGTTGGAGAATGTCCGTGTTGGAGAAACTCCGTGTTGGAGAAACTTTATGTTGTAGAAACTCCGTGTTGGAGAAACTCCATGTTGTAAAAACTCCGTGTTGAAGAAACTCCGTGTTGGAGAAACTCCGTGTTGGAGAAACTCCGTGTTGGAGAAAACTCCGTGTTGGAGAAACTCCGTGTTTTAGAAACTCCGTGTTGGAGAAACTCCGTGTTGTAGAAACTCCGTGTTAGAGAAACTCCATGTTGGAGAACCTTCTGTTTGGAGAAACTCCTTGTTGGAGAAAATCCTTGTTGGAGAAACTCCGTGTTGAAGAAACTCCGTGTTGGAAAACTCCGTGTTGGAGAAACTCCGTGTTAGAGAAACTCCATGTTGGAGAAAGTCCGTGTTGGAGAATGTCTGTGTTGGAGAAACTCCGTGTTGGAGAAACTCCGTGTTGGAGAAACTTTATGTTGTAGAAACTCCGTGTTGGAGAAACTCCATGTTGTAGAATCTCCGTGTTGGAGAAACTCTGTGTTGGAGAAACTCCCTGTTGAAGATACTCCGTGTTGTAGAAACTCCGTGTTGGAGATAATCCATGTTGGAGAAACTCCATGTTGGAGAAACTCCATGCTGCAGAAAATCCGCGCTGGGGAAACTACGCGCTGGAGAATCTCCGCGCTGGAGAGACTTCGTGTTGGAGAAACTCCGTGTTGCAGAAACTCCGTGTTGGAGAAACTCCGTGTGTGAGAAACTCCGTGTTGGAGAAACTCCTTGTTGGAGAAACTCCGTGTTGGAGAAACTCCGTGTTGGAGAAAACTCCGTGTTGGAGAAACTCCGTGTTTTAGAAACTCCGTGTTGGAGAAACTCCCTGTTGTAGAAACTCCGTGTTAGAGAAACTCCATGTTGGAGAACCTTCTGGTTGGAGAAACTCCTTGTTGGAGAAAATCCTTGTTGGAGAAACTCCATGTTGGAGAAACTCCGTGTTGGAGAAACTCCGTGTTGGAGAAACTCCGTGTTGTGGAAACTCCGTGTTGGGGAAACGCCGAGATGCAGAAACTTCATGTGGTAGAAACTTCGTGTTGAAGAAACTCCGTGTTGGAGAAACTCCGTGTTGGAGAAACTCCGTGTTGGAGAAAACTCCGTGTTGGAGAAACTCCGTGTTTTAGAAACTCCGTGTTGGAGAAACTTCCTGTTGAAAAAACTCCGTGTTAGAGAAACTCCATGTTGGAGAACCTTCTGGTTGGAGAAACTCCTTGTTGGAGAAAATCCTTGTTGGAGAAACTCCATGTTGGAGAAACTCCGTGTTGGAGAAACTCCGTGTTGGAGAAACTCCGTGTTGTGGAAACTCCGTGTTGGGGAAACGCCGAGATGCAGAAACTTCATGTGGTAGAAACTTCGTGTTGGAGAAACTCCATGTTGGAGAAACTCCATGCTGCAGAAAATCCGCGCTGGGGAAACTACGCGCTGGAGAATCTCCGCGCTGGAGAGACTTCGTGTTGGAGAAACTCCGTGTTGCAGAAACTCCGTGTTGGAGAAACTCCGTGTGTGAGAAACTCCGAGTTGGAGAAACTCCGTGTTGGAGAAACTTCGTATCGGAGAAAGTCCGTGTCGGAGAAACTCCGTGTCGCAGAAACTCCGTGTTGTAGAAACTTCGTGTTTCCGAATCTCCTTGTTGTAGAAACTCCGTGTTGGAGAAACTTATTGTTAGATAAACTCCGTGTTGGAGAAACTTCGTGCTGGAGAAACTCTGTGTCGGAGAAACTCTGTGTCGGAGAAAGTCTGTGTCGGAGAAACTCCGTGTTGGAGAAACTCCGTGTTGGAGAAACTCCGTGGTAGAGAAACTCCGTGTTTGGGACACTCCACGTTGAAGAATCTCCTTGTTGGAAAAAACCTTGTTTGAGAAACTCCTTGTTGGAGAAACTCTGTGTCGGAGAAACTCCGTGCTGGGGCAACTTCGTGTTGGGGAAACGCCGTGTTGGAGAAACTCCATGTTGGAGAAACTCCGTGTCGGAGAAACTCCGTGTCGGAGAAACTCCGTGTTGGAGAAACTCCGTGTTGGAGAAACTTCGTGCTGGAGAAACTCTGTGTCGGACAAACTGTGTCGGAGAAAGTCTGTGTCGGAGAAACTCTGTGTTGGAGAAACTCCGTGTTGGAGAAACTCCGTGCTAGAGAAACACCGTGTTTGAGACACTCCACGTTGGAGAATCTCCTTGTTGGAAAAAACCTTGTTTGAGAAACTCCTTGTTGGAGAAACTCTGTGTCGGAGAAACTCTGTGCTGGGGAAACTTCGTGTTGGGGAAACGCCGTGTTGGAGAAACTCCATGTTGGAGAAACTCCGTGTCGGAGAAACTCCGTGTTGGAGAAACTCCGTGTTGGAGAAACTCCATGCTGCAGAAAATCCGCGCTGGGGAAACTACGCGCTGGAGAATCTCCGCGCTGGAGAGACTTCGTGTTGGAGAAACTCCGTGTTGCAGAAACTCCGTGTTGGAGAAACTCCGTGTGTGAGAAACTCCGAGTTGGAGAAACTCCGTGTTGGAGAAACTTCGTATCGGAGAAAGTCCGTGTCGGAGAAACTCCGTGTCGCAGAAACTCCGTGTTGTAGAAACTTCGTGTTTCCGAATCTCCTTGTTGTAGAAACTCCGTGTTGGAGAAACTTATTGTTAGATAAACTCCGTGTTGGAGAAACTTCGTGCTGGAGAAACTCTGTGTCGGAGAAACTCTGTGTCGGAGAAAGTCTGTGTCGGAGAAACTTCGTGTTGGAGAAACTCCGTGTTGGAGAAACTCCGTGGTAGAGAAACTCCGTGTTTGAGACACTCCACGTTGGAGAATCTCCTTGTTGGAAAAAACCTTGTTTGAGAAACTCCTTGTTGGAGAAACTCTGTGTCGGAGAAACTCCGTGCTGGGGCAACTTCGTGTTTGGGAAACGCCGTGTTGGAGAAACTCCATGTTGGAGAAACTCCGTGTCGGAGAAACTCCGTGTCGGAGAAACTCCGTGTTGGAGAAACTCCGTGTTGGAGAAACTCGGTGTTGAAGAAACTCCGTGTTGGAGAAACTTCGTGTTGGAGAAAATCTTTGTTGGAGAAACTCCGTGCTATAGCAACTCCGTGTTGGAGAAACTCCGCGCTGGAGAAACTCCGTGTTCGAAAAACTCCGTGTTGGAGGAACTCTGTGTTGGAGAAACTCCGTGTTGGAGAAACTCCGCGCTGGAGAAACTTCGTGTTGGAGAAACTCCGCGTTGGAGAAACTCCGTGTTGAAGAAACTCCGTGTTGGAGAAACTCCGTGTCGGAGAAACTCCGTATTGGAGAAAGTCCGTGTTGGAGAAACTTTATGTTGGAGAAACTCCATGTCGAGGAAACTTCGTATTGGAGAAACTCCGTGTTGGAGAAACTTTATGTTGTAGAAACTCCGTGTTGGAGAAACTCCATGTTGTAGAAACTCCGTGTTGAAAAAACTCCGTGTTGGAGAAACTCCCTGTTGGAGAATCTCCGTGTTAGAGAAACTCCATGTTGGAGAAAGTCCGTGTTGGAGAATGTCCGTGTTGGAGAAACTCCGTGTTGGAGAAACTCCGTGTTGGAGAAACTTTATGTTGTAGAAACTCCGTGTTGGAGAAACTCCATGTTGTAAAAACTCCGTGTTGAAGAAACTCCGTGTTGGAGAAACTCCGTGTCGGAGAAACTCCGTGTTGGAGAAACTCCGTGTTGGAGAAACTCCGTGTTTTAGAAACTCCGTGTTGGAGAAACTCCATGTTGGAGAAAGTCTGTGTTGGAGAATGTCCGTGTTGGAGAAACTCCGTGTTGGAGAAACTCCGTGTTGGAGAAAACTCCGTGTTGGAGAAACTCCGTGTTTTAGAAACTCCGTGTTGGAGAAACTCCGTGTTGTAGAAACTCCGTGTTAGAGAAACTCCATGTTGGAGAACCTTCTGTTTGGAGAAACTCCTTGTTGGAGAAAATTCTTGTTGGAGAAACTCCGTGTTGAAGAAATTCCGTGTTGGAAAACTCCGTGTTGGAGAAACTCCGTGTTAGAGAAACTCCATGTTGGAGAAAGTCCGTGTTGGAGAATGTCCGTGTTGGAGAAACTCCGTGTTGGAGAAACTCCGTGTTGGAGAAACTTTATGTTGTAGAAACTCCGTGTTGGAGAAACTCCATGTTGTAGAAATTCCGTGTTGGAGAAACTCTGTGTTGGAGAAACTCCCTGTTGAAGATACTCCGTGTTGTAGAAACTCCGTGTTGTAGAAACTCCGTGTTGGAGATAATCCATGTTGGAGAAACTCCATGTTGGAGAAACTCCATGCTGCAGAAAATCCGCGCTGGGGAAACTACGCGCTGGAGAATCTCCGCGCTGGAGAGACTTCGTGTTGGAGAAACTCCGTGTTGCAGAAACTCCGTGTTGGAGAAACTCCGTGTGTGAGAAACTCCGTGTTGGAGAAACTCCCTGTTGTAGAAACTCCGTGTTAGAGAAACTCCATGTTGGAGAACCTTCTGGTTGGAGAAACTCCTTGTTGGAGAAAATCCTTGTTGGAGAAACTCCATGTTGGAGAAACTCCGTGTTGGAGAAACTCCGTGTTGGAGAAACTCCGTGTTGTGGAAACTCCGTGTTGGGGAAACGTCGAGATGCAGAAACTTCATGTGGTAGAAACTTCGTGTTGAAGAAACTCCGTGTTGGAGAAACTCCGTGTTGGAGAAACTCCGTGTTAGAGAAACTCCATGTTGGAGAAAGTCCGTGTTGGAGAATGTCCGTGTTGGAGAAACTCCGTGTTGGAGAAACTTCGTGTTGGAGAAACTTTATGTTGTAGAAACTCCGTGTTGGAGAAACTCCATGTTGTAGAAACTCCGTGTTGGAGAAACTGTGTTGGAGAAACTCCCTGTTGAAGAAACTCCGTGTTGTAGAAACTCCGTGTTGGAGATAATCCATGTTGGAGAAACTCCATGTTGGAGAAACTCCATGCTGCAGAAAATCCGCGCTGGGGAAACTACGCGCTGGAGAATCTCCGCGCTGGAGAGACTTCGTGTTGGAGAAACTCCGTGTTGGAGAAGCTCCGTGTTGCAGAAACTTCGTATCGGAGAAAGTCCGTGTCGGAGAAACTCGTGTCGCAGAAACTTCGTGTTGTAGAAACTCCATGTTGTAGAAACGTCGTGTTGGAGAAACTCCGTGTTGTAGAAGCTTCGTGTTGGCAAACCTCCATGTTGTAGAAACTTCGTGTTGGAGAAACTCTGTGTTGGAGAAACTTATTGTTAGAGAAACTCCGTGATGGAGAAACTTCGTGCTGGAGAAACTTCGTGTTGTAGAAACTGTGTCGGAGAAACTCCGTGTTGGAGAAACTTTATGTTGTAGAAACTCCGTGTTGGAGAAACTCCATGTTGTAGAAACTCCGTGTTGAAGAAACTCCGTGTTGGAGAAACTCCCTGTTGGAGAAACTCCGTGTTAGAGAAACTCCATGTTGGAGAAAGTCCGTGTTGGAGAATGTCCGTGTTGGAGAAACTCCGTGTTGGAGAAACTCCGTGTTGGAGAAACTTTATGTTGTAGAAACTCCGTGTTGGAGAAACTCCATGTTGTAAAAACTCCGTGTTGAAGAAACTCCGTGTTGGAGAAACTCCGTGTCGGAGAAACTCCGTGTTGGAGAAAATCCTTGTTGGAGAAACTCCGTGTTGAAGAAACTCCGTGTTGGAAAACTCCGTGTTGGAGAAACTCCGTGTTAGAGAAACTCCATGTTGGAGAAAGTCCGTGTTGGAGAATGTCCGTGTTGGAGAAACTCCGTGTTGGAGAAACTCCGTGTTGGAGAAACTTTATGTTGTAGAAACTCCGTGTTGGAGAAACTCCATGTTGTAGAAACTCCGTGTTGGAGAAACTCTGTGTTGGAGAAACTCCCTGTTGAAGATACTCCGTGTTGTAGAAACTCCGTGTTGTAGAAACTCCGTGTTGGAGATAATCCATGTTGGAGAAACTCCATGTTGGAGAAACTCCATGCTGCAGAAAATCCGCGCTGGGGAAACTACGCGCTGGAGAATCTCCGCGCTGGAGACTTCGTGTTGGAGAAACTCCGTGTTGCAGAAACTCCGTGTTGGAGAAACTCCGTGTCTGAGAAACTCCGTGTTGGAGAAACTCCGTGTTGGAGAAACTCCGTGTTGGAGAAACTCCGTGTTGGAGAAAACTCCGTGTTGGAGAAACTCCGTGTTTTATAAACTCCGTGTTGGAGAAACTCCCTGTTGTAGAAACTCCGTGTTAGAGAAACTCCATGTTGGAGAACCTTCTGGTTGGAGAAACTCCTTGTTGGAGAAAATCCTTGTTGGAGAAACTCCATGTTGGAGAAACTCCGTGTTGGAGAAACTCCGTGTTGGAGAAACTCCGTGTTGTGGAAACTCCATGTTGGAGAAAGTCCGTGTTGGAGAATGTCCGTGTTGGAGAAACTCCGTGTTGGAGAAACTTCGTGTTGGAGAAACTTTATGTTGTAGAAACTCCGTGTTGGAGAAACTCCATGTTGTAGAAACTCCGTGTTGGAGAAACTGTGTTGGAGAAACTCCCTGTTGAAGAAACTCCGTGTTGTAGAAACTCCGTGTTGGAGATAATCTATGTTGGAGAAACTCCATGTTGGAGAAACTCCATGCTGCAGAAAATCCGCGCTGGGGAAACTACGCGCTGGAGAATCTCCGCGCTGGAGAGACTTCGTGTTGGAGAAACTCCGTGTTGCAGAAACTCCGTGTTGGAGAAACTCCGTATGTGAGAAACTCCGAGTTGGAGAAACTCCGTGTTGGAGAAGCTCCGTGTTGCAGAAACTTCGTATCGGAGAAAGTCCGTGTCGGAGAAACTCCGTGTCGCAGAAACTTCGTGTTGTAGAAACTCCATGTTGTAGAAACGTCGTGTTGGAGAAACTCCGTGTTGTAGAAGCTTCGTGTTGGCGAACCTCCATGTTGTAGAAACTTCGTGTTGGAGAAACTCTGTGTTGGAGAAACTTATTGTAAGAGAAACTCCGCGATGGAGAAACTTCGTGCTGGAGAAACTTCGTGTTGTAGAAACTGTGTCGGAGAAACTCCGTGTTGGAGAAACTCCATGTCGGAGAAACTCCGTGTTGGAGGAACTCCCTCTTGGAGAATCTCCGTGTCGGAGAAACTCCATGTTGGAGAAACTCCGTGTTGGAGAAACTCCGTGTCGGGGAAACTCCGTGTTGGAGAAACTCCGTGTTGGAGAAACTCCGTGTTGGAGAAAATCCTTGTTGGAGAAACTCCGTGCTATAGCAACTCCGTGTTGGAGAAACTCTGCGCTGGAGAAACTCCGCGCTGGAGAAACTCCGTGTTGGAGAAACTCCGTGTTTTAGAAACTCTTGTTGGAGAAACTCCGTGTTGGAGAAACACCACGTTAGAGAAACTCCGTGTTGGAGAAAATTCCTGTTGGAGAAACTCCGTGCTAGAGAAACTCCGTGTTTGAGACACTCCACGTTGGAGAATCTCCTTGTTGGAAAAGCGTTGTTTGAGAAACCCCTTGTTGGAGAAACTCCGTGTTGGAGAAACTCCGTGCTGGGGAAACTTCGTGTTGGGGAAACGCCGTGATGGAGAAACTCCATGTTGGATAAACTCCGTGGCGGAGAAACTTCGTGTTGGAGAAACTCCGTGTGTGAGAAACTCCTAGTTGGAGAAACTCCGTGTTGGAGAAGCTCCGTGTTGGAGAAACTTCGTATCGGAGAAAGTCCGTGTCGGAGAAACTCCGTGTCGCAGAAACTCCGTGTTGTAGAAACTTCGTGTTGGCGAATCTCCTTGTTGGAGAAACTCCGTGTCGGAGAAACTCCGTGTTGGAGAAACTTCGTGCTGGAGAAACTCTGTGTCGGACAAACTCTGTGTCGGAGAAAGTCTGTGTCGGAGAAACTCCGTGTTGGAGAAACTCCGTGTTGGAGAAACTCCGTGCTAGAGAAACTCCGTGTTTGAGACACTCCACGTTGGAGAATATCCTTGTTGGAAAAAACCTTGTTTGAGAAACTCCTTGTTGGAGAAACTCTGTGTCGGAGAAACTCTGTGCTGGGGAAACTTCGTGTTGGGGAAACGCCGTGTTGGAGAAACTCCATGTTGGAGAAACTCCGTGTTGGAGAAACTCCGTGTTGGAGAAACTACGTGTTGGAGAAACTCCGTGTTGGAGAAACTCCGTGTTGTTGAAACTTCGTGTTGGAGAAAATCCTTGTTGGAGAAACTCCGTGCTACAGCAACTCCGTGTTGGAGAAACTCCGCGCTGGAGAAACTCCGTGTTCGAAAAACTCCGTGTTGGAGGAACTCTGTGTTGGAGAAACTCCGTGTTGGAGAAACTCCGCGCTGGAGAAACTTCGTGTTGGAGAAACTCCGCGTTGGAGAAACTCCGTGTTGGAGAAACTCCGTGTTGGAGAAACTCCGTGCCGGAGAAACTCCGTATTGGAGAAACTCCGTGTTGGAGAAACTTTATGTTGGAGAAACTCCATGTCGAAGAGACTTCGTATTGGAGAAACTCCGTGTTGGAGAAACTTTATGTTGTAGAAACTCCGTGTTGGAGAAACTCCATGTTGTAGAAACTCCGTGTTGAAGAAACTCCGTGTTGGAGAAACTCCGTGTTGGAGAAACTCCGTGTTAGAGAAGCTCCATGTTGGAGAAAGTCCGTTTTGGAGAATGTCCGTGTTGGAGAAACTCCGTGTTGGAGAAACTCCGTGTTGGAGAAACTTTATGTGTTAGAAACTCCGTGTTGGAGAAACTCCATGTTGTAGAAACTCCGTGTTGAAGAAACTCCGTGTTGGAGAAACTCCGTGTCGGAGAAACTCTATGTTGGAGAAAGTCCGTGTTGGAGAAACTCCGTGTTGGAGAAACTCTGTGTCGGAGAAATTCCTTGTTGGAGAAACTCCGTGCTGGAGAAACTCCTTGTTGGAGAAACTCCTTGTTGGAGAAACTCCGTGTTGGAGAAACTCCGTGTTGGAGAAAACTCCGTGTTGGAGAAACTCCGTGTTTTAGAAACTCCGTGTTGGAGAAACTCCCTGTTGTAGAAACTCCGTGTTAGAGAAACTCCATGTTGGAGAACCTTCTGGTTGGAGAAACTCCTTGTTGGAGAAAATCCTTGTTGGAGAAACTCCATGTTGGAGAAACTCCGTGTTGGAGAAACTCCGTGTTGTGGAAACTCCGTGTTGGGGAAACGCCGAGATGGAGAAACTTCATGTTGTAGAAAGTTCGTGTTGAAGAAACTCCGTGTTGGAGAAACTCCGTGTTGGAGAAACTCCGTGTTAGAGAAACTCCATGTTGGAGAAAGTCCGTGTTGGAGAATGTCCGTGTTGGAGAAACTCCGTGTTGGAGAAACTTCGTGTTGGAGAAACTTTATGTTGTAGAAACTCCGTGTTGGAGAAACTCCATGTTGTAGAAACTCCGTGTTGGAGAAACTGTGTTGGAGAAACTCCCTGTTGAAGAAACTCCGTGTTGTAGAAACTCCGTGTTGGAGATAATCCATGTTGGAGAAACTCCATGTTGGAGAAACTCCATGGTGCAGAAAATCCGCGCTGGGGAAACTACGCACTGGAGAATCTCCGCGCTGGAGGGACTTCGTGTTGGAGAAACTCCGTGTTGCAGAAACTCCGTGTTGGAGAAACTCCGTGTGTGAGAAACTCCGAGTTGGAGAAACTCCGTGTTGGAGAAGCTCCGTGTTGGAGAAACTTCGTATCGGAGAAAGTCCGTGTCGGAGAAACTCCGTGTCGCAGAAACTCCGTGTTGTAGAAACTCCGTGTTGGAGAAACTCCCTGTTGTAGAAACTCCGTGTTAGAGAAACTCCATGTTGGAGAACCTTCTGGTTGGAGAAACTCCTTGTTGGAGAAAATCCTTGTTGGAGAAACTCCATGTTGGAGAAACTCCGTGTTGGAGAAACTCCGTGTTGTGGAAACTCCGTGTTGGGGAAACGCCGAGATGGAGAAACTTCATGTTGTAGAAACTTCGTGTTGAAGAAACTCCGTGTTGGAGAAACTCCGTGTTGGAGAAACTCCGTGTTAGAGAAACTCCATGTTGGAGAAAGTCCGTGTTGGAGAATGTCCGTGTTGGAGAAGCTCCGTGTTGGAGAAACTTCGTGTTGGAGAAACTTTATGTTGTAGAAACTCCGTGTTGGAGAAACTCCATGTTGTAGAAACTCCGTGTTGGAGAAACTGTGTTGGAGAAACTCCCTGTTGAAGAAACTCCGTGTTGTAGAAACTCCGTGTTGGAGATAATCCATGTTGGAGAAACTCCATGTTGGAGAAACTCCATGCTGCAGAAAATCCGCGCTGGGGAAACTACGCACTGGAGAATCTCCGCGCTGGAGAGACTTCGTGTTGGAGAAACTCCGTGTTGCAGAAACTCCGTGTTGGAGAAACTCCGTATGTGAGAAACTCCGAGTTGGAGAAACTCCGTGTTGGAGAAGCTCCGTGTTGCAGAAACTTCGTATCGGAGAAAGTCCGTGTCGGAGAAACTCCGTGTCGCAGAAACTTCGTGTTGTAGAAACTCCATGTTGTAGAAACGTCGTGTTGGAGAAACTCCGTGTTGTAGAAGCTTCGTGTTGGCGAACCTCCATGTTGTAGAAACTTCGTGTTGGAGAAACTCTGTGTTGGAGAAACTTATTGTAAGAGAAACTCCGCGATGGAGAAACTTCGTGCTGGAGAAACTTCGTGTTGTAGAAACTGTGTCGGAGAAACTCCGTGTTGGAGAAACTCCATGTCGGAGAAACTCCGTGTTGGAGGAACTCCCTCTTGGAGAATCTCCGTGTCGGAGAAACTCCATGTTGGAGAAACTCCGTGTTGGAGAAACTCCGTGTCGGGGAAACTCCGTGTTGGAGAAACTCCGTGTTGGAGAAACTCCGTGTTGGAGAAAATCCTTGTTGGAGAAACTCCGTGCTATAGCAACTCCGTGTTGGAGAAACTCTGCGCTGGAGAAACTCCGCGCTGGAGAAACTCCGTGTTGGAGAAACTCCGTGTTTTAGAAACTCTTGTTGGAGAAACTCCGTGTTGGAGAAACACCACGTTAGAGAAACTCCGTGTTGGAGAAAATTCCTGTTGGAGAAACTCCGTGCTAGAGAAACTCCGTGTTTGAGACACTCCACGTTGGAGAATCTCCTTGTTGGAAAAGCGTTGTTTGAGAAACCCCTTGTTGGAGAAACTCCGTGTTGGAGAAACTCCGTGCTGGGGAAACTTCGTGTTGGGGAAACGCCGTGATGGAGAAACTCCATGTTGGATAAACTCCGTGGCGGAGAAACTTCGTGTTGGAGAAACTCCGTGTGTGAGAAACTCCTAGTTGGAGAAACTCCGTGTTGGAGAAGCTCCGTGTTGGAGAAACTTCGTATCGGAGAAAGTCCGTGTCGGAGAAACTCCGTGTCGCAGAAACTCCGTGTTGTAGAAACTTCGTGTTGGCGAATCTCCTTGTTGGAGAAACTCCGTGTCGGAGAAACTCCGTGTTGGAGAAACTTCGTGCTGGAGAAACTCTGTGTCGGACAAACTCTGTGTCGGAGAAAGTCTGTGTCGGAGAAACTCCGTGTTGGAGAAACTCCGTGTTGGAGAAACTCCGTGCTAGAGAAACTCCGTGTTTGAGACACTCCACGTTGGAGAATATCCTTGTTGGAAAAAACCTTGTTTGAGAAACTCCTTGTTGGAGAAACTCTGTGTCGGAGAAACTCTGTGCTGGGGAAACTTCGTGTTGGGGAAACGCCGTGTTGGAGAAACTCCATGTTGGAGAAACTCCGTGTTGGAGAAACTCCGTGTTGGAGAAACTACGTGTTGGAGAAACTCCGTGTTGGAGAAACTCCGTGTTGTTGAAACTTCGTGTTGGAGAAAATCCTTGTTGGAGAAACTCCGTGCTACAGCAACTCCGTGTTGGAGAAACTCCGCGCTGGAGAAACTCCGTGTTCGAAAAACTCCGTGTTGGAGGAACTCTGTGTTGGAGAAACTCCGTGTTGGAGAAACTCCGCGCTGGAGAAACTTCGTGTTGGAGAAACTCCGCGTTGGAGAAACTCCGTGTTGGAGAAACTCCGTGTTGGAGAAACTCCGTGCCGGAGAAACTCCGTATTGGAGAAACTCCGTGTTGGAGAAACTTTATGTTGGAGAAACTCCATGTCGAAGAGACTTCGTATTGGAGAAACTCCGTGTTGGAGAAACTTTATGTTGTAGAAACTCCGTGTTGGAGAAACTCCATGTTGTAGAAACTCCGTGTTGAAGAAACTCCGTGTTGGAGAAACTCCGTGTTGGAGAAACTCCGTGTTAGAGAAGCTCCATGTTGGAGAAAGTCCGTTTTGGAGAATGTCCGTGTTGGAGAAACTCCGTGTTGGAGAAACTCCGTGTTGGAGAAACTTTATGTGTTAGAAACTCCGTGTTGGAGAAACTCCATGTTGTAGAAACTCCGTGTTGAAGAAACTCCGTGTTGGAGAAACTCCGTGTCGGAGAAACTCTATGTTGGAGAAAGTCCGTGTTGGAGAAACTCCGTGTTGGAGAAACTCTGTGTCGGAGAAATTCCTTGTTGGAGAAACTCCGTGCTGGAGAAACTCCTTGTTGGAGAAACTCCTTGTTGGAGAAACTCCGTGTTGGAGAAACTCCGTGTTGGAGAAAACTCCGTGTTGGAGAAACTCCGTGTTTTAGAAACTCCGTGTTGGAGAAACTCCCTGTTGTAGAAACTCCGTGTTAGAGAAACTCCATGTTGGAGAACCTTCTGGTTGGAGAAACTCCTTGTTGGAGAAAATCCTTGTTGGAGAAACTCCATGTTGGAGAAACTCCGTGTTGGAGAAACTCCGTGTTGTGGAAACTCCGTGTTGGGGAAACGCCGAGATGGAGAAACTTCATGTTGTAGAAAGTTCGTGTTGAAGAAACTCCGTGTTGGAGAAACTCCGTGTTGGAGAAACTCCGTGTTAGAGAAACTCCATGTTGGAGAAAGTCCGTGTTGGAGAATGTCCGTGTTGGAGAAACTCCGTGTTGGAGAAACTTCGTGTTGGAGAAACTTTATGTTGTAGAAACTCCGTGTTGGAGAAACTCCATGTTGTAGAAACTCCGTGTTGGAGAAACTGTGTTGGAGAAACTCCCTGTTGAAGAAACTCCGTGTTGTAGAAACTCCGTGTTGGAGATAATCCATGTTGGAGAAACTCCATGTTGGAGAAACTCCATGGTGCAGAAAATCCGCGCTGGGGAAACTACGCACTGGAGAATCTCCGCGCTGGAGGGACTTCGTGTTGGAGAAACTCCGTGTTGCAGAAACTCCGTGTTGGAGAAACTCCGTGTGTGAGAAACTCCGAGTTGGAGAAACTCCGTGTTGGAGAAGCTCCGTGTTGGAGAAACTTCGTATCGGAGAAAGTCCGTGTCGGAGAAACTCCGTGTCGCAGAAACTCCGTGTTGTAGAAACTCCGTGTTGGAGAAACTCCCTGTTGTAGAAACTCCGTGTTAGAGAAACTCCATGTTGGAGAACCTTCTGGTTGGAGAAACTCCTTGTTGGAGAAAATCCTTGTTGGAGAAACTCCATGTTGGAGAAACTCCGTGTTGGAGAAACTCCGTGTTGTGGAAACTCCGTGTTGGGGAAACGCCGAGATGGAGAAACTTCATGTTGTAGAAACTTCGTGTTGAAGAAACTCCGTGTTGGAGAAACTCCGTGTTGGAGAAACTCCGTGTTAGAGAAACTCCATGTTGGAGAAAGTCCGTGTTGGAGAATGTCCGTGTTGGAGAAGCTCCGTGTTGGAGAAACTTCGTGTTGGAGAAACTTTATGTTGTAGAAACTCCGTGTTGGAGAAACTCCATGTTGTAGAAACTCCGTGTTGGAGAAACTGTGTTGGAGAAACTCCCTGTTGAAGAAACTCCGTGTTGTAGAAACTCCGTGTTGGAGATAATCCATGTTGGAGAAACTCCATGTTGGAGAAACTCCATGCTGCAGAAAATCCGCGCTGGGGAAACTACGCACTGGAGAATCTCCGCGCTGGAGGGACTTCGTGTTGGAGAAACTCCGTGTTGCAGAAACTCCGTGTTGGAGAAACTCCGTGTGTGAGAAACTCCGAGTTGGAGAAACTTCGTGTTGGAGAAGCTCCGTGTTGGAGAAACTTCGTATCGGAGAAAGTCCGTGTCGGAGAAACTCCGTGTCGCAGAAACTCCGTGTTGTAGAAACTCCGTGTTGGAGAAACTCCCTGTTGTAGAAACTCCGTGTTAGAGAAACTCCATGTTGGAGAACCTTCTGGTTGGAGAAACTCCTTGTTGGAGAAAATCCTTGTTGGAGAAACTCCATGTTGGAGAAAATCCGTGTCGGAGAAACTCCGTGTTGTGGAAAGTCCGTGTTGGGGAAACGCCGAGATGGAGAAACTTCATGTTGTAGAAACTTCGTGTTGAAGAAACTCCGTGTTGGAGAAACTCCGTGTTGGAGAAACTCCGTGTTAGAGAAACTCCATGTTGGAGAAAGTCCGTGTTGGAGAATGTCCATGTTGGAGAAACTCCGTGTTGGAGAAACTTCGTGTTGGAGAAACTTTATGTTGTAGAAACTCCGTGTTGGAGAAACTCCATGTTGTAGAAACTCCGTGTTGGAGAAACTGTGTTGGAGAAACTCCCTGTTGAAGAAACTCCGTGTTGTAGAAACTCTGTGTTGGAGATAATCCATGTTGGAGAAACTCCATGTTGGAGAAACTCCATGCTGCAGAAAATCCGCGCTGGGGAAACTACGCACTGGAGAATCTCCGCGCTGGAGAGACTTCGTGTTGGAGAAACTCCGTGTTGCAGAAACTCCGTGTTGGAGAAACTCCGTGTGTGAGAAACTCCGAGTTGGAGAAACTCCGTGTTGGAGAAGCTCCGTGTTGGAGAAACTTCGTATCGGAGAAAGTCCGTGTCGGAGAAACTCCGTGTCGCAGAAACTCCGTGTTGTAGAAACTTCGTGTTGGCGAATCTCCTTGTTGTAGAAACTCCGTGTTGGAGAAACTTATTGTTAGATAAACTCCGTGTTGGAGAAACTTCGTGCTGGAGAAACTCTGTGTCGGAGAAAGTCTGTGTCGGAGAAACTCCGTGTTGGAGAAACTCCGTGTTGGAGAAACTCCGTGGTAGAGAAACTCCGTGTTTGAGACACTCCACGTTGGAGAAACTTCGTGTTAGAGAAAATCCTTGTTGGAGAAACTCCGTGCTATAGCAACTCCGTGATGGAGAAACTCCGCGCTGGAGAAACTCCGTGTTCGAAAAACTCCGTGTTGGAGGAACTCTGTGTTGGAGAAACTCCGTGTTGGAGAAACTCCGCGCTGGAGAAACTTCGTGTTGGAGAAACTCCGCGTTGGAGAAACTCCGTGTTGGAGAAACTCCGTGTTGGAGAAACTCCGTGTCGGAGAAACTCCGTATTGGAGAAAGTCCGTGTTGGAGAAACTTTATGTTGGAGAAACTCCATGTCGAAGAAACTTCGTATTGGAGAAACTCCGTGTTGGAGAAACTTTATGTTGTAGAAACTCCGTGTTGGAGAAACTCCATGTTGTAGAAACTCCGTGTTGAAGAAACTCCGTGTTGGAGAAACTCCCTGTTGGAGAAACTCCGTGTTAGAGAAACTCCATGTTGGAGAAAGTCCGTGTTGGAGAATGTCCGTGTTGGAGAAACTCCGTGTTGGAGAAACTCCGTGTTGGAGAAACTTTATGTTGTAGAAATTCCGTGTTGGAGAAACTCCATGTTGTAAAAACTCCGTGTTGAAGAAACTCCGTGTTGGAGAAACTCCGTGTCGGAGAAACTCCGTGTTGGAGAAACTCCGTGTTGGAGAAACTCCGTGTTTTAGAAACTCCGTGTTGGAGAAACTCCATGTTGGAGAAAGTCCGTGTTGGAGAATGTCCGTGTTGGAGAAACTCCGTGTTGGAGAAACTTTGTGTTGGAGAAAACTCCGTGTTGGAGAAACTCCGTGTTTTAGAAAATCCGTGTTGGAGAAACTCCGTGTTGTAGAAACTCCGTGTTAGAGAAACTCCATGTTGGAGAACCTTCTGTTTGGAGAAACTCCTTGCTGGAGAAAATCCTTGTTGGAGAAACTCCGTGTTGAAGAAACTCCGTGTTGGAAAACTCCGTGTTGGAGAAGCTCCGTGTTAGAGAAACTCCATGTTGGAGAAAGTCCGTGTTGGAGAATGTCCGTGTTGGAGAAACTCCGTGTTGGAGAAACTCCGTGTTGGAGAAACTTTATGTTGTAGAAACTCCGTGTTGGAGAAACTCCATGTTGTAGAAACTCCGTGTTGGAGAAACTCTGTGTTGGAGAAACTCCCTGTTGAAGATACTCCGTGTTGTAGAAACTCCGTGTTGTAGAAACTCCGTGTTGGAGATAATCCATGTTGGAGAAACTCCATGTTGGAGAAACTCCATGCTGCAGAAAATCCGCGCTGGGGAAACTACGCGCTGGAGAATCTCCGCGCTGGAGAGATTTTGTGTTGGAGAAACTCCGTGTTGCAGAAACTCCGTGTTGGAGAAACTCCGTGTGTGAGAAACTCCGTGTTGGAGAAAACTCCGTGCTGGAGAAACTCCGTGTTTTAGAAACTCCGTGTTGGAGAAACTCCCTGTTGTAGAAACTTCGTGTTAGAGAAACTCCATGTTGGAGAACCTTCTGGTTGGAGAAACTCCTTGTTGGAGAAAATCCTTGTTGGAGAAACTCCATGTTGGAGAAACTCCGTGTTGGAGAAACTCCGTGTTGGAGAAACTCCGTGTTGGAGAAACTCCGTGTTGTGGAAACTCCGTGTTGGGGAAACGCCGAGATGCAGAAACTTCATGTGGTAGAAACTTCGTGTTGAAGAAACTCCGTGTTGGAGAAACTCCGTGTTGGAGAAACTCCGTGTTAGAGAAACTCCATGTTGGAGAAAGTCCGTGTTGGAGAATGTCCGTGTTGGAGAAACTCCGTGTTGGAGAAACTTCGTGTTGGAGAAACTTTATGTTGTAGAAACTCCGTGTTGGAGAAACTCCATGTTGTAGAAACTCCGTGTTGGAGAAACTGTGTTGGAGAAACTCCCTGTTGAAGAAACTTCGTGTTGTAGAAACTCCGTGTTGGAGATAATCCATGTTGGAGAAACTCCATGTTGGAGAAACTCCATGTTGGAGAAACTCCATGCTGCAGAAAATCCGCGCTGGGGAAACTACGCGCTGGAGAATCTCCGCGCTGGAGAGACTTCGTGTTGGAGAAACTCCGTGTTGCAGAAACTCCGTGTTGGAGAAACTCCGTGTGTGAGAAACTCCGAGTTGGAGAAACTCCGTGTTGGAGAAGCTCCGTGTTGCAGAAACTTCGTATCGGAGAAAGTCCGTGTCGGAGAAACTCCGTGTCGCAGAAACTTCGTGTTGTAGAAACTCCATGTTGTAGAAACGTCGTGTTGGAGAAACTCCGTGTTGTAGAAGCTTCGTGTTGGCGAAACTCCATGTTGTAGAAACTTCGTGTTGGAGAAACTCTGTGTTGGAGAAACTTATTGTTAGAGAAACTCCGTGATGGAGAAACTTCGTGCTGGAGAAACTTCGTGTTGTAGAAACTGTGTCGGAGAAACTCCGTGTTGGAGAAACTCCATGTCGGAGAAACTCCGTGTTGGAGGAACTCCCTCTTGGAGAATCTCCGTGTCGGAGAAACTCCATGTTGGAGAAACTCCGTGTTGGAGAAACTCCGTGTCGGGGAAACTCCGTGTTGGAGAAACTCCGTGTTGGAGAAACTCCGTGTTGGAGAAAATCCTTGTTGGAGAAACTCTTGTTGGAGAAACTCCGTGTTGGAGAAACACCACGTTAGAGAAACTCCGTGTTGGAGAAAATTCCTGTTGGAGAAACTCCGTGCTAGAGAAACTCCGTGTTTGAGACACTCCACGTTGGAGAATCTCCTTGTTGGAAAAGCGTTGTTTGAGAAACCCCTTGTTGGAGAAACTCCGTGTTGGAGAAACTCCGTGCTGGGGAAACTTCGTGTTGGGGAAACGCCGTGATGGAGAAACTCCATGTTGGATAAACTCCGTGGCGGAGAAACTTCGTGTTGGAGAAACTCCGTGTGTGAGAAACTCCTAGTTGGAGAAACTCCGTGTTGGAGAAGCTCCGTGTTGGAGAAACTTCGTATCGGAGAAAGTCCGTGTCGGAGAAACTCCGTGTCGCAGAAACTCCGTGTTGTAGAAACTTCGTGTTGGCGAATCTCCTTGTTGGAGAAACTCCGTGTCGGAGAAACTCCGTGTTGGAGAAACTTCGTGCTGGAGAAACTCTGTGTCGGACAAACTCTGTGTCGGAGAAAGTCTGTGTCGGAGAAACTCCGTGTTGGAGAAACTCCGTGTTGGAGAAACTCCGTGCTAGAGAAACTCCGTGTTTGAGACACTCCACGTTGGAGAATATCCTTGTTGGAAAAAACCTTGTTTGAGAAACTCCTTGTTGGAGAAACTCTGTGTCGGAGAAACTCTGTGCTGGGGAAACTTCGTGTTGGGGAAACGCCGTGTTGGAGAAACTCCATGTTGGAGAAACTCCGTGTTGGAGAAACTCCGTGTTGGAGAAACTCCGTGTTGGAGAAACTCCGTGTTGTTGAAACTTCGTGTTGGAGAAAATCCTTGTTGGAGAAACTCCGTGCTACAGCAACTCCGTGTTGGAGAAACTCCGCGCTGGAGAAACTCCGTGTTCGAAAAACTCCGTGTTGGAGGAACTCTGTGTTGGAGAAACTCCGTGTTGGAGAAACTCCGCGCTGGAGAAACTTCGTGTTGGAGAAACTCCGCGTTGGAGAAACTCCGTGTTGGAGAAACTCCGTGTTGGAGAAACTCCGTGCCGGAGAAACTCCGTATTGGAGAAACTCCGTGTTGGAGAAACTTTATGTTGGAGAAACTCCATGTCGAAGAGACTTCGTATTGGAGAAACTCCGTGTTGGAGAAACTTTATGTTGTAGAAACTCCGTGTTGGAGAAACTCCATGTTGTAGAAACTCCGTGTTGAAGAAACTCCGTGTTGGAGAAACTCCGTGTTGGAGAAACTCCGTGTTAGAGAAGCTCCATGTTGGAGAAAGTCCGTGTTGGAGAATGTCCGTGTTGGAGAAACTCCGTGTTGGAGAAACTCCGTGTTGGAGAAACTTTATGTGTTAGAAACTCCGTGTTGGAGAAACTCCATGTTGTAGAAACTCCGTGTTGAAGAAACTCCGTGTTGGAGAAACTCCGTGTCGGAGAAACTCTATGTTGGAGAAAGTCCGTGTTGGAGAAACTCCGTGTTGGAGAAACTCTGTGTCGGAGAAATTCCTTGTTGGAGAAACTCCGTGCTGGAGAAACTCCTTGTTGGAGAAACTCCTTGTTGGAGAAACTCCGTGTTGGAGAAACTCCGTGTTGGAGAAAACTCCGTGTTGGAGAAACTCCGTGTTTTAGAAACTCCGTGTTGGAGAAACTCCCTGTTGTAGAAACTCCGTGTTAGAGAAACTCCATGTTGGAGAACCTTCTGGTTGGAGAAACTCCTTGTTGGAGAAAATCCTTGTTGGAGAAACTCCATGTTGGAGAAACTCCGTGTTGGAGAAACTCCGTGTTGTGGAAACTCCGTGTTGGGGAAACGCCGAGATGGAGAAACTTCATGTTGTAGAAAGTTCGTGTTGAAGAAACTCCGTGTTGGAGAAACTCCGTGTTAGAGAAACTCCATGTTGGAGAAAGTCCGTGTTGGAGAATGTCCGTGTTGGAGAAACTCCGTGTTGGAGAAACTTCGTGTTGGAGAAACTTTATGTTGTAGAAACTCCGTGTTGGAGAAACTCCATGTTGTAGAAACTCCGTGTTGGAGAAACTGTGTTGGAGAAACTCCCTGTTGAAGAAACTCCGTGTTGTAGAAACTCCGTGTTGGAGATAATCCATGTTGGAGAAACTCCATGTTGGAGAAACTCCATGGTGCAGAAAATCCGCGCTGGGGAAACTACGCACTGGAGAATCTCCGCGCTGGAGGGACTTCGTGTTGGAGAAACTCCGTGTTGCAGAAACTCCGTGTTGGAGAAACTCCGTGTGTGAGAAACTCCGAGTTGGAGAAACTCCGTGTTGGAGAAGCTCCGTGTTGGAGAAACTTCGTATCGGAGAAAGTCCGTGTCGGAGAAACTCCGTGTCGCAGAAACTCCGTGTTGTAGAAACTCCGTGTTGGAGAAACTCCCTGTTGTAGAAACTCCGTGTTAGAGAAACTCCATGTTGGAGAACCTTCTGGTTGGAGAAACTCCTTGTTGGAGAAAATCCTTGTTGGAGAAACTCCATGTTGGAGAAACTCCGTGTTGGAGAAACTCCGTGTTGTGGAAACTCCGTGTTGGGGAAACGCCGAGATGGAGAAACTTCATGTTGTAGAAACTTCGTGTTGAAGAAACTCCGTGTTGGAGAAACTCCGTGTTGGAGAAACTCCGTGTTAGAGAAACTCCATGTTGGAGAAAGTCCGTGTTGGAGAATGTCCGTGTTGGAGAAACTCCGTGTTGGAGAAACTTCGTGTTGGAGAAACTTTATGTTGTAGAAACTCCGTGTTGGAGAAACTCCATGTTGTAGAAACTCCGTGTTGGAGAAACTGTGTTGGAGAAACTCCCTGTTGAAGAAACTCCGTGTTGTAGAAACTCCGTGTTGGAGATAATCCATGTTGGAGAAACTCCATGTTGGAGAAACTCCATGCTGCAGAAAATCCGCGCTGGGGAAACTACGCACTGGAGAATCTCCGCGCTGGAGGGACTTCGTGTTGGAGAAACTCCGTGTTGCAGAAACTCCGTGTTGGAGAAACTCCGTGTGTGAGAAACTCCGAGTTGGAGAAACTTCGTGTTGGAGAAGCTCCGTGTTGGAGAAACTTCGTATCGGAGAAAGTCCGTGTCGGAGAAACTCCGTGTCGCAGAAACTCCGTGTTGTAGAAACTCCGTGTTGGAGAAACTCCCTGTTGTAGAAACTCCGTGTTAGAGAAACTCCATGTTGGAGAACCTTCTGGTTGGAGAAACTCCTTGTTGGAGAAAATCCTTGTTGGAGAAACTCCATGTTGGAGAAACTCCGTGTCGGAGAAACTCCGTGTTGTGGAAAGTCCGTGTTGGGGAAACGCCGAGATGGAGAAACTTCATGTTGTAGAAACTTCGTGTTGAAGAAACTCCGTGTTGGAGAAACTCCGTGTTGGAGAAACTCCGTGTTAGAGAAACTCCATGTTGGAGAAAGTCCGTGTTGGAGAATGTCCATGTTGGAGAAACTCCGTGTTGGAGAAACTTCGTGTTGGAGAAACTTTATGTTGTAGAAACTCCGTGTTGGAGAAACTCCATGTTGTAGAAACTCCGTGTTGGAGAAACTGTGTTGGAGAAACTCCCTGTTGAAGAAACTCCGTGTTGTAGAAACTCTGTGTTGGAGATAATCCATGTTGGAGAAACTCCATGTTGGAGAAACTCCATGCTGCAGAAAATCCGCGCTGGGGAAACTACGCACTGGAGAATCTCCGCGCTGGAGAGACTTCGTGTTGGAGAAACTCCGTGTTGCAGAAACTCCGTGTTGGAGAAACTCCGTGTGTGAGAAACTCCGAGTTGGAGAAACTCCGTGTTGGAGAAGCTCCGTGTTGGAGAAACTTCGTATCGGAGAAAGTCCGTGTCGGAGAAACTCCGTGTCGCAGAAACTCCGTGTTGTAGAAACTTCGTGTTGGCGAATCTCCTTGTTGTAGAAACTCCGTGTTGGAGAAACTTATTGTTAGATAAACTCCGTGTTGGAGAAACTTCGTGCTGGAGAAACTCTGTGTCGGAGAAAGTCTGTGTCGGAGAAACTCCGTGTTGGAGAAACTCCGTGTTGGAGAAACTCCGTGGTAGAGAAACTCCGTGTTTGAGACACTCCACGTTGGAGAATCTCCTTGTTGGAAAAAATCTTGTTTGAGAAACTCCTTGTTGGAGAAACTCTGTGTCGGAGAAACTCCGTGCTGGGGCAACTTCGTGTTGGGGAAACGCCGTGTTGGAGAAACTCCATGTTGGAGAAACTCCGTGTCGGAGAAACTCCGTGTCGGAGAAACTCCGTTTTGGAGAAACTCCGTGTTGGAGAAACTCGGTGTTGGAGAAACTTCGTGTTGGAGAAACTTCGTGTTAGAGAAAATCCTTGTTGGAGAAACTCCGTGCTATAGCAACTCCGTGATGGAGAAACTCCGCGCTGGAGAAACTCCGTGTTCGAAAAACTCCGTGTTGGAGGAACTCTGTGTTGGAGAAACTCCGTGTTGGAGAAACTCCGCGCTGGAGAAACTTCGTGTTGGAGAAACTCCGCGTTGGAGAAACTCCGTGTTGGAGAAACTCCGTGTTGGAGAAACTCCGTGTCGGAGAAACTCCGTATTGGAGAAAGTCCGTGTTGGAGAAACTTTATGTTGGAGAAACTCCATGTCGAAGAAACTTCGTATTGGAGAAACTCCGTGTTGGAGAAACTTTATGTTGTAGAAACTCCGTGTTGGAGAAACTCCATGTTGTAGAAACTCCGTGTTGAAGAAACTCCGTGTTGGAGAAACTCCCTGTTGGAGAAACTCCGTGTTAGAGAAACTCCATGTTGGAGAAAGTCCGTGTTGGAGAATGTCCGTGTTGGAGAAACTCCGTGTTGGAGAAACTCCGTGTTGGAGAAACTTTATGTTGTAGAAATTCCGTGTTGGAGAAACTCCATGTTGTAAAAACTCCGTGTTGAAGAAACTCCGTGTTGGAGAAACTCCGTGTCGGAGAAACTCCGTGTTGGAGAAACTCCGTGTTGGAGAAACTCCGTGTTTTAGAAACTCCGTGTTGGAGAAACTCCATGTTGGAGAAAGTCCGTGTTGGAGAATGTCCGTGTTGGAGAAACTCCGTGTTGGAGAAACTTTGTGTTGGAGAAAACTCCGTGTTGGAGAAACTCCGTGTTTTAGAAAATCCGTGTTGGAGAAACTCCGTGTTGTAGAAACTCCGTGTTAGAGAAACTCCATGTTGGAGAACCTTCTGTTTGGAGAAACTCCTTGCTGGAGAAAATCCTTGTTGGAGAAACTCCGTGTTGAAGAAACTCCGTGTTGGAAAACTCCGTGTTGGAGAAGCTCCGTGTTAGAGAAACTCCATGTTGGAGAAAGTCCGTGTTGGAGAATGTCCGTGTTGGAGAAACTCCGTGTTGGAGAAACTCCGTGTTGGAGAAACTTTATGTTGTAGAAACTCCGTGTTGGAGAAACTCCATGTTGTAGAAACTCCGTGTTGGAGAAACTCTGTGTTGGAGAAACTCCCTGTTGAAGATACTCCGTGTTGTAGAAACTCCGTGTTGTAGAAACTCCGTGTTGGAGATAATCCATGTTGGAGAAACTCCATGTTGGAGAAACTCCATGCTGCAGAAAATCCGCGCTGGGGAAACTACGCGCTGGAGAAAATCCGCGCTGGGGAAACTACGCGCTGGAGAAACTCCGTGTTGCAGAAACTCCGTGTTGGAGAAACTCCGTGTGTGAGAAACTCCGTGTTGGAGAAACTCCTTGTTGGAGAAACTCCGTGTTGGAGAAACTCCGTGTTGGAGAAAACTCCGTGTTGGAGAAACTCCGTGTTTTAGAAACTCCGTGTTGGAGAAACTCCCTGTTGTAGAAACTTCGTGTTAGAGAAACTCCATGTTGGAGAACCTTCTGGTTGGAGAAACTCCTTGTTGGAGAAAATCCTTGTTGGAGAAACTCCATGTTGGAGAAACTCCGTGTTGGAGAAACTCCGTGTTGGAGAAACTCCGTGTTGTGGAAACTCCGTGTTGGGGAAACGCCGAGATGCAGAAACTTCATGTGGTAGAAACTTCGTGTTGAAGAAACTCCGTGTTGGAGAAACTCCGTGTTGGAGAAACTCCGTGTTAGAGAAACTCCATGTTGGAGAAAGTCCGTGTTGGAGAATGTCCGTGTTGGAGAAACTCCGTGTTGGAGAAACTTCGTGTTGGAGAAACTTTATGTTGTAGAAACTCCGTGTTGGAGAAACTCCATGTTGTAGAAACTCCGTGTTGGAGAAACTGTGTTGGAGAAACTCCCTGTTGAAGAAACTTCGTGTTGTAGAAACTCCGTGTTGGAGATAATCCATGTTGGAGAAACTCCATGTTGGAGAAACTCCATGTTGGAGAAACTCCATGCTGCAGAAAATCCGCGCTGGGGAAACTACGCGCTGGAGAACCTCCGCGCTGGAGAGACTTCGTGTTGGAGAAACTCCGTGTTGCAGAAACTCCGTGTTGGAGAAACTCCGTGTGTGAGAAACTCCGAGTTGGAGAAACTCCGTGTTGGAGAAGCTCCGTGTTGCAGAAACTTCGTATCGGAGAAAGTCCGTGTCGGAGAAACTCCGTGTCGCAGAAACTTCGTGTTGTAGAAACTCCATGTTGTAGAAACGTCGTGTTGGAGAAACTCCGTGTTGTAGAAGCTTCGTGTTGGCGAAACTCCATGTTGTAGAAACTTCGTGTTGGAGAAACTCTGTGTTGGAGAAACTTATTGTTAGAGAAACTCCGTGATGGAGAAACTTCGTGCTGGAGAAACTTCGTGTTGTAGAAACTGTGTCGGAGAAACTCCGTGTTGGAGAAACTCCATGTCGGAGAAACTCCGTGTTGGAGGAACTCCCTCTTGGAGAATCTCCGTGTCGGAGAAACTCCATGTTGGAGAAACTCCGTGTTGGAGAAACTCCGTGTCGGGGAAACTCCGTGTTGGAGAAACTCCGTGTTGGAGAAACTCCGTGTTGGAGAAAATCCTTGTTGGAGAAACTCCGTGCTATAGCAACTCCGTGTTGGAGAAACTCTGCGCTGGAGAAACTCCGCGCTGGAGAAACTCCGTGTTGGAGAAACTCCGTGTTGGAGAAACTCTGTGTTGGAGAAACTCCGTGTTGGAGAAACACCACGTTAGAGAAACTCCGTGTTGGAGAAAATTCCTGTTGGAGAAACTCCGTGCTAGAGAAACTCCGTGTTTGAGACACTCCACGTTGGAGAATCTCCTTGTTGGAAAAGCCTTGTTTGAAAAACCCCTTGTTGGAGAAACTCCGTGTTGGAGAAACTCTGTGCTGGGGAAACTTCGTGTTGGGGAAACGCCGTGATGGAGAAACTCCATGTTGGATAAACTCCGTGGCGGAGAAACTTCGTGTTGGAGAAAATCCTTGTTGGAGAAACTCCGTGTTGGAGATAATCCATGTTGGAGAAACTCCATGTTGGAGAAACTCCATGCTGCAGAAAATCCGCGCTGGGGAAACTACGCGCTGGAGAATCTCCGCGCTGGAGAGACTTCGTGTTGGAGAAACTCCGTGTTGCAGAAACTCCGTGTTGGAGAAACTCCGTGTGTGAGAAACTCCGAGTTGGAGAAACTCCGTGTTGGAGAAGCTCCGTGTTGGAGAAACTTCGTATCGGAGAAAGTCCGTGTCGGAGAAACTCCGTGTCGCAGAAACTCCGTGTTGTAGAAACTTCGTGTTGGCGAATCTCCTTGTTGTAGAAACTCCGTGTTGGAGAAACTTATTGTTAGATAAACTCCGTGTTGGAGAAACTTCGTGCTGGAGAAACTCTGTGTCGGAGAAAGTCTGTGTCGGAGAAACTCCGTGTTGGAGAAACTCCGTGTTGGAGAAACTCCGTGGTAGAGAAACTCCGTGTTTGAGACACTCCACGTTGGAGAATCTCCTTGTTGGAAAAAATCTTGTTTGAGAAACTCCTTGTTGGAGAAACTCTGTGTCGGAGAAACTCCGTGCTGGGGCAACTTCGTGTTGGGGAAACGCCGTGTTGGAGACACTCCATGTTGGAGAAACTCCGTGTCGGAGAAACTCCGTGTCGGAGAAACTCCGTGTTGGAGAAACTCCGTGTTGGAGAAACTCGGTGTTGGAGAAACTTCGTGTTGGAGAAACTTCGTGTTAGAGAAAATCCTTGTTGGAGAAACTCCGTGCTATAGCAACTCCGTGATGGAGAAACGCCGCGCTGGAGAAACTCCGTGTTCGAAAAACTCCGTGTTGGAGGAACTCTGTGTTGGAGAAACTCCGTGTTGGAGAAACTCCGCGCTGGAGAAACTTCGTGTTGGAGAAACTCCGCGTTGGAGAAACTCCGTGTTGGAGAAACTCCGTGTTGGAGAAACTCCGTGTCGGAGAAACTCCGTATTGGAGAAAGTCCGTGTTGGAGAAACTTTATGTTGGAGAAACTCCATGTCGAAGAAACTTCGTATTGGAGAAACTCCGTGTTGGAGAAACTTTATGTTGTAGAAACTCCGTGTTGGAGAAACTCCATGTTGTAGAAACTCCGTGTTGAAGAAACTCCGTGTTGGAGAAACTCCCTGTTGGAGAAACTCCGTGTTAGAGAAGCTCCATGTTGGAGAAAGTCCGTGTTGGAGAATGTCCGTGTTGGAGAAACTCCGTGTTGGAGAAACTCCGTGTTGGAGAAACTTTATGTTGTAGAAACTCCGTGTTGGAGAAACTCCATGTTGTAAAAACTCCGTGTTGAAGAAACTCCGTGTTGGAGAAACTCCGTGTCGGAGAAACTCCGTGTTGGAGAAACTCCGTGTTGGAGAAACTCCGTGTTTTAGAAACTCCGTGTTGGAGAAACTCCATGTTGGAGAAAGTCCGTGTTGGAGAATGTCCGTGTTGGAGAAACTCCGTGTTGGAGAAACTTTGTGTTGGAGAAAACTCCGTGTTGGAGAAACTCCGTGTTTTAGAAAATCCGTGTTGGAGAAACTCCGTGTTGTAGAAACTCCGTGTTAGAGAAACTCCATGTTGGAGAACCTTCTGTTTGGAGAAACTCCTTGCTGGAGAAAATCCTTGTTGGAGAAACTCCGTGTTGAAGAAACTCCGTGTTGGAAAACTCCGTGTTGGAGAAACTCCGTGTTAGAGAAACTCCATGTTGGAGAAAGTCCGTGTTGGAGAATGTCCGTGTTGGAGAAACTCCGTGTTGGAGAAACTCCGTGTTGGAGAAACTCCGTGTTGGAGAAACTTAATGTTGTAGAAACTCCGTGTTGGAGAAACTCCATGTTGTAGAAACTCCGTGTTGGAGAAACTCTGTGTTGGAGAAACTCCCTGTTGAAGATACTCCGTGTTGTAGAAACTCCGTGTTGTAGAAACTCCGTGTTGGAGATAATCCATGTTGCAGAAACTCCATGTTGGAGAAACTCCATGCTGCAGAAAATCCGCGCTGGGGAAACTACGCGCTGGAGAATCTCCGCGCTGGAGAGATTTCGTGTTGGAGAAACTCCGTGTTGCAGAAACTCCGTGTTGGAGAAACTCCGTGTGTGAGAAACTCCGTGTTGGAGAAACTCCTTGTTGGAGAAACTCCGTGTTGGAGAAACTCCGTGTTGGAGAAAACTCCGTGTTGGAGAAACTCCGTGTTTTAGAAACTCCGTGTTGGAGAAACTCCCTGTTGTAGAAACTTCGTGTTAGAGAAACTCCATGTTGGAGAACCTTCTGGTTGGAGAAACTCCTTGTTGGAGAAAATCCTTGTTGGAGAAACTCCATGTCGGAGAAACTCCGTGTTGGAGAAACTCCGTGTTGGAGAAACTCCGTGTTGTGGAAACTCCGTGTTGGGGAAACGCCGAGATGCAGAAACTTCATGTGGTAGAAACTTCGTGTTGAAGAAACTCCGTGTTGGAGAAACTCCGTGTTGGAGAAACTCCGTGTTAGAGAAACTCCATGTTGGAGAAAGTCCGTGTTGGAGAATGTCCGTGTTGGAGAAACTCCGTGTTGGAGAAACTTCGTGTTGGAGAAACTTTATGTTGTAGAAACTCCGTGTTGGAGAAACTCCATGTTGTAGAAACTCCGTGTTGGAGAAACTGTGTTGGAGAAACTCCCTGTTGAAGAAACTCCGTGTTGTAGAAACTCCGTGTTGGAGATAATCCATGTTGGAGTAACTCCATGTTGGAGAAACTCCATGTTGGAGAAACTCCATGCTGCAGAAAATCCGCGCTGGGGAACTACGCGCTGGAGAATCTCCGCGCTGGAGAGACTTCGTGTTGGAGAAACTCCGTGTTGCAGAAACTCCGTGTTGGAGAAACTCCGTGTGTGAGAAACTCCGAGTTGGAGAAACTCCGTGTTGGAGAAGCTCCGTGTTGCAGAAACTTCGTATCGGAGAAAGTCCGTGTCGGAGAAACTCCGTGTCGCAGAAACTTCGTGTTGTAGAAACTCCATGTTGTAGAAACGTCGTGTTGGAGAAACTCCGTGTTGTAGAAGCTTCGTGTTGGCGAAACTCCATGTTGTAGAAACTTCGTGTTGGAGAAACTCTGTGTTGGAGAAACTTATTGTTAGAGAAACTCCGTGATGGAGAAACTTCGTGCTGGAGAAACTTCGTGTTGTAGAAACTGTGTCGGAGAAACTCCGTGTTGGAGAAACTCCATGTCGGAGAAACTCCGTGTTGGAGGAACTCCCTCTTGGAGAATCTCCGTGTCGGAGAAACTCCATGTTGGAGAAACTCCGTGTTGGAGAAACTCCGTGTCGGGGAAACTCCGTGTTGGAGAAACTCCGTGTTGGAGAAACTCCGTGTTGGAGAAAATCCTTGTTGGAGAAACTCCGTGCTATAGCAACTCCGTGTTGGAGAAACTCTGCGCTGGAGAAACTCCGCGCTGGAGAAACTCCGTGTTGGAGAAACTCCGTGTTGGAGAAACTCTGTGTTGGAGAAACTCCGTGTTGGAGAAACACCACGTTAGAGAAACTCCGTGTTGGAGAAAATTCCTGTTGGAGAAACTCCGTGCTAGAGAAACTCCGTGTTTGAGACACTCCACGTTGGAGAATCTCCTTGTTGGAAAAGCCTTGTTTGAGAAACCCCTTGTTGGAGAAACTCCGTGTTGGAGAAACTCTGTGCTGGGGAAACTTCGTGTTGGGGAAACGCCGTGATGGAGAAACTCCATGTTGGATAAACTCCGTGGCGGAGAAACTTCGTGTTGGAGAAAATCCTTGTTGGAGAAACTCCGTGTTGGAGATAATCCATGTTGGAGAAACTCCATGTTGGAGAAACTCCATGCTGCAGAAAATCCGCGCTGGGGAAACTACGCGCTGGAGAATCTCCGCGCTGGAGAGACTTCGTGTTGGAGAAACTCCGTGTTGCAGAAACTCCGTGTTGGAGAAACTCCGTGTGTGAGAAACTCCGAGTTGGAGAAACTCCGTGTTGGAGAAGCTCCGTGTTGGAGAAACTTCGTATCGGAGAAAGTCCGTGTCGGAGAAACTCCGTGTCGCAGAAACTCCGTGTTGTAGAAACTTCGTGTTGGCGAATCTCCTTGTTGTAGAAACTCCGTGTTGGAGAAACTTATTGTTAGATTAACTCCGTGTTGGAGAAACTTCGTGCTGGAGAAACTCTGTGTCGGAGAAACTCTGTGTCGGAGAAAGTCTGTGTCGGAGAAACTCCGTGTTGGAGAAACTCCGTGTTGGAGAAACTCCGTGGTAGAGAAACTCTGTGTTTGAGACACTCCACGTTGGAGAATCTCCTTGTTGGAAAAAACCTTGTTTGAGAAACTCCTTGTTGGAGAAACTCTGTGTCGGAGAAACTCCGTGCTGGGGCAACTTCGTGTTGGGGAAACGCCGTGTTGGAGAAACTCCATGTTGGAGAAACTCCGTGTCGGAGAAACTCCGTGTCGGAGAAACTCCGTGTTGGAGAAACTCCGTGTTGGAGAATCTCGGTGTTGAAGAAACTCCGTGTTGGAGAAACTTCGTGTTGGAGAAAATCCTTGTTGGAGAAACTCCGTGCTATAGCAACTCCGTGTTGGAGAAACTCCGCGCTGGAGAAACTCCGTGTTCGAAAAACTCCGTGTTGGAGGAACTCTGTGTTGGAGAAACTCCGTGTTGGAGAAACTCCGCGCTGGAGAAACTTCGTGTTGGAGAAACTCCGCGTTGGAGAAACTCCGTGTTGGAGAAACTCCGTGTTGGAGAAACTCCGTGTCGGAGAAACTCCGTATTGGAGAAAGTCCGTGTTGGAGAAACTTTATGTTGGAGAAACTCCATGTCGAAGAAACTTTGTATTGGAGAAACTCCGTGTTGGAGAAACTTTATGTTGTAGAAACTCCGTGTTGGAGAAACTCCATGTTGTAGAAACTCCGTGTTGAAGAAACTCCGTGTTGGAGAAACTCCGTGTTAGAGAAACTCCATGTTGGAGAAACTCCGTGTTGGAGAAAACTCCGTGTTGGAGAAACTCCGTGTTTTAGAAACTCCGTGTTGGAGAAACTCCCTGTTGTAGAAACTCCGTGTTAGAGAAACTCCATGTTGGAGAACCTTCTGGTTGGAGAAACTCCTTGTTGGAGAAAATCCTTGTTGGAGAAACTCCATGTTGGAGAAACTCCGTGTTGGAGAAACTCCGTGTTGGAGAAACTCCGTGTTGTGGAAACTCCGTGTTGGGGAAACGCCGAGATGCAGAAACTTCATGTGGTAGAAACTTCGTGTTGAAGAAACTCCGTGTTGGAGAAACTCCGTGTTGGAGAAACTCCGTGTTAGAGAAACTCCATGTTGGAGAAAGTCCGTGTTGGAGAATGTCCGTGTTGGAGAAACTCCGTGTTGGAGAAACTTCGTGTTGGAGAAACTTTATGTTGTAGAAACTCCGTGTTGGAGAAACTCCATGTTGTAGAAACTCCGTGTTGAAGAAACTCCGTGTTGGAGAAACTCCGTGTTGGAGAAACTCCGTGTTAGAGAAGCTCCATGTTGGAGAAAGTCAGTGTTGGAGAATGTCCGTGTTGGAGAAACTCCGTGTTGGAGAAACTCCGCGTTGGAGAAACTTTATGTTGTAGAAACTCCGTGTTGGAGAAACTCCATGTTGTAGAAACTCCGTGTTGAAGAAACTCCGTGTTGGAGAAACTCCGTGTCGGAGAAACTCTGTGTTGGAGAAAGTCCCTGTTGGAGAAACTCCGTGTTGGAGAAACTCTGTGTCGGAGAAATTTCTTGTTGGAGAAACTCCGTGCTGGAGAAACTCCTTGTTGGAGAAAATCCTTGTTGGAGAAACTCCGTGTTGGAGAAACTCCGTGTTGGAGAAAACTTCGTGTTGGAGAAACTCCGTGTTTTAGAAACTCCGTGTTGGAGAAACTCCCTGTTGTAGAAACTCCGTGTTAGAGAAACTCCATGTTGGAGAACCTTCTGGTTGGAGAAACTCCTTGTTGGAGAAAATCCTTGTTGGAGAAACTCCATGTTGGAGAAACTCCGTGTTGGAGAAACTCCGTGTTGTGGAAACTCCGTGTTGGGGAAACGCCGAGATGGAGAAACTTCATGTTGTAGAAACTTCGTGTTGAAGAAACTCCGTGTTGGAGAAACTCCGTGTTGGAGATAATCCATGTTGGAGAAACTCCATGTTGGAGAAACTCCATGCTGCAGAAAATCCGCGCTGGGGAAACTACGCACTGGAGAATCTCCGCGCTGGTGGGACTTCGTGTTGGAGAAACTCCGTGTTGGAGAAACTCCGTGTGTGAGAAACTCCGGGTTGGAGAAACTCCGTGTTGGAGAAGCTCCGTGTTGGAGAAACTTCGTATCGGAGAAAGTCCGTGTCGGAGAAACTCCGTGTCGCAGAAACTCCGTGTTGTAGAAACTCCGTGTTGGAGAAACTCCCTGTTGTAGAAACTCCGTGTTAGAGAAACTCCATGTTGGAGAACCTTCTGGTTGGAGAAACTCCTTGTTGGAGAAAATCCTTGTTGGAGAAACTCCATGTTGGAGAAACTCCGTGTTGGAGAAACTCCGTGTTGTGGAAACTCCGTGTTGGGGAAACGCCGAGATGGAGAAACTTCATGTTGTAGAAACTTCGTGTTGAAGAAACTCCGTGTTGGAGAAACTCCGTGTTGGAGAAACTCCGTGTTAGAGAAACTCCATGTTGGAGAAAGTCCGTGTTGGAGAATGTCCATGTTGGAGAAACTCCGTGTTGGAGAAACTTCGTGTTGGAGAAACTTTATGTTGTAGAAACTCCGTGTTGGAGAAACTCCATGTTGTAGAAACTCCGTGTTGGAGAAACTGTTGGAGAAACTCCCTGTTGAAGAAACTCCGTGTTGTAGAAACTCCGTGTTGGAGATAATCCATGTTGGAGAAACTCCATGTTGGAGAAACTCCATGCTGCAGAAAATCCGCGCTGGGGAAACTACGCACTGGAGAATCTCCGCGCTGGAGAGACTTCGTGTTGGAGAAACTCCGTGTTGCAGAAACTCCGTGTTGGAGAAACTCCGTGTGTGAGAAACTCCGAGTTGGAGAAACTCCGTGTTGGAGAAGCTCCGTGTTGGAGAAACTTCGTATCGGAGAAAGTCCGTGTCGGAGAAACTCCGTGTCGCAGAAACTCCGTGTTGTCGAAACTTCGTGTTGGCGAATCTCCTTGTTGTAGAAACTCCGTGTTGGAGAAACTTATTGTTAGATAAACTCCGTGTTGGAGAAACTTCGTGCTGGAGAAACTCTGTGTCGGAGAAAGTCTGTGTCGGAGAAACTCCGTGTTGGAGAAACTCCGTGTTGGAGAAACTCCGTGGTAGAGAAACTCCGTGTTTGAGACACTCCACGTTGGAGAATCTCCTTGTTGGAAAAAATCTTGTTTGAGAAACTCCTTGTTGGAGAAACTCTGTGTCGGAGAAACTCCGTGCTGGGGCAACTTCGTGTTGGGGAAACGCCGTGTTGGAGAAACTCCATGTTGGAGAAACTCCGTGTCGGAGAAACTCCGTGTCGGAGAAACTCCGTGTTGGAGAAACTCCGTGTTGGAGAAACTCGGTGTTGGAGAAACTTCGTGTTGGAGAAACTTCGTGTTAGAGAAAATCCTTGTTGGAGAAACTCCGTGCTATAGCAACTCCGTGATGGAGAAACTCCGCGCTGGAGAAACTCCGTGTTCGAAAAACTCCGTGTTGGAGGAACTCTGTGTTGGAGAAACTCCGTGTTGGAGAAACTCCGCGCTGGAGAAACTTCGTGTTGGAGAAGCTCCGCGTTGGAGAAACTCCGTGTTGGAGAAACTCCGTGTTGGAGAAACTCCGTGTCGGAGAAACTCCGTATTGGAGAAAGTCCGTGTTGGAGAAACTTTATGTTGGAGAAACTCCATGTCGAAGAAACTTCGTATTGGAGAAACTCCGTGTTGGAGAAACTTTATGTTGTAGAAACTCCGTGTTGGAGAAACTCCATGTTGTAAAAACTCCGTGTTGAAGAAACTCCGTGTTAGAGAAACTCCATGTTGGAGAAAGTCCGTGTTGGAGAATGTCCGTGTTGGAGAAACTCCGTGTTGGAGAAACTCCGTGTTGGAGAAACTTTATGTTGTAGAAACTCCGTGTTGGAGAAACTCCATGTTGTAAAAACTCCGTGTTGAAGAAACTCCGTGTTGGAGAAACTCCGTGTCGGAGAAACTCCGTGTTGGAGAAACTCCGTGTTGGAGAAACTCCGTGTTTTAGAAACTCCGTGTTGGAGAAACTCCATGTTGGAGAAAGTCCGTGTTGGAGAATGTCCGTGTTGGAGAAACTCCGTGTTGGAGAAACTTTGTGTTGGAGAAAACTCCGTGTTGGAGAAACTCCGTGTTTTAGAAAATCCGTGTTGGAGAAACTCCGTGTTGTAGAAACTCCGTGTTAGAGAAACTCCATGTTGGAGAACCTTCTGTTTGGAGAAACTCCTTGCTGGAGAAAATCCTTGTTGGAGAAACTCCGTGTTGAAGAAACTCCGTGTTGGAAAACTCCGTGTTGGAGAAACTCCGTGTTAGAGAAACTCCATGTTGGAGAAAGTCCGTGTTGGAGAATGTCCGTGTTGGAGAAACTCCGTGTTGGAGAAACTCCGTGTTGGAGAAACTTTATGTTGTAGAAACTCCGTGTTGGAGAAACTCCATGTTGTAGAAACTCCGTGTTGGAGAAACTCTGTGTTGGAGAAACTCCCTGTTGAAGATACTCCGTGTTGTAGAAACTCCGTGTTGTAGAAACTCCGTGTTGGAGATAATCCATGTTGGAGAAACTCCATGTTGGAGAAACTCCATGCTGCAGAAAATCCGCGCTGGGGAAACTACGCGCTGGAGAATCTCCGCGCTGGAGAGATTTCGTGTTGGAGAAACTCCGTGTTGCAGAAACTCCGTGTTGGAGAAACTCCGTGTGTGAGAAACTCCGTGTTGGAGAAACTCCTTGTTGGAGAAACTCCGTGTTGGAGAAACTCTGTGTTGGAGAAAACTCCGTGTTGGAGAAACTCCGTGTTTTAGAAACTCCGTGTTGGAGGAACTCCCTGTTGTAGAAACTTCGTGTTAGAGAAACTCCATGTTGGAGAACCTTCTGGTTGGAGAAACTCCTTGTTGGAGAAAATCCTTGTTGGAGAAACTCCATGTTGGAGAAACTCCGTGTTGGAGAAACTCCGTGTTGGAGAAACTCCGTGTTGTGGAAACTCCGTGTTGGGGAAACGCCGAGATGCAGAAACTTCATGTGGTAGAAACTTCGTGTTGAAGAAACTCCGTGTTGGAGAAACTCCGTGTTGGAGAAACTCCGTGTTAGAGAAACTCCATGTTGGAGAAAGTCCGTGTTGGAGAATGTCCGTGTTGGAGAAACTCCGTGTTGGAGAAACTTTGTGTTGGAGAAACTTTATGTTGTAGAAACTCCGTGTTGGAGAAACTCCATGTTGTAGAAACTCCGTGTTGGAGAAACTGTGTTGGAGAAACTCCCTGTTGAAGAAACTCCGTGTTGTAGAAAATCCGTGTTGGAGAAACTCCATGTTGGAGAAACTCCATGTTGGAGAAACTCCATGCTGCAGAAAATCCGCGCTGGGGAAACTACGCGCTGGAGAATCTCCGCGCTGGAGAGACTTCGTGTTGGAGAAACTCCGTGTTGCAGAAACTCCGTGTTGGAGAAACTCCGTGTGTGAGAAACTCCGAGTTGGAGAAACTCCGTGTCGGAGAAACTCCGTGTCGCAGAAACTTCGTGTTGTAGAAACTCCATGTTGTAGAAACGTCGTGTTGGAGAAACTCCGTGTTGTAGATGCTTCGTGTTGGCGAAACTCCATGTTGTAGAAACTTCGTGTTGGAGAAACTCTGTGTTGGAGAAACTTATTGTTAGAGAAACTCCGTGATGGAGAAACTTCGTGCTGGAGAAACTTCGTGTTGTAGAAACTGTGTCGGAGAAACTCCGTGTTGGAGAAACTCCATGTCGGAGAAACTCCGTGTTGGAGGAACTCCCTCTTGGAGAATCTCCGTGTCGGAGAAACTCCATGTTGGAGAAACTCCGTGTTGGAGAAACTCCGTGTCGGGGAAACTCCGTGTTGGAGAAACTCCGTGTTGGAGAAACTCCGTGTTGGAGAAAATCCTTGTTGGAGAAACTCCGTGCTATAGCAACTCCGTGTTGGAGAAACTCTGCGCTGGAGAAACTCCGCGCTGGAGAAACTCCGTGTTGGAGAAACTCCGTGTTGGAGAAACTCTGTGTTGGAGAAACTCCGTGTTGGAGAAACACCACGTTAGAGAAACTCCGTGTTGGAGAAAATTCCTGTTGGAGAAACTCCGTGCTAGAGAAACTCCGTGTTTGAGACACTCCACGTTGGAGAATCTCCTTGTTGGAAAAGCCTTGTTTGAGAAACCCCTTGTTGGAGAAACTCCGTGTTGGAGAAACTCTGTGCTGGGGAAACTTCGTGTTGGGGAAACGCCGTGATGGAGAAACTCCATGTTGGATAAACTCCGTGGCGGAGAAACTTCGTGTTGGAGAAAATCCTTGTTGGAGAAACTCCGTGTTGGAGATAATCCATGTTGGAGAAACTCCATGTTGGAGAAACTCCATGCTGCAGAAAATCCGCACTGGGGAAACTACGCGCTGGAGAATCTCCGCGCTGGAGAGACTTCGTGTTGGAGAAACTCCGTGTTGCAGAAACGCCGTGTTGGAGAAACTCCGTGTGTGAGAAACTCCGAGTTGGAGAAACTCCGTGTTGGAGAAGCTCCGTGTTGGAGAAACTTCGTATCGGAGAAAGTCCGTGTCGGAGAAACTCCGTGTCGCAGAAACTCCGTGTTGTAGAAACTTCGTGTTGGCGAATCTCCTTGTTGTAGAAACTCCGTGTTGGAGAAACTTATTGTTAGATAAACTCCGTGTTGGAGAAACTTCGTGCTGGAGAAACTCTGTGTCGGAGAAACTCTGTGTCGGAGAAAGTCTGTGTCGGAGAAACTCCGTGTTGGAGAAACTCCGTGTTGGAGAAACTCCGTGGTAGAGAAACTCCGTGTTTGAGACACTCCACGTTGGAGAATCTCCTTGTTGGAAAAAACCTTGTTTGAGAAACTCCTTGTTGGAGAAACTCTGTGTCGGAGAAACTCCGTGCTGGGGCAACTTCGTGTTGGGGAAACGCCGTGTTGGAGAAACTCCATGTTGGAGAAACTCCGTGTCGGAGAAACTCCGTGTCGGAGAAACTCCGTGTTGGAGAAACTCCGTGTTGGAGAATCTCGGTGTTGAAAAAACTCCGTGTTGGAGAAACTTCGTGTTGGAGAAAATCCTTGTTGGAGAAACTCCGTGCTATAGCAACTCCGTGTTGGAGAAACTCCGCGCTGGAGAAACTCCGTGTTGGAGGAACTCTGTGTTGGAGAAACTCCGTGTTGGAGAAACTCCGCGCTGGAGAAACTTCGTGTTGGAGAAACTCCGCGTTGGAGAAACTCCGTGTTGGAGAAACTCCGTGTTGGAGAAACTCCGTGTCGGAGAAACTCCGTATTGGAGAAAGTCCGTGTTGGAGAAACTTTATGTTGGAGAAACTCCATGTCGAAGAAACTTCGTATTGGAGAAACTCCGTGTTGGAGAAACTTTATGTTGTAGAAACTCCGTGTTGGAGAAACTCCATGTTGTAGAAACTCCGTGTTGAAGAAACTCCGTGTTGGAGAAACTCCGTGTTGGAGAAACTCCGTGTTAGAGAAGCTCCATGTTGGAGAAAGTCCGTGTTGGAGAATGTCCGTGTTGGAGAAACTCCGTGTTGGAGAAACTCCGTGTTGGAGAAACTTTATGTTGTAGAAACTCCGTGTTGGAGAAACTCCATGTTGTAGAAACTCCGTGTTGAAGAAACTCCGTGTTGGAGAAACTCCGTGTCGGAGAAACTCTGTGTTGGAGAAAGTCCCTGTTGGAGAAACTCCGTGTTGGAGAAACTCTGTGTCGGAGAAATTCCTTGTTGGAGAAACTCCGTGCTGGAGAAACTCCTTGTTGGAGAAACTCCGTGTTGGAGAAACTCCGTGTTGGAGAAACTCCGTGTTGGAGAAAACTCCGTGTTGGAGAAACTCCGTGTTTTAGAAACTCCGTGTTGGAGAAACTCCCTGTTGTAGAAACTCCGTGTTAGAGAAACTCCATGTTGGAGAACCTTCTGGTTGGAGAAACTCCTTGTTGGAGAAAATCCTTGTTGGAGAAACTCCATGTTGGAGAAACTCCGTGTTGGAGAAACTCCGTGTTGTGGAAACTCCGTGTTGGGGAAACGCCGAGATGGAGAAACTTCATGTTGTAGAAACTTCGTGTTGAAGAAACTCCGTGTTGGAGAAACTCCGTGTTGGAGAAACTCCGTGTTAGAGAAACTCCATGTTGGAGAAAGTCCGTGTTGGAGAATGTCCGTGTTGGAGAAACTCCGTGTTCGAGAAACTTCGTGTTGGAGAAACTTTATGTTGTAGAAACTCCGTGTTGGAGAAACTCCTTGTTGTAGAAACTCCGTGTTGGAGAAACTGTGTTGGAGAAACTCCCTGTTGAAGAAACTCCGTGTTGTAGAAACTCCGTGTTGGAGATAATCCATGTTGGAGAAACTCCATGTTGGAGAAACTCCATGCTGCAGAAAATCCGCGCTGGGGAAACTACGCACTGGAGAATCTCCGCGCTGGTGGGACTTCGTGTTGGAGAAACTCCGTGTTGCAGAAACTCCGTGTTGGAGAAACTCCGTGTGTGAGAAACTCCGAGTTGGAGAAACTCCGTGTTGGAGAAGCTCCGTGTTGGAGAAACTTCGTATCGGAGAAAGTCCGTGTCGGAGAAACTCCGTGTCGCAGAAACTCCGTGTTGTAGAAACTCCGTGTTGGAGAAACTCCCTGTTGTAGAAACTCCGTGTTAGAGAAACTCCATGTTGGAGAACCTTCTGGTTGGAGAAACTCCTTGTTGGAGAAAATCCTTGTTGGAGAAACTCCATGTTGGAGAAACTCCGTGTTGGAGAAACTCCGTGTTGTGGAAACTCCGTGTTGGGGAAACGCCGAGATGGAGAAACTTCATGTTGTAGAAACTTCGTGTTGAAGAAACTCCGTGTTGGAGAAACTCCGTGTTGGAGAAACTCCGTGTTAGAGAAACTCCATGTTGGAGAAAGTCCGTGTTGGAGAATGTCCATGTTGGAGAAACTCCGTGTTGGAGAAACTTCGTGTTGGAGAAACTTTATGTTGTAGAAACTCCGTGTTGGAGAAACTCCATGTTGTAGAAACTCCGTGTTGGAGAAACTGTGTTGGAGAAACTCCCTGTTGAAGAAACTCCGTGTTGTAGAAACTCCGTGTTGGAGATAATCCATGTTGGAGAAACTCCATGTTGGAGAAACTCCATGCTGCAGAAAATCCGCGCTGGGGAAACTACGCACTGGAGAATCTCCGCGCTGGAGAGACTTCGTGTTGGAGAAACTCCGTGTTGCAGAAACTCCGTGTTGGAGAAACTCCGTGTGTGAGAAACTCCGAGTTGGAGAAACTCCGTGTTGGAGAAGCTCCGTGTTGGAGAAACTTCGTATCGGAGAAAGTCCGTGTCGGAGAAACTCCGTGTCGCAGAAACTCCGTGTTGTCGAAACTTCGTGTTGGCGAATCTCCTTGTTGTAGAAACTCCGTGTTGGAGAAACTTATTGTTAGATAAACTCCGTGTTGGAGAAACTTCGTGCTGGAGAAACTCTGTGTCGGAGAAAGTCTGTGTCGGAGAAACTCCGTGTTGGAGAAACTCCGTGTTGGAGAAACTCCGTGGTAGAGAAACTCCGTGTTTGAGACACTCCACGTTGGAGAATCTCCTTGTTGGAAAAAATCTTGTTTGAGAAACTCCTTGTTGGAGAAACTCTGTGTCGGAGAAACTCCGTGCTGGGGCAACTTCGTGTTGGGGAAACGCCGTGTTGGAGAAACTCCATGTTGGAGAAACTCCGTGTCGGAGAAACTCCGTGTCGGAGAAACTCCGTGTTGGAGAAACTCCGTGTTGGAGAAACTCGGTGTTGGAGAAACTTCGTGTTGGAGAAACTTCGTGTTAGAGGAAATCCTTGTTGGAGAAACTCCGTGCTATAGCATCTCCGTGATGAAGAAACTCCGCGCTGGAGAAACTCCGTGTTCGAAAAACTCCGTGTTGGAGGAACTCTGTGTTGGAGAAACTCCGTGTTGGAGAAACTCCGCGCTGGAGAAACTTCGTGTTGGAGAAACTCCGCGTTGGAGAAACTCCGTGTTGGAGAAACTCCGTGTTGGAGAAACTCCGTGTCGGAGAAACTCCGTATTGGAGAAAGTCCGTGTTGGAGAAACTTTATGTTGGAGAAACTCCATGTCGAAGAAACTTCGTATTGGAGAAACTCCGTGTTGGAGAAACTTTATGTTGTAGAAACTCCGTGTTGGAGAAACTCCATGTTGTAGAAACTCCGTGTTGAAGAAACTCCGTGTTGGAGACACTCCCTGTTGGAGAAACTCCGTGTTAGAGAAACTCCATGTTGGAGAAAGTCCGTGTTGGAGAATGTCCGTGTTGGAGAAACTCCGTGTTGGAGAAACTCCGTGTTGGAGAAACTTTATGTTGTAGAAACTCCGTGTTGGAGAAACTCCATGTTGTAAAAACTCCGTGTTGAAGAAACTCCGTGTTAGAGAAACTCCGTGTCGGAGAAACTCCGTGTTGGAGAAACTCCGTGTTGGAGAAACTCCGTGTTTTAGAAACTCCGTGTTGGAGAAACTCCATGTTGGAGAAAGTCCGTGTTGGAGAATGTCCGTGTTGGAGAAACTCCGTGTTGGAGAAACTTTGTGTTGGAGAAAACTCCGTGTTGGAGAAACTCCGTGTTTTAGAAAATCCGTGTTGGAGAAACTCCGTGTTGTAGAAACTCCGTGTTAGAGAAACTCCATGTTGGAGAACCTTCTGTTTGGAGAAACTCCTTGCTGGAGAAAATCCTTGTTGGAGAAACTCCGTGTTGAAGAAACTCCGTGTTGGAAAACTCCGTGTTGGAGAAACTCCGTGTTAGAGAAACTCCATGTTGGAGAAAGTCCGTGTTGGAGAATGTCCGTGTTGGAGAAACTCCGTGTTGGAGAAACTCCGTGTTGGAGAAACTTTATGTTGTAGAAACTCCGTGTTGGAGAAACTCCATGTTGTAGAAACTCCGTGTTGGAGAAACTCTGTGTTGGAGAAACTCCCTGTTGAAGATACTCCGTGTTGTAGAAACTCCGTGTTGTAGAAACTCCGTTTTGGAGATAATCCATGTTGGAGAAACTCCATGTTGGAGAAACTCCATGCTGCAGAAAATCCGCGCTGGGGAAACTACGCGCTGGAGAATCTCCGCGCTGGAGAGATTTCGTGTTGGAGAAACTCCGTGTTGCAGAAACTCCGTGTTGGAGAAACTCCGTGTGTGAGAAACTCCGTGTTGGAGAAACTCCTTGTTGGAGAAACTCCGTGTTGGAGAAACTCCGTGTTGGAGAAAACTCCGTGTTGGAGAAACTCCGTGTTTTAGAAACTCCGTGTTGGAGGAACTCCCTGTTGTAGAAACTTCGTGTTAGAGAAACTCCATGTTGGAGAACCTTCTGGTTGGAGAAACTCCTTGTTGGAGAAAATCCTTGTTGGAGAAACTCCATGTTGGAGAAACTCCGTGTTGGAGAAACTCCGTGTTGGAGAAACTCCGTGTTGTGGAAACTCCGTGTTGGGGAAACGCCGAGATGCAGAAACTTCATGTGGTAGAAACTTCGTGTTGAAGAAACTCCGTGTTGGAGAAACTCCGTGTTGGAGAAACTCCGTGTTAGAGAAACTCCATGTTGGAGAAAGTCCGTGTTGGAGAAAGTCCGTGTTGGAGAATGTCCGTGTTGGAGAAACTCCGTGTTGGAGAAACTTCGTGTTGGAGAAACTTTATGTTGTAGAAACTCCGTGTTGGAGAAACTCCATGTTGTAGAAACTCCGTGTTGGAGAAACTGTGTTGGAGAAACTCCCTGTTGAAGGAACTCCGTGTTGTAGAAACTCCGTGTTGGAGAAACTCCATGTTGGAGAAACTCCATGTTGGAGAAACTCCATGCTGCAGAAAATCCGCGCTGGGGAAACTACGCGCTGGAGAATCTCCGCGCTGGAGAGACTTCGTGTTGGAGAAACTCCGTGTTGCAGAAACTCCGTGTTGGAGAAACTCCGTGTGTGAGAAACTCCGAGTTGGAGAAACTCCGTGTTGGAGAAGCTCCGTGTTGCAGAAACTTCGTATCGGAGAAAGTCCGTGTCGGAGAAACTCCGTGTCGCAGAAACTTCGTGTTGTAGAAACTCCATGTTGTAGAAACGTCGTGTTGGAGAAACTCCGTGTTGTAGAAGCTTCGTGTTGGCGAAACTCCATGTTGTAGAAACTTCGTGATGGAGAAACTCTGTGTTGGAGAAACTTATTGTTAGAGAAACTCCGTGATGGAGAAACTTCGTGCTGGAGAAACTTCGTGTTGTAGAAACTGTGTCGGAGAAACTCCGTGTTGGAGAAACTCCATGTCGGAGAAACTCCGTGTTGGAGGAACTCCCTCTTGGAGAATCTCCGTGTCGGAGAAACTCCATGTTGGAGAAACTCCGTGTCGGGGAAACTCCGTGTTGGAGAAACTCCGTGTTGGAGAAACTCCGTGTTGGAGAAAATCCTTGTTGGAGAAACTCCGTGCTATAGCAACTCCGTGTTGGAGAAACTCTGCGCTGGAGAAACTCCGCGCTGGAGAAACTCCGTGTTGGAGAAACTCCGTGTTGGAGAAACTCTGTGTTGGAGAAACTCCGTGTTGGAGAAACACCACGTTAGAGAAACTCCGTGTTGGAGAAAATTCCTGTTGGAGAAACTCCGTGCTAGAGAAACTCCGTGTTTGAGACACTCCACGTTGGAGAATCTCCTTGTTGGAAAAGTCTTGTTTGAGAAACCCCTTGTTGGAGAAACTCCGTGTTGGAGAAACTCTGTGCTGGGGAAACTTCGTGTTGGGGAAACGCCGTGATGGAGAAACTCCATGTTGGATAAACTCCGTGGCGGAGAAACTTCGTGTTGGAGAAAATCCTTGTTGGAGAAACTCCGTGTTGGAGATAATCCATGTTGGAGAAACTCCATGTTGGAGAAACTCCATGCTGCAGAAAATCCGCGCTGGGGAAACTACGCGCTGGAGAATCTCCGCGCTGGAGAGACTTCGTGTTGGAGAAACTCCGTGTTGCAGAAACTCCGTGTTGGAGAAACTCCATGTTGGAGAAACTCCGTGTCGGAGAAACTCCGTGTCGGAGAAACTCCGTGTTGGAGAAACTCCGTGTTGGAGAAACTCGGTGTTGGAGAAACTCCGTGTTGGAGAAAATCCTTGTTGGAGAAACTCCATGTTGGAGAAACTCCGTGTTGGAGAAACTCCGTGTTGTGGAAACTCCGTGTTGGGGAAACGCCGAGATGGAGAAACTTCATGTTGTAGAAACTTCGTGTTGAAGAAACTCCGTGTTGGAGAAACTCCGTGTTGGAGAAACTCCGTGTTAGAGTAACTCCATGTTGGAGAAAGTCCGTGTTGGAGAATGTCCGTGTTGGAGAAACTCCGTGTTCGAGAAACTTCGTGTTGGAGAAACTTTATGTTGTAGAAACTCCGTGTTGGAGAAACTCCATGTTGTAGAAACTCCGTGTTGGAGAAACTGTGTTGGAGAAACTCCCTGTTGAAGAAACTCCGTGTTGTAGAAACTCCGTGTTGGAGATAATCCATGTTGGAGAAACTCCATGTTGGAGAAACTCCATGCTGCAGAAAATCCGCGCTGGGGAACCTACGCACTGGAGAATCTCCGCGCTGGTGGGACTTCGTGTTGGAGAAACTCCGTGTTGCAGAAACTCCGTGTTGGAGAAACTCCGTGTGTGAGAAACTCCGAGTTGGAGAAACTCCGTGTTGGAGAAGCTCCGTGTTGGAGAAACTTCGTATCGGAGAAAGTCCGTGTCGGAGAAACTCCGTGTCGCAGAAACTCCGTGTTGTAGAAACTCCGTGTTGGAGAAACTCCCTGTTGTAGAAACTCCGTGTTAGAGAAACTCCATGTTGGAGAACCTTCTGGTTGGAGAAACTCCTTGTTGGAGAAAATCCTTGTTGGAGAAACTCCATGTTGGAGAAACTCCGTGTTGGAGAAACTCCGTGTTGTGGAAACTCCGTGTTGGGGAAACGCCGAGATGGAGAAACTTCATGTTGTAGAAACTTCGTGTTGAAGAAACTCCGTGTTGGAGAAACTCCGTGTTGGAGAAACTCCGTGTTAGAGAAACTCCATGTTGGAGAAAGTCCGTGTTGGAGAATGTCCATGTTGGAGAAACTCCGTGTTGGAGAAACTTCGTGTTGGAGAAACTTTATGTTGTAGAAACTCCGTGTTGGAGAAACTCCATGTTGTAGAAACTCCGTGTTGGAGAAACTGTGTTGGAGAAACTCCCTGTTGAAGAAACTCCGTGTTGTAGAAACTCCGTGTTGGAGATAATCCATGTTGGAGAAACTCCATGTTGGAGAAACTCCATGCTGCAGAAAATCCGCGCTGGGGAAACTACGCACTGGAGAATCTCCGCGCTGGAGAGACTTCGTGTTGGAGAAACTCCGTGTTGCAGAAACTCCGTGTTGGAGAAACTCCGTGTGTGAGAAACTCCGAGTTGGAGAAACTCCGTGTTGGAGAAGCTCCGTGTTGGAGAAACTTAGTATCGGAGAAAGTCCGTGTCGGAGAAACTCCGTGTCGCAGAAACTCCGTGTTGTCGAAACTTCGTGTTGGCGAATCTCCTTGTTGTAGAAACTCCGTGTTGGAGAAACTTATTGTTAGATAAACTCCGTGTTGGAGAAACTTCGTGCTGGAGAAACTCTGTGTCGGAGAAAGTCTGTGTCGGAGAAACTCCGTGTTGGAGAAACTCCGTGTTGGAGAAACTCCGTGGTAGAGAAACTCCGTGTTTGAGACACTCCACGTTGGAGAATCTCCTTGTTGGAAAAAATCTTGTTTGAGAAACTCCTTGTTGGAGAAACTCTGTGTCGGAGAAACTCCGTGCTGGGGCAACTTCGTGTTGGGGAAACGCCGTGTTGGAGAAACTCCATGTTGGAGAAACTCCGTGTCGGAGAAACTCCGTGTCGGAGAAACTCCGTGTTGGAGAAACTCCGTGTTGGAGAAACTCGGTGTTGGAGAAACTTCGTGTTGGAGAAACTTCGTGTTAGAGAAAATCCTTGTTGGAGAAACTCCGTGCTATAGCAACTCCGTGATGGAGAAACTCCGCGCTGGAGAAACTCCGTGTTCGAAAAACTCCGTGTTGGAGGAACTCTGTGTTGGAGAAACTCCGTGTTGGAGAAACTCCGCGCTGGAGAAACTTCGTGTTGGAGAAACTCCGCGTTGGAGAAACTCCGTGTTGGAGAAACTCCGTGTTGGAGAAACTCCGTGTTGGAGAAACTCCGTGTCGGAGAAACTCCGTATTGGAGAAAGTCCGTGTTGGAGAAACTTTATGTTGGAGAAACTCCATGTCGAAGAAACTTCGTATTGGAGAAACTCCGTGTTGGAGAAACTTTATGTTGTAGAAACTCCGTGTTGGAGAAACTCCATGTTGTAGAAACTCCGTGTTGAAGAAACTCCGTGTTGGAGACACTCCCTGTTGGAGAAACTCCGTGTTAGAGAAACTCCATGTTGGAGAAAGTCCGTGTTGGAGAATGTCCGTGTTGGAGAAACTCCGTGTTGGAGAAACTCCGTGTTGGAGAAACTTTATGTTGTAGAAACTCCGTGTTGGAGAAACTCCGTGTTGGAGAAACTCCGTGTTTTAGAAACTCCGTGTTGGAGAAACTCCATGTTGGAGAAAGTCCGTGTTGGAGAATGTCCGTGTTGGAGAAACTCCGTGTTGGAGAAACTTTGTGTTGGAGAAAACTCCGTGTTGGAGAAACTCCGTGTTTTAGAAAATCCGTGTTGGAGAAACTCCGTGTTGTAGAAACTCCGTGTTAGAGAAACTCCATGTTGGAGAACCTTCTGTTTGGAGAAACTCCTTGCTGGAGAAAATCCTTGTTGGAGAAACTCCGTGTTGAAGAAACTCCGTGTTGGAAAACTCCGTGTTGGAGAAACTCCGTGTTAGAGAAACTCCATGTTGGAGAAAGTCCGTGTTGGAGAATGTCCGTGTTGGAGAAACTCCATGTTGTAGAAACTCCGTGTTGGAGAAACTCTGTGTTGGAGAAACTCCCTGTTGAAGATACTCCGTGTTGTAGAAACTCCGTGTTGTAGAAACTCCGTGTTGGAGATAATCCATGTTGGAGAAACTCCATGTTGGAGAAACTCCATGCTGCAGAAAATCCGCGCTGGGGAAACTACGCGCTGGAGAATCTCCGCGCTGGAGAGATTTCGTGTTGGAGAAACTCCGTGTTGCAGAAACTCCGTGTTGGAGAAACTCCGTGTGTGAGAAACTCCGTGTTGGAGAAACTCCTTGTTGGAGAAACTCCGTGTTGGAGAAACTCCGTGTTGGAGAAAACTCCGTGTTGGAGAAACTCCGTGTTTTAGAAACTCCGTGTTGGAGGAACTCCCTGTTGTAGAAACTTCGTGTTAGAGAAACTCCATGTTGGAGAACCTTCTGGTTGGAGAAACTCCTTGTTGGAGAAAATCCTTGTTGGAGAAACTCCATGTTGGAGAAACTCCGTGTTGGAGAAACTCCGTGTTGGAGAAACTCCGTGTTGTGGAAACTCCGTGTTGGGGAAACGCCGAGATGCAGAAACTTCATGTGGTAGAAACTTCGTGTTGAAGAAACTCCGTGTTGGAGAAACTCCGTGTTGGAGAAACTCCGTGTTAGAGAAACTCCATGTTGGAGAAAGTCCGTGTTGGAGAATGTCCGTGTTGGAGAAACTCCGTGTTGGAGAAACTTCGTGTTGGAGAAACTTTATGTTGTAGAAACTCCGTGTTGGAGAAACTCCATGTTGTAGAAACTCCGTGTTGGAGAAACTGTGTTGGAGAAACTCCCTGTTGAAGAAACTCCGTGTTGTAGAAACTCCGTGTTGGAGAAACTCCATGTTGGAGAAACTCCATGTTGGAGAAACTCCATGCTGCAGAAAATCCGCGCTGGGGAAACTACGCGCTGGAGAATCTCCGCGCTGGAGAGACTTCGTGTTGGAGAAACTCCGTGTTGCAGAAACTCCGTGTTGGAGAAACTCCGTGTGTGAGAAACTCCGAGTTGGAGAAACTCCGTGTTGGAGAAGCTCCGTGTTGCAGAAACTTCGTATCGGAGAAAGTCCGTGTCGGAGAAACTCCGTGTCGCAGAAACTTCGTGTTGTAGAAACTCCATGTTGTAGAAACGTCGTGTTGGAGAAACTCCGTGTTGTAGAAGCTTCGTGTTGGCGAAACTCCATGTTGTAGAAACTTCGTGTTGGAGAAACTCTGTGTTGGAGAAACTTATTGTTAGAGAAACTCCGTGATGGAGAAACTTCGTGCTGGAGAAACTTCGTGTTGTAGAAACTGTGTCGGAGAAACTCCGTGTTGGAGAAACTCCATGTCGGAGAAACTCCGTGTTGGAGGAACTCCCTCTTGGAGAATCTCCGTGTCGGAGAAACTCCATGTTGGAGAAACTCCGTGTTGGAGAAACTCCGTGTCGGGGAAACTCCGTGTTGGAGAAACTCCGTGTTGGAGAAAATCCTTGTTGGAGAAACTCCGTGCTATAGCAACTCCGTGTTGGAGAAACTCTGCGCTGGAGAAACTCCGCGCTGGAGAAACTCCGTGTTGGAGAAACTCCGTGTTGGAGAAACTCTGTGTTGGAGAAACTCCGTGTTGGAGAAACACCACGTTAGAGAAACTCCGTGTTGGAGAAAATTCCTGTTGGAGAAACTCCGTGCTAGAGAAACTCCGTGTTTGAGACACTTCACGTTGGAGAATCTCCTTGTTGGAAAAGCCTTGTTTGAGAAACCCCTTGTTGGAGAAACTCCGTGTTGGAGAAACTCTGTGCTGGGGAAACTTCGTGTTGGGGAAACGCCGTGATGGAGAAACTCCATGTTGGATAAACTCCGTGGCGGAGAAACTTCGTGTTGGAGAAAATCCTTGTTGGAGAAACTCCGTGTTGGAGATAATCCATGTTGGAGAAACTCCATGTTGGAGAAACTCCATGCTGCAGAAAATCCGCGCTGGGGAAACTACGCGCTGGAGAATCTCCGCGCTGGAGAGACTTCGTGTTGGAGAAACTCCGTGTTGCAGAAACTCCGTGTTGGAGAAACTCCGTGTGTGAGAAACTCCGAGTTGGAGAAACTCCGTGTTGGAGAAGCTCCGTGTTGGAGAAACTTCGTATCGGAGAAAGTCCGTGTCGGAGAAACTCCGTGTCGCAGAAACTCCGTGTTGTAGAAACTTCGTGTTGGCGAATCTCCTTCTTGTAGAAACTCCGTGTTGGAGAAACTTATTGTTAGATAAACTCCGTGTTGGAGAAACTTCGTGCTGGAGAAACTCTGTGTCGGAGAAACTCTGTGTCGGAGAAAGTCTGTGTCGGAGAAACTCCGTGTTGGAGAAACTCCGTGGTAGAGAAACTCCGTGTTTGAGACACTCCACGTTGGAGAATCTCCTTGTTGGAAAAAACCTTGTTTGAGAAACTCCTTGTTGGAGAAACTCTGTGTCGGAGAAACTCCGTGCTGGGGCAACTTCGTGTTGGGGAAACGCCGTGTTGGAGAAACTCCATGTTGGAGAAACTCCGTGTCGGAGAAACTCCGTGTCGGAGAAACTCCGTGTTGGAGAAACTCCGTGTTGGAGAATATCGGTGTTGAAGAAACTCCGTGTTGGAGAAACTTCGTGTTGGAGAAAATCCTTGTTGGAGAAACTCCGTGCTATAGCAACTCCGTGTTGGAGAAACTCCGCGCTGGAGAAACTCCGTGTTCGAAAAACTCCGTGTTGGAGGAACTCTGTGTTGGAGAAACTCCGTGTTGGAGAAACTCCGCGCTGGAGAAACTTCGTGTTGGAGAAACTCCGCGTTGGAGAAACTCCGTGTTGGAGAAACTCCGTGTTGGAGAAACTCCGTGTCGGAGAAACTCCGTATTGGAGAAAGTCCGTGTTGGAGAAACTTTATGTTGGAGAAACTCCATGTCGAAGAAACTTCGTATTGGATAAACTCCGTGTTGGAGAAACTTTATGTTGTAGAAACTCAGTGTTGGAGAAACTCCATGTTGTAGAAACTCCGTGTTGAAGAAACTCCGTGTTGGAGAAACTCCCTGTTGGAGAAACTCCGTGTTAGAGAAACTCCATGTTGGAGAAACTCCGTGTTGGAGAAAACTCCGTGTTGGAGAAACTCCGTGTTTTAGAAACTCCGTGTTGGAGAAACTCCCTGTTGTAGAAACTCCGTGTTAGAGAAACTCCATGTTGGAGAACCTTCTGGTTGGAGAAACTCCTCGTTGGAGAAAATCCTTGTTGGAGAAACTCCATGTTGGAGAAACTCCGTGTTGGAGAAACTCCGTGTTGGAGAAACTCCGTGTTGTGGAAACTCCGTGTTGGGGAAACGCCGAGATGCAGAAACTTCATGTGGTAGAAACTTCGTGTTGAAGAAACTCCGTGTTGGAGAAACTCCGTGTTGGAGAAACTCCGTGTTAGAGAAACTCCATGTTGGAGAAAGTCCGTGTTGGAGAATGTCCGTGTTGGAGAAACTCCGTGTTGGAGAAACTTCGTGTTGGAGAAACTTTATGTTGTAGATACTCCGTGTTGGAGAAACTCCATGTTGTAGAAACTCCGTGTTGAAGAAACTCCGTGTTGGAGAAACTCCGTGTTGGAGAAACTCCGTGTTAGAGAAGCTCCATGTTGGAGAAAGTCCGTGTTGGAGAATGTCCGTGTTGGAGAAACTCCGTGTTGGAGAAACTCCGTGTTGGAGAAACTTTATGTTGTAGAAACTCCGTGTTGGAGAAACTCCGTGTTGTAGAAACTCCGTGTTGAAGAAACTCCGTGTTGGAGAAACTCCGTGTCGGAGAAACTCTGTGTTGGAGAAAGTCCCTGTTGGAGAAACTCCGTGTTGGAGAAACTCTGTGTCGGAGAAATTCCTTGTTGGAGAAACTCCGTGCTGGAGAAACTCCTTGTTGGAGAAACTCCTTGTTGGAGAAACTCCGTGTTGGAGAAACTCCGTGTTGGAGAAAACTCCGTGTTGGAGAAACTCCGTGTTTTAGAAACTCCGTGTTGGAGAAACTCCCTGTTGTAGAAACTCCGTGTTAGAGAAACTCCATGTTGGAGAGCCTTCTGGTTGGAGAAACGCCTTGTTGGAGAAAATCCTTGTTGGAGAAACTCCATGTTGGAGAAACTCCGTGTTGGAGAAACTCCGTGTTGTGAAAACTCCGTGTTGGGGAAACGCCGAGATGGAGAAACTTCATGTTGTAGAAACTCCGTGTTGAAGAAACTTCGTGTTGGAGAAACTTTATGTTGTAGAAACTCCGTGTTGGAGAAACTCCATGTTGTAGAAACTCCGTGTTGGAGAAACTGTGTTGGAGAAACTCCCTGTTGAAGAAACTCCGTGTTGTAGAAACTCCGTGTTGGAGATAATCCATGTTGGAGAAACTCCATGTTGGAGAAACTCCATGCTGCAGAAAATCCGCGCTGGGGAAACTACGCACTGGAGAATCTCCGCGCTGGAGGGACTTCGTGTTGGAGAAACTCCGTGTTGCAGAAACTCCGTGTTGGAGAAACTCCGTGTGTGAGAAACTCCGAGTTGGAGAAACTCCGTGTTGGAGAAGCTCCGTGTTGGAGAAACTTCGTATCGGAGAAACTCCGTGTCGCAGAAACTCCGTGTTGTAGAAACTCCGTGTTGGAGAAACTCCCTGTTGTAGAAACTCCGTGTTAGAGAAACTTCATGTTGGAGAACCTTCTGGTTGGAGAAACTCCTTGTTGGAGAAAATCCTTGTTGGAGAAACTCCATGTTGGTGAAACTCCGTGTTGGAGAAACTCCGTGTTGTGGAAACTCCGTGTTGGGGAAACGCCGAGATGGTGAAACTTCATGTTGTAGAAACTTCGTGTTGAAGAAACTCCGTGTTGGAGAAACTCCGTGTTGGAGAAACTCCGTGTGAGAGAAACTCCATGTTGGAGAAAGTCCGTGTTGGAGAATGTCCATGTTGGAGAAACTCCGTGTTGGAGAAACTTCGTGTTGGAGAAACTTTATGTTGTAGAAACTCCGTGTTGGAGAAACTCCATGTTGTAGAAACTCCGTGTTGGAGAAACTGTGTTGGAGAAACTCCCTGTTGAAGAAACTCCGTGTTGTAGAAACTCCGTGTTGGAGATAATCCATGTTGGAGAAACTCCATGTTGGAGAAACTCCATGCTGCAGAAAATCCGCGCTGGGGAAACTACGCACTGGAGAATCTCCGCGCTGGAGAGACTTCGTGTTGGAGAAACTCCGTGTTGCAGAAACTCCGTGTTGGAGAAACTCCGTGTGTGAGAAACTCCGAGTTGGAGAAACTCCGTGTTGGAGAAGCTCCGTGTTGGAGAAACTTCGTATCGGAGAAAGTCCGTGTCGGAGAAACTCCGTGTCGCAGAAACTCCGTGTTGTAGAAACTTCGTGTTAGCGAATCTCCTTGTTGTAGAAACTCCGTGTTGGAGAAACTTATTGTTAGATAAACTCCGTGTTGGAGAAACTTCGTGCTGGAGAAACTCTGTGTCGGAGAAACTCCGTGCTGGGGCAACTTCGTGTTGGGGAAACGCCGTGTTGGAGAAACTCCATGTTGGAGAAACTCGGTGTTGGAGAAACTCCGTGTTGGAGAAATTTCGTGTTGGAGAAAATCCTTGTTGGAGAAACTCCGTGCTATAGCAACTCCGTGACGGAGAAACTCCGCGCTGGAGAAACTCCGTGTTCGAAAAACTCCGTGTTGGAGGAACTCTGTGTTGGAGAAACTCCGTGTTGGAGAAACTCCATGTTGTAGAAACTCCGTGTTGAAGAAACTCCGTGTTGGAGAAACTCCCTGTTGGAGAAACTCCGTGTTAGAGAAACTCCATGTTGGAGAAAGTCCGTGTTGGAGAATGTCCGTATTGGAGAAACTCCGTGTTGGAGAAACTTTATGTTGCAGAAACTCCGTGTTGGAGAAACTCCATGTTGTAAAAATTCCGTGTTGAAGAAACTCCGTGTTGGAGAAACTCCGTGTCGGAGAAACTCCGTGTTGGAGAAACTCCGTGTTGGAGAAACTCCGTGTTTTAGAAACTCCGTGTTGGAGAAACTCCATGTTGGAGAAAGTCCGTGTTGGAGAATGTCCGTGTTGGAGAAACTCCGTGTTGGAGAAACTTTGTGTTGGAGAAAACTCCGTGTTGGAGAAACTCCGTGTTGTAGAAACTCCGTGTTAGGGAAACTCCATGTTGGAGAACCTTCTGTTTGTAGAAACTCCTTGCTGGAGAAAATCCTTGTTGGAGAAACTCCGTGTTGAAGAAACTCCGTGTTAGAGAAACTCCATGTTGGAGAAAGTCCGTGTTGGAGAATGTCCGTGTTGGAGAAACTCCGTGTTGGAGAAACTCCGTGTTGGAGAAACTTTATGTTGTAGAAACTCCGTGTTGGAGAAACTCCATGTTGTAGAAACTCCGTGTTGGAGAAAGTCTGTGTTGGAGAAACTCCCTGTTGAAGATACTCCGTGTTGTAGAAACTCCGTGTTGTAGAAACTCCGTGTTGGAGATAATCCATGTTGGAGAAACTCCATGTTGGAGAAACTCCATGCTGCAGAAAATCCGCGCTGGGGAAACTACGCGCTGGAGAATCTCCGCGCTGGAGAGGTTTCGTGTTGGAGAAACTCCGTGTTGCAGAAACTCCGTGTTGGAGAAACTCCGTGTGTGAGAAACTCCGTGTTGGAGAAACTCCTTGTTGGAGAAACTCCGTGTTGGAGAAACTCCGTGTTGGAGAAAACTCCGTGTTGGAGAAACTCCGTGTTTTAGAAACTCCGTGTTGGAGAAACTCCCTGTTGTAGAAACTCCGTGTTAGAGAAACTCCATGTTGGAGAACCTTCTGGTTGGAGAAACTCCTTGTTGGAGAAAATCCTTGTTGGAGAAACTCCATGTTGGAGAAACTCCGTGTTGGAGAAACTCCGTGTTGGAGAAACTCCGTGTTGTGGAAACTCCGTGTTGGGGAAACGCCGAGATGCAGAAACTTCATGTGGTAGAAACTTCGTGTTGAAGAAACTCCGTGTTGGAGAAACTCCGTGTTGGAGAAACTCCGTGTTAGAGAAACTCCATGTTGGAGAAAGTCCGTGTTGGAGAATGTCCGTGTTGGAGAAACTCCGTGTTGGAGAAACTTCGTGTTGGAGAAATTTTATGTTGTAGAAACTCCGTGTTGGAGAAACTCCATGTTGTAGAAACTCCGTGTTGGAGAAACTGTGTTGGAGAAACTCCCTGTTGAAGAAACTCCGTGTTGTAGAAACTCCGTGTTGGAGATAATCCATGTTGGAGAAACTCCATGTTGGAGAAACTCCATGCTGCAGAAAATCCGCGCTGGGGAAACTGCGCGCTGGAGAATCTCCGCGTTGGAGAGACTTCGTGTTGGAGAAACTCCGTGTTGCAGAAACTCCGTGTTGGAGAAACTCCGTGTGTGAGAAACTCCGAGTTGGAGAAACTCCGTGTTGGAGAAGCTCCGTGTTGCAGAAACTTCGTATCGGAGAAAGTCCGTGTCGGAGAAACTCCGTGTCGCAGAAACTTCGTGTTGTAGAAACTCCATGTTGTAGAAACATCGTGTTGGAGATACTCCGTGTTGTAGAAGCTTCGTGTTGGCGAAACTCCATGTTGTAGAAACTTCGTGTTGGAGAAACTCTGTGTTGGAGAAACTTATTGTTAGAGAAACTCCGTGATGGAGAAACTTCGTGCTGGAGAAACTTCGTGTTGTAGAAACTGTGTCGGAGAAACTCCGTGTTGGAGAAACTCCATGTCGGAGAAACTCCGTGTTGGAGGAACTCCCTCTTGGAGAATCTCCGTGTCGGAGAAACTCCATGTTGGAGAAACTCCGTGTTGGAGAAACTCCGTGTCGGGGAAACTCCGTGTTGGAGAAACTCCGTGTTGGAGAAACTCCGTGTTGGAGAAAATCCTTGTTGGAGAAACTCCGTGCTATAGCAACTCCGTGTTGGAGAAACTCTGCGCTGGAGAAACTCCGCGCTGGAGAAATTCCGTGTTGGAGAAACTCCGTGTTGGAGAAACTCTGTGTTGGAGAAACTCCGTGTTGGAGAAACACCACGTTAGAGAAACTCCGTGTTGGAGAAAATTCCTGTTGGAGAAACTCCGTGCTAGAGAAACTCCGTGTTTGAGACACTCCACGTTGGAGAATCTCCTTGTTGGAAAAGCCTTGTTTGAGAAACCCCTTGTTGGAGAAACTCCGTGTTGGAGAAACTCTGTGCTGGGGAAACTTCGTGTTGGGGAAACGCTGTGATGGAGAAACTCCATGTTGGATAAACTCCGTGGCGGAGAAACTTCGTGTTGGAGAAAATCCTTGTTGGAGAAACTCCGTGTTGGAGATAATCCATGTTGGAGAAACTCCATGTTGGAGAAACTCCATGCTGCAGAAAATCCGCGCTGGGGAAACTACGCGCTGGAGAATCTCCGCGCTGGAGAGACTTCGTGTTGGAGAAACTCCGTGTTGCAGAAACTCCGTGTTGGAGAAACTCCGTGTGTGAGAAACTCCGAGTTGGAGAAACTCCGTGTTGGAGAAGCTCCGTGTTGGAGAAACTTCGTATCGGAGAAAGTCCGTGTCGGAGAAACTCCGTGTCGCAGAAACTCCGTGTTGTAGAAACTTCGTGTTGGCGAATCTCCTTGTTGTAGAAACTCCGTGTTGGAGAAACTTATTGTTAGATAAACTCCGTGTTGGAGAAACTTCGTGCTGGAGAAACTCTGTGTCGGAGAAACTCTGTGTCGGAGAAAGTCTGTGTCGGAGAAACTCCGTGTTGGAGAAACTCCGTGTTGGAGAAACTCCGTGGTAGAGAAACTCCGTGTTTGAGACACTCCACGTTGGAGAATCTCCTTGTTGGAAAAAACCTTGTTTGAGAAACTCCTTGTTGGAGAAACTCTGTGTCGGAGAAACTCCGTGCTGGGGCAACTTCGTGTTGGGGAAACGCCGTGTTGGAGAAACTCCATGTTGGAGAAACTCCGTGTCGGAGAAACTCCGTGTCGGAGAAACTCCGTGTTGGAGAAACTCCGTGTTGGAGAAACTCGGTTTTGAAGAAACTCCGTGTTGGAGAAACTTCGTGTTGGAGAAAATCCTTGTTGGAGAAACTCCGTGCTATAGCAACTCCGTGTTGGAGAAACTCCGCGCTGGAGAAACTCCGTGTTCGAAAAACTCCGTGTTGGAGGAACTCTGTGTTGGAGAAACTCCGTGTTGGAGAAACTCCGCGCTGGAGAAACTTCGTGTTGGAGAAACTCCGCGTTGGAGAAACTCCGTGTTGGAGAAACTCCGTGTTGGAGAAACTCCGTGTCGGAGAAACTCCGTATTGGAGAAAGTCCGTGTTGGAGAAACTTTATGTTGGAGAAACTCCATGTCGAAGAAACTTCGTATTGGAGAAACTCCGTGTTGGAGAAACTTTATGTTGTAGAAACTCCGTGTTGGAGAAACTCCATGTTGTAGAAACTCCGTGTTGAAGAAACTCCGTGTTGGAGAAACTCCCTGTTGGAGAAACTCCGTGTTAGAGAAACTCCATGTTGGAGAAACTCTGTGTTGGAGAAAACTCCGTGTTGGAGAAACTCCGTGTTTTAGAAACTCCGTGTTGGAGAAACTCCCTGTTGTAGAAACTCCGTGTTAGAGAAACTCCATGTTGGAGAACCTTCTGGTTGGAGAAACTCCTTGTTGGAGAAAATCCATGTTGGAGAAACTCCGTGTTGGAGAAACTCCGTGTTGGAGAAACTCCGTGTTGTGGAAACTCCGTGTTGGGGAAACGCCGAGATGCAGAAACTTCATGTGGTAGAAACTTCGTGTTGAAAAAACTCCGTGTTGGAGAAACTCCGTGTTGGAGAAACTCCGTGTTAGAGAAACTCCATGTTGGAGAAAGTCCGTGTTGGAGAATGTCCGTGTTGGAGAAACTCCGTGTTGGAGAAACTTCGTGTTGGAGAAACTTTATGTTGTAGAAACTCCGTGTTGGAGAAACTCCATGTTGTAGAAACTCCGTGTTGGAGAAACTGTGTTGGAGAAACTCCCTGTTGAAGAAACTCCGTGTTGTAGAAACTCCGTGTTGGAGATAATCCATGTTGGAGAAACTCCATGTTGGAGAAACTCCATGCTGCAGAAAATCCGCGCTGGGGAAACTACGCGCTGGAGAATCTCCGCGCTGGAGAGACTTCGTGTTGGAGAAACTCCGTGTTGCAGAAACTCCGTGTTGGAGAAACTCCGTGTGTGAGAAACTCCGAGTTGGAGAAACTCCGTGTTGGAGAAGCTCCGTGTTGCAGAAACTTCGTATCGGAGAAAGTCCGTGTCGGAGAAACTCCGTGTCGCAGAAACTTCGTGTTGTAGAAACTCCATGTTGTAGAAACGTCGTGTTGGAGAAACTCCGTGTTGTAGAAGCTTCGTGTTGGCGAAACTCCATGTTGTAGAAACTTCGTGTTGGAGAAACTCTGTGTTGGAGAAACTTATTGTTAGAGAAACTCCGTGATGGAGAAACTTCGTGCTGGAGAAACTTCGTGTTGTAGAAACTGTGTCGGAGAAACTCCGTGTTGGAGAAACTCCATGTCGGAGAAACTCCGTGTTGGAGGAACTCCCTCTTGGAGAATCTCCGTGTCGGAGAAACTCCATGTTGGAGAAACTCCGTGTTGGAGAAACTCCGTGTCGGGGAAACTCCGTGTTGGAGAAACTCCGTGTTGGAGAAACTCCGTGTTGGAGAAAATCCTTGTTGGAGAAACTCCGTGCTATAGCAACTCCGTGTTGGAGAAACTCTGCGCTGGAGAAACTCCGCGCTGGAGAAATTCCGTGTTGGAGAAACTCCGTGTTGGAGAAACTCTGTGTTGGAGAAACTCCGTGTTGGAGAAACACCACGTTAGAGAAACTCCGTGCTGGAGAAAATTCCTGTTGGAGAAACTCCGTGCTAGAGAAACTCCTTGTTTGAGACACTCCACGTTGGAGAATCTCCTTGTTGGAAAAGCCTTGTTTGAGAAAGCCCTTGTTGGAGAAACTCCGTGTTGGAGAAACTCTGTGCTGGGGAAACTTCGTGTTGGGGAAACGCCGTGATGGAGAAACTCCATGTTGGATAAACTCCGTGGCGGAGAAACTTCGTGTTGGAGAAAACCCTTGTTGGAGAAACTCCGTGTTGGAGATAATCCATGTTGGAGAAACTCCATGTTGGAGAAACTCCATGCTGCAGAAAATCCGCGCTGGGGAAACTACGCGCTGGAGAATCTCCGCGCTGGAGAGACTTCGTGTTGGAGAAACTCCGTGTTGCAGAAACTCCGAGTTGGAGAAACTCCGTGTTGGAGAAGCTCCGTGTTGGAGAAACTTCGTAACGGAGAAAGTCCGTGTCGGAGAAACTCCGTGTCGCAGAAACTCCGTGTTGTAGAAACTTCGTGTTGGCGAATCTCCTTGTTGTAGAAACTCCGTGTTGGAGAAACTTATTGTTAGATAAACTCCGTGTTGGAGAAACTTCGTGCTGGAGAAACTCTGTGTCGGAGAAACTCTGTGTCGGAGAAAGTCTGTGTCGGAGAAACTCCGTGTTGGAGAAACTCCGTGGTAGAGAAACTCCGTGTTTGAGACACTCCACGTTGGAGAATCTCCTTGTTGGAAAAAACCTTGTTTGAGAAACTCCTTGTTGGAGAAACTCTGTGTCGGAGAAACTCCGTGCTGGGGCAACTTCGTGTTGGGGAAACGCCGTGTTGGAGAAACTCCATGTTGGAGAAACTCCGTGTCGGAGAAACTCCGTGTCGGAGAAACTCCGTGTTGGAGAAACTCCGTGTTGGAGAAACTCGGTTTTGAAGAAACTCCGAGTTGGAGAAACTTCGTGTTGGAGAAAATCCTTGTTGGAGAAACTCCGTGCTATAGCAACTCCGTGTTGGAGAAACTCCGCGCTGGAGAAACTCCGTGTTCGAAAAACTCCGTGTTGGAGGAACTCTGTGTTGGAGAAACTCCGTGTTGGAGAAACTCCGCGCTGGAGAAACTTCGTGTTGGAGAAACTCCGCGTTGGAGAAACTCCGTGTTGGAGAAACTCCGTGTTGGAGAAACTCCGTGTCGGAGAAACTCCGTATTGGAGAAAGTCCGTGTTGGAGAAACTTTATGTTGGAGAAACTCCATGTCGAAGAAACTTCGTATTGGAGAAACTCCGTGTTGGAGAAACTTTATGTTGTAGAAACTCCGTGTTGGAGAAACTCCATGTTGTAGAAACTCCGTGTTGAAGAAACTCCGTGTTGGAGAAACTCCCTGTTGGAGAAACTCCGTGTTAGAGAAACTCCATGTTGGAGAAACTCTGTGTTGGAGAAAACTCCGTGTTGGAGAAACTCCGTGCTTTAGAAACTCCGTGTTGGAGAAACTCCCTGTTGTAGAAACTCCGTGTTAGAGAAACTCCATGTTGGAGAACCTTCTGGTTGGAGAAACTCCTTGTTGGAGAAAATCCTTGTTGGAGAAAATCCATGTTGGAGAAACTCCGTGTTGGAGAAACTCCGTGTTGGAGAAACTCCGTGTTGTGGAAACTCCGTGTTGGGGAAACGCCGAGATGCAGAAACTTCATGTGGTAGAAACTTCGTGTTGAAAAAACTCCGTGTTGGAGAAACTCCGTGTTGGAGAAACTCCGTGTTAGAGAAACTCCATGTTGGAGAAAGTCCGTGTTGGAGAATGTCCGTGTTGGAGAAACTCCGTGTTGGAGAAACTTCGTGTTGGAGAAACTTTATGTTGTAGAAACTCCGTGTTGGAGAAACTCCATGTTGTAGAAACTCCGTGTTGGAGAAACTGTGTTGGAGAAACTCCCTGTTGAAGAAACTCCGTGTTGTAGAAACTCCGTGTTGGAGATAATCCATGTTGGAGAAACTCCATGTTGGAGAAACTCCATGCTGCAGAAAATCCGCGCTGGGGAAACTACGCGCTGGAGAATCTCCGCGCTGGAGAGACTTCGTGTTGGAGAAACTCCGTGTTGCAGAAACTCCGTGTTGGAGAAACTCCGTGTGTGAGAAACTCCGAGTTGGAGAAACTCCGTGTTGGAGAAGCTCCGTGTTGCAGAAACTTCGTATCGGAGAAAGTCCGTGTCGGAGAAACTCCGTGTCGCAGAAACTTCGTGTTGTAGAAACTCCATGTTGTAGAAACGTCGTGTTGGAGAAACTCCGTGTTGTAGAAGCTTCGTGTTGGCGAAACTCCATGTTGTAGAAACTTCGTGTTGGAGAAACTCTGTGTTGGAGAAACTTATTGTTAGAGAAACTCCGTGATGGAGAAACTTTGTGCTGGAGAAACTTCGTGTTGTAGAAACTGTGTCGGAGAAACTCCGTGTTGGAGAAACTCCATGTCGGAGAAACTCCGTGTTGGAGGAACTCCCTCTTGGAGAATCTCCGTGTCGGAGAAACTCCATGTTGGAGAAACTCCGTGTTGGAGAAACTCCGTGTCGGGGAAACTCCGTGTTGGAGAAACTCCGTGTTGGAGAAACTCCGTGTTGGAGAAAATCCTTGTTGGAGAAACTCCGTGCTATAGCAACTCCGTGTTGGAGAAACTCTGCGCTGGAGAAACTCCGCGCTGGAGAAACTCCGTGTTGGAGAAAATTCCTGTTGGAGAAACTCCGTGCTAGAGAAACTCCGTGTTTGAGACACTCCACGTTGGAGAATCTCCTTGTTGGAAAAGCCTTGTTTGAGAAACCCCTTGTTGGAGAAACTCCGTGTTGGAGGAACTCTGTGCTGGGGAAACTTCGTGTTGGGGAAACGCCGTGATGGAGAAACTCCATGTTGGATAAACTCCGTGGCGGAGAAACTTCGTGTTGGAGAAAATCCTTGTTGGAGAAACTCCGTGTTGGAGATAATTCATGTTGGAGAAACTCCATGTTGGAGAAACTCCATGCTGCAGAAAATCCGCGCTGGGGAAACTACGCGCTGGAGAATCTCCGCGCTGGAGAGACTTCGTGTTGGAGAAACTCCGTGTTGCAGAAACTCCGTGTTGGAGAAACTCCGTGTGTGAGAAACTCCGAGTTGGAGAAACTCCGTGTTGGAGAAGCTCCGTGTTTAAGAAACTTCGTATCGGAGAAAGTCCGTGTCGGAGAAACTCCGTGTCGCAGAAACTCCGTGTTGTAGAAACTTCGTGTTGGCGAATCTCCTTGTTGTAGAAACTCCGTGTTGGAGAAACTTATTGTTAGATAAACTCCGTGTTGGAGAAACTTCGTGCTGGAGAAACTCTGTGTCGGAGAAACTCTGTGTCGGAGAAAGTCTGTGTCGGAGAAACTCCGTGTTGGAGAAACTCCGTGTTGGAGAAACTCCGTGGTAGAGAAACTCCGTGTTTGAGACACTCCACGTTGGAGAATCTCCTTGTTGGAAAAAACCTTGTTTGAGAAACTCCTTGTTGGAGAAACTCTGTGTCGGAGAAACTCCGTGCTGGGGCAACTTCGTGTTGGGGAAACGCCGTGTTGGAGAAACTCCATGTTGGAGAAACTCCGTGTCGGAGAAACTCCGTGTTGGAGAAACTCCGTGTTGGAGAAACTCGGTGTTGAAGAAACCCCGTGTTGGAGAAACTTCGTGTTGGAGAAAATCCTTGTTGGAGAAACTCCGTGCTATAGCAACTCCGTGTTGGAGAAACTCCGCGCTGGAGAAACTCCGTGTTCGAAAAACTCCGTGTTGGAGAAACTCCGTGTTGGAGAAACTCCGCGCTGGAGAAACTTCGTGTTGGAGAAACTCCGCGTTGGAGAAACTCCGTGTTGGAGAAACTCCGTGTTGGAGAAACTCCGTGTCGGAGAAACTCCGTATTGGAGAAAGTCCGTGTTGGAGAAACTTTATGTTGGAGAAACTCCATGTCGAAGAAACTTCGTATTGGAGAAACTCCGTGTTGGAGAAACTTTATGTTGTAGAAACTCCGTGTTCGAGAAACTCCATGTTGTAGAAACTCCGTGTTGAAGAAACTCCGTGTTGGAGAAACTCCCTGTTGGAGAAACTCCGTGTTAGAGAAACTCCATGTTGGAGAAAGTCCGTGTTGGAGAATGTCCGTGTTGGAGAAACTCCGTGTTGGAGAAACTCCGTGTTGGAGAAACTTTATGTTGTAGAAACTCCGTGTTGGAGAAACTCCATGTTGTAAAAACTCCGTGTTGAAGAAACTCCGTGTTGGAGAAACTCCGTGTCGGAGAAACTCCGTGTTGGAGAAACTCCGTGTTGGAGAAACTCCGTGTTTTAGAAACTCCGTGTTGGAGAAACTCCATGTTGGAGAAAGTCCGTGTTATAGAATGTCCGTGTTGGAGAAACTTCGTGTTGGAGAAACTCCGTGTTGGAGAAAACTCCGTGTTGGAGAAACTCCGTGTTTTAGAAACTCCGTGTTGGAGAAACTCCGTGTTGTAGAAACTCCGTGTTAGAGAAACTCCATGTTGGAGAACCTTCTGTTTGGAGAAACTCCTTGTTGGAGAAAATCCTTGTTGGAGAAACTCCGTGTTGAAGAAACTCCGTGTTGGAAAACTCCGTGTTGGAGAAACTCCGTGTTAGAGAAACTCCATGTTGGAGAAAGTCCGTGTTGGAGAATGTCCGTGTTGGAGAAACTCCGTGTTGGAGAAACTTTATGTTGTAGAAACTCCGTGTTGGAGAAACTCCATGTTGTAGAAACTCCGTGTTGGAGAAACTCTGTGTTGGAGAAACTCCCTGTTGAAGATACTCCGTGTTGTAGAAACTCCGTGTTGTAGAAACTCCGTGTTGGAGATAATCCATGTTGGAGAAACTCCATGTTGGAGAAACTCCATGCTGCAGAAAATCCGCGCTGGGGAAACTACGCGCTGGAGAATCTCCGCGCTGGAGAGACTTCGTGTTGAGGAAACTCCGTGTTGCAGAAACTCCGTGTTGGAGAAACTCCGTGTGTGAGAAACTCCGTGTTGGAGAAACTCCTTGTTGGAGAAACTCCGTGTTGGAGAAACTCCGTGTTGGAGAAAACTCCGTGTTGGAGAAACTCCGTGTTTTAGAAACTCCGTGTTGGAGAAACTCCCTGTTGTAGAAACTCCGTGTTAGAGAAACTCCTTGTTGGAGAACCTTCTGGTTGGAGAAACTCCTTGTTGGAGAAAATCCTTGTTGGAGAAACTCCATGTTGGAGAAACTCCGTGTTGGAGAAACTCCGTGTTGGAGAAACTCCGTGTTGTGGAAACTCCGTGTTGGGGAAACGCCGAGATGCAGAAACTTCATGTGGTAGAAACTTCGTGTTGAAGAAACTCCGTGTTGGAGAAACTCCGTGTTGGAGAATGTCCGTGTTGGAGAAACTCTGTGTTGGAGAAACTTCGTGTTGGAGAAACTTTATGTTGTAGAAACTCTGTGTTGGAGAAACTCCATGTTGTAGAAACTCCGTGTTGGAGAAACTGTGTTGGAGAAACTCCCTGTTGAAGAAACTCCGTGTTGTAGAAACTCCGTGTTGGAGATAATCCATGTTGGAGAAACTCCATGTTGGAGAAACTCCATGCTGCAGAAAATCCGCGCTGGGGAAACTACGCGCTGGAGAATCTCCGCGCTGGAGAGACTTCGTGTTGGAGAAACTCCGTTTTGCAGAAACTCCGTGTTGGAGAAACTCCGTGTGTGAGAAACTCCGAGTTGGAGAAACTCCGTGTTGGAGAAGCTCCGTGTTGCAGAAACTTCGTATCGGAGAAAGTCCGTGTCGGAGAAACTCCGTGTCGCAGAAACTTCGTGTTGTAGAAACTCCATGTTGTAGAAACGTCGTGTTGGAGAAACTCCGTGTTGTAGAAGCTTCGTGTTGGCGAACCTCCATGTTGTAGAAACTTCGTGTTGGAGAAACTCTGTGTTGGAGAAACTTATTGTTAGAGAAACTCCGTGATGGAGAAACTTCGTGCTGGAGAAACTTCGTGTTGTAGAAACTGTGTCGGAGAAACTCCGTGTTGGAGAAACTCCATGTCGGAGAAACTCCGTGTTGGAGGAACTCCCTCTTGGAGAATCTCCGTGTCGGAGAAACTCCATGTTGGAGAAACTCCGTGTTGGAGAAAATCCGTGTCGGGGAAACTCCGTGTTGGAGAAACTCCGTGTTGGAGAAACTCCGTGTGTGAGAAACTCCGAGTTGGAGAAACTCCGTGTTGGAGAAGCTCCGTGTTGCAGAAACTTCGTATCGGAGAAAGTCCGTGTCGGAGAAACTCCGTGTCGCAGAAACTTCGTGTTGTAGAAACTCCATGTTGTAGAAACGTCGTGTTGGAGAAACTCCGTGTTGTAGAAGCTTCGTGTTGGCGAAACTCCATGTTGTAGAAACTTCGTGTTGGAGAAACTCTGTGTTGGAGAAACTTATTGTTAGAGAAACTCCGTGATGGAGAAACTTCGTGCTGGAGAAACTTCGTGTTGTAGAAACTGTGTCGGAGAAACTCCGTGTTGGAGAAACTCCATGTCGGAGAAACTCCGTGTTGGAGGAACTCCCTCTTGGAGAATCTCCGTGTCGGAGAAACTCCATGTTGGAGAAACTCCGTGTTGGAGAAACTCCGTGTCGGGGAAACTCCGTGTTGGAGAAACTCCGTGTTGGAGAAACTCCGTGTTGGAGAAAATCCTTGTTGGAGAAACTCCGTGCTATAGCAACTCCGTGTTGGAGAAACTCTGCGCTGGAGAAACTCCGCGCTGGAGAAACTCCGTGTTGGAGAAAATTCCTGTTGGAGAAACTCCGTGCTAGAGAAACTCCGTGTTTGAGACACTCCACGTTGGAGAATCTCCTTGTTGGAAAAGCCTTGTTTGAGAAACCCCTTGTTGGAGAAACTCCGTGTTGGAGAAACTCTGTGCTGGGGAAACTTCGTGTTGGGGAAACGCCGTGATGGAGAAACTCCATGTTGGATAAACTCCGTGGCGGAGAAACTTCGTGTTGGAGAAAATCCTTGTTGGAGAAACTCCGTGTTGGAGATAATTCATGTTGGAGAAACTCCATGTTGGAGAAACTCCATGCTGCAGAAAATCCGCGCTGGGGAAACTACGCGCTGGAGAATCTCCGCGCTGGAGAGACTTCGTGTTGGAGAAACTCCGTGTTGCAGAAACTCCGTGTTGGAGAAACTCCGTGTGTGAGAAACTCCGAGTTGGAGAAACTCCGTGTTGGAGAAGCTCCGTGTTTAAGAAACTTCGTATCGGAGAAAGTCCGTGTCGGAGAAACTCCGTGTCGCAGAAACTCCGTGTTGTAGAAACTTCGTGTTGGCGAATCTCCTTGTTGTAGAAACTCCGTGTTGGAGAAACTTATTGTTAGATAAACTTCGTGTTGGAGAAACTTCGTGCTGGAGAAACTCTGTGTCGGAGAAACTCTGTGTCGGAGAAAGTCTGTGTCGGAGAAACTCCGTGTTGGAGAAACTCCGTGTTGGAGAAACTCCGTGGTAGAGAAACTCCGTGTTTGAGACACTCCACGTTGGAGAATCTCCTTGTTGGAAAAAACCTTGTTTGAGAAACTCCTTGTTGGAGAAACTCTGTGTCGGAGAAACTCCGTGCTGGGGCAACTTCGTGTTGGGGAAACGCCGTGTTGGAGAAACTCCATGTTGGAGAAACTCCGTGTCGGAGAAACTCCGTGTTGGAGAAACTCCGTGTTGGAGAAACTCGGTGTTGAAGAAACCCCGTGTTGGAGAAACTTCGTGTTGGAGAAAATCCTTGTTGGAGAAACTCCGTGCTATAGCAACTCCGTGTTGGAGAAACTCCGCGCTGGAGAAACTCCGTGTTCGAAAAACTCCGTGTTGGAGAAACTCCGTGTTGGAGAAACTCCGCGCTGGAGAAACTTCGTGTTGGAGAAACTCCGCGTTGGAGAAACTCCGTGTTGGAGAAACTCCGTGTTGGAGAAACTCCGTGTAGGAGAAACTCCGTATTGGAGAAAGTCCGTGTTGGAGAAACTTTATGTTGGAGAAACTCCATGTCGAAGAAACTTCGTATTGGAGAAACTCCGTGTTGGAGAAACTTTATGTTGTAGAAACTCCGTGTTCGAGAAACTCCATGTTGTAGAAACTCCGTGTTGAAGAAACTCCGTGTTGGAGAAACTCCCTGTTGGAGAAACTCCGTGTTAGAGAAACTCCATGTTGGAGAAAGTCCGTGTTGGAGAATGTCCGTGTTGGAGAAACTCCGTGTTGGAGAAACTCCGTGTTGGAGAAACTTTATGTTGTAGAAACTCCGTGTTGGAGAAACTCCATGTTGTAAAAACTCCGTGTTGAAGAAACTCCGTGTTGGAGAAACTCCGTGTCGGAGAAACTCCGTGTTGGAGAAACTCCGTGTTGGAGAAACTCCGTGTTTTAGAAACTCCGTGTTGGAGAAACTCCATGTTGGAGAAAGTCCGTGTTATAGAATGTCCGTGTTGGAGAAACTTCGTGTTGGAGAAACTCCGTGTTGGAGAAAACTCCGTGTTGGAGAAACTCCGTGTTTTAGAAACTCCGTGTTGGAGAAACTCCGTGTTGTAGAAACTCCGTGTTAGAGAAACTCCATGTTGGAGAACCTTCTGTTTGGAGAAACTCCTTGTTGGAGAAAATCCTTGTTGGAGAAACTCCGTGTTGAAGAAACTCCGTGTTGGAAAACTCCGTGTTGGAGAAACTCCGTGTTAGAGAAACTCCATGTTGGAGAAAGTCCGTGTTGGAGAATGTCCGTGTTGGAGAAACTCCGTGTTGGAGAAACTTTATGTTGTAGAAACTCCGTGTTGGAGAAACTCCATGTTGTAGAAACTCCGTGTTGGAGAAACTCTGTGTTGGAGAAACTCCCTGTTGAAGATACTCCGTGTTGTAGAAACTCCGTGTTGTAGAAACTCCGTGTTGGAGATAATCCATGTTGGAGAAACTCCATGTTGGAGAAACTCCATGCTGCAGAAAATCCGCGCTGGGGAAACTACGCGCTGGAGAATCTCCGCGCTGGAGAGACTTCGTGTTGAGGAAACTCCGTGTTGCAGAAACTCCGTGTTGGAGAAACTCCGTGTGTGAGAAACTCCGTGTTGGAGAAACTCCTTGTTGGAGAAACTCCGTGTTGGAGAAACTCCGTGTTGGAGAAAACTCCGTGTTGGAGAAACTCCGTGTTTTAGAAACTCCGTGTTGGAGAAACTCCCTGTTGTAGAAACTCCGTGTTAGAGAAACTCCATGTTGGAGAACCTTCTGGTTGGAGAAACTCCTTGTTGGAGAAAATCCTTGTTGGAGAAACTCCATGTTGGAGAAACTCCGTGTTGGAGAAACTCCGTGTTGGAGAAACTCCGTGTTGTGGAAACTCCGTGTTGGGGAAACGCCGAGATGCAGAAACTTCATGTGGTAGAAACTTCGTGTTGAAGAAACTCCGTGTTGGAGAAACTCCGTGTTGGAGAATGTCCGTGTTGGAGAAACTCTGTGTTGGAGAAACTTCGTGTTGGAGAAACTTTATGTTGTAGAAACTCTGTGTTGGAGAAACTCCATGTTGTAGAAACTCCGTGTTGGAGAAACTGTGTTGGAGAAACTCCCTGTTGAAGAAACTCCGTGTTGTAGAAACTCCGTGTTGGAGATAATCCATGTTGGAGAAACTCCATGTTGGAGAAACTCCATGCTGCAGAAAATCCGCGCTGGGGAAACTACGCGCTGGAGAATCTCCGCGCTGGAGAGACTTCGTGTTGGAGAAACTCCGTTGTCAGAAACTCCGTGTTGGAGAAACTCCGTGTGTGAGAAACTCCGAGTTGGAGAAACTCCGTGTTGGAGAAGCTCCGTGTTGCAGAAACTTCGTATCGGAGAAAGTCCGTGTCGGAGAAACTCCGTGTCGCAGAAACTTCGTGTTGTAGAAACTCCATGTTGTAGAAACGTCGTGTTGGAGAAACTCCGTGTTGTAGAAGCTTCGTGTTGGCGAACCTCCATGTTGTAGAAACTTCGTGTTGGAGAAACTCTGTGTTGGAGAAACTTATTGTTAGAGAAACTCCGTGATGGAGAAACTTCGTGCTGGAGAAACTTCGTGTTGTAGAAACTGTGTCGGAGAAACTCCGTGTTGGAGAAACTCCATGTCGGAGAAACTCCGTGTTGGAGGAACTCCGTCTTGGAGAATCTCCGTGTCGGAGAAACTCCATGTTGGAGAAACTCCGTGTTGGAGAAAATCCGTGTCGGGGAAACTCCGTGTTGGAGAAACTCCGTGTTGGAGAAACTCCGTGTTGGAGAAAATCCTTGTTGGAGAAACTCCGTGCTATAGCAACTCCGTGTTGGAGAAACTCTGCGCTGGAGAAACTCCGCGCTGGAGAAACTCCGTGTTGGAGAAACTCCGTGTTGGAGAAACTCTGTGTTGGAGAAACTCCGTGTTGGAGAAACACCACGTTAGAGAAACTCCGTGTTGGAGAAAATTGCTGTTGGAGAAACTCCGTGCTAGAGAAACTCCGTGTTTGAGACACTCCACGTTGGAGAATCTCCTTGTTGGAAAAGCCTTGTTTGAGAAACCCCTTGTTGGAGAAACTCCGTGTTGGAGAAACTCCGTGCTGGGGAAACTTCGTGTTGGGGAAACGCCGTGATGGAGAAACTCCATGTTGGATAAACTCCGTGGCGGAGAAACTTCGTGTTGGAGAAACTCCGTGTGTGAGAAACTCCGAGTTGGAGAAACTCCGTGTTGGAGAAGCTCCGTGTTGGAGAAACTTCGTATCGGAGAAAGTCCGTGTCGGAGAAACTCCGTGTCGCAGAAACTCCGTGTTGTAGAAACTTCGTGTTGGCGAATCTCCTTGTTGGAGAAACTCCGTGTCGGAGAAACTCCGTGTTGGAGAAACTTCGTGCTGGAGAAACTCTGTGTCGGACAAACTCTGTGTCGGAGAAAGTCTGTGTCGGAGAAACTCCGTGTTGGAGAAACTCCGTGTTGGAGAAACTCCGTGCTAGAGAAACTCCGTGTTTGAGACACTCCACGTTGGAGAATCTCCTTGTTGGAAAAAACCTTGTTTGAGAAACTCCTTGTTGGAGAAACTCTGTGTCGGAGAAACTCTGTGCTGGGGAAACTTCGTGTTGGGGAAACGCCGTGTTGGAGAAACTCCATGTTGGAGAAACTCCGTGTCGGAGAAACTCCGTGTCGGAGAAACTCCGTGTTGGAGAAACTCCGTGTTGGAGAAACTCCGTGTTGGAGAAACTCCGTGTTGGAGAAACTCCGTGTTGTTGAAACTTCGTGTTGGAGAAAATCCTTGTTGGAGAAACTCCGTGCTACAGCAACTCCGTGTTGGAGAAACTCCGCGCTGGAGAAACTCCGTGTTCGAAAAAATCCGTGTTGGAGGAACTCTGTGTTGGAGAAACTCCGTGTTGGAGAAACTCCGCGCTGGAGAAACTTCGTGTTGGAGAAACTCCGCGTTGGAGAAACTCCGTGTTGGAGAAACTCCGTGTTGGAGAAACTCCGTGTAAGAGAAACTCCGTATTGGAGAAACTCCGTGTTGGAGAAACTTTATGTTGGAGACACTCCATGTCGAAGAGACTTCGTATTGGAGAAACTCCATGTTGGAGAAACTATGTTGTAGAAACTCCGTGTTGGAGAAACTCCATGTTGTAGAAACTCCGTGTTGAAGAAACTCCGTGTTGGAGAAACTCCGTGTTGGAGAAACTCCGTGTTAGAGAAGCTCCATTTTGGAGAAAGTCCGTGTTGGAGAATGTCCGTGTTGGAGAAACTCCGTGTTGGAGAAACTCCGTGTTGGAGAAATTTATGTTGTAGAAACTCCGTGTTGGAGAAACTCCATGTTGTAGAAACTCCGTGTTGAAGAAACTCCGTGTTGGAGAAACTCCGTGTCGGAGAAACTGTGTTGGAGAAAGTCCGTGTTGGAGAAACTCCGTTTTGGAGAAACTGTGTCGGAGAAATTCCTTGTTGGAGAAACTCCGTGCTGGAGAAACTCCTTGTTGGAGAAACTCCTTGTTGGAGAAACTCCGTGTTGGAGAAACTCCGTGTTGGAGAAAAGTCCGTGTTGGAGAAACTCCGTGTTTTAGAAACTCCGTGTTGGAGAAACTCCCTGTTGTAGAAACTCCGTGTTAGAGAAACTCCATGTTGGAGAACCTTCTGGTTGGAGAAACTCCTTGTTGGAGAAAATCCTTGTTGGAGAAACTCCATGTTGGAGAAACTCCGTGTTGGAGAAACTCCGTGTTGTGGAAACTCCGTGTTGGGGAAACGCCGAGATGGAGAAACTTCATGTTGTAGAAACTTCGTGTTGAAGAAACTCCGTGTTGGAGAAACTCCGTGTTGGAGAAACTCCGTGTTAGAGAAACTCCATGTTGGAGAAACTTCGTGTTGGAGAAACTCCGCGTTGGAGAAACTCCGTGTTGGAGAAACTCCGTGTTGGAGAAACTCCGTGTCGGAGAAACTCCGTATTGGAGAAACTCCGTGTTGGAGAAACTTTATGTTGGAGAAACTCCATGTCGAAGAGACTTCGTATTGGAGAAACTCCGTGTTGGAGAAACTATGTTGTAGAAACTCCGTGTTGGAGAAACTCCATGTTGTAGAAACTCCGTGTTGAAGAAACTCCGTGTTGGAGAAACTCCGTGTTGGAGAAACTCCGTGTTAGAGAAGCTCCATGTTGGAGAAAGTCCGTGTTGGAGAATGTGCGTGTTGGAGAAACTCCGTGTTGGAGAAACTCCGTGTTGGAGAAATTTATGTTGTAGAAACTCCGTGTTGGAGAAACTCCATGTTGTAGAAACTCCGTGTTGAAGAAACTCCGTGTTGGAGAAACTCCGTGTCGGAGAAACTCTGTGTTGGAGAAAGTCCGTGTTGGAGAAACTCCGTTTTGGAGAAACTGTGTCGGAGAAATTCCTTGTTGGAGAAACTCCGTGCTGGAGAAACTCCTTGTTGGAGAAACTCCTTGTTGGAGAAACTCCGTGTTGGAGAAACTCCGTGTTGGAGAAAACTCCGTGTTGGAGAAACTCCGTGTTTTAGAAACTCCGTGTTGGAGAAACTCCCTGTTGTAGAAACTCCGTGTTAGAGAAACTCCATGTTGGAGAACCTTCTGGTTGGAGAAACTCCTTGTTGGAGAAAATCCTTGTTGGAGAAACTCCATGTTGGAGAAACTCCGTGTTGGAGAAACTCCGTGTTGTGGAAACTCCGTGTTGGGGAAACGCCGAGATGGAGAAACTTCATGTTGTAGAAACTTCGTGTTGAAGAAACTCCGTGTTGGAGAAACTCCGTGTTGGAGAAACTCCGTGTTAGAGAAACTCCATGTTGGAGAAAGTCCGTGTTGGAGAATGTCCGTGTTGGAGAAACTCCGTGTTGGAGAAACTTCGTGTTGGAGAAACTTTATGTTGTAGAAACTCCGTGTTGGAGAAACTCCATGTTGTAGAAACTCCGTGTTGGAGAAACTGTGTTGGAGAAACTCCCTGTTGAAGAAACTCCGTGTTGTAAAAACTCCGTGTTGGAGATAATCCATGTTGGAGAAACTCCATGTTGGAGAAACTCCATGCTGCAGAAAGTCCGCGCTGGGGAACTACGCACTGGAGAATCTCCGCGCTGGAGAGACTTCGTGTTGGAGAAACTCCGTGTTGCAGAAACTCCGTGTTGTAGAAACTCCGTGTTGGAGAAACTCTGTGTTGGAGAAACTCCCTGTTGAAGATACTCCGTGTTGTAGAAACTCCGTGTTGTAGAAACTCCGTGTTGGAGATAATCCATGTTGGAGAAACTCCATGTTGGAGAAACTCCATGCTGCAGAAAATCCGCGCTGGGGAAACTACGCGCTGGAGAATCTCCGCGCTGGAGAGACTTCGTGTTGAGGAAACTCCGTGTTGCAGAAACTCCGTGTTGGAGAAACTCCGTGTGTGAGAAACTCCGTGTTGGAGAAACTCCTTGTTGGAGAAACTCCGTGTTGGAGAAAACTCCGTGTTGGAGAAACTCCGTGTTTTAGAAACTCCGTGTTGGAGAAACTCCCTCTTGTAGAAATTCCGTGTTAGAGAAACTCCATGTTGGAGAACCTTCTGGTTGGAGAAACTCCTTGTTGGAGAAAATCCTTGTTGGAGAAACTCCATGTTGGAGAAACTCCGTGTTGGAGAAACTCCGTGTTGGAGAAACTCCGTGTTGTGAAAACTCCGTGTTGGGGAAACGCCGAGATGCAGAAACTTCATGTGGTAGAAACTTCGTGTTGAAGAAACTCCGTGTTGGAGAAACTCCGTGTTGGAGAATGTCCGTGTTGGAGAAACTCTGTGTTGGAGAAACTTCGTGTTGGAGAAACTTTATGTTGTAGAAACTCTGTGTTGGAGAAACTCCATGTTGTAGAAACTCCGTGTTGGAGAAACTGTGTTGGAGAAACTCCCTGTTGAAGAATCTCCGTGTTGTAGAAACTCCGTGTTGGAGATAATCCATGTTGGAGAAACTCCATGTTGGAGAAACTCCATGGTGCAGAAAATCCGCGCTGGGGAAACTACGCGCTGGAGAATCTCCGCGCTGGAGAGACTTCGTGTTGGAGAAACTCCGTGTTGCAGAAACTCCGTGTTGGAGAAACTCCGTGTGTGAGAAACTCCGAGTTGGAGAAACTCCGTGTTGGAGAAGCTCCGTGTTGCAGAAACTTCGTATCGGAGAAAGTTCGTGTCGGAGAAACTCCGTGTCGCAGAAACTTCGTGTTGTAGAAACTCCATGTTGTAGAAACGTCGTGTTGGAGAAACTCCGTGTTGTAGAAGCTTCGTGTTGGCGAACCTCCATGTTGTAGAAACTTCGTGTTGGAGAAACTCTGTGTTGGAGAAACTTATTGTTAGAGAAACTCCGTGATGGAGAAACTTCGTGCTGGAGAAACTTCTTGTTGTAGAAACTGTGTCGGAGAAACTCCGTGTTGGAGAAACTCCATGTCGGAGAAACTCCGTGTTGGAGGAACTCCCTCTTGGAGAATCTCCGTGTCGGAGAAACTCCATGTTGGAGAAACTCCGTGTTGGAGAAACTCCGTGTCGGGGAAACTCCGTGTTGGAGAAACTCCGTGTTGGAGAAACTCCGTGTTGGAGAAAATCCTTGTTGGAGAAACTCCGTGCTATAGCAACTCCGTGTTGGAGAAACTCTGCGCTGGAGAAACTCCGCGCTGGAGAAACTCCGTGTTGGAGAAACTCCGTGTTGGAGAAACTCTGTGTTGGAGAAACTCCGTGTTGGAGAAACACCACGTTAGAGAAACTCCGTGTTGGAGAAAATTCCTGTTGGAGAAACTCCGTGCTAGAGAAACTCCGTGTTTGAGACACTCCACGTTGGAGAATCTCCTTGTTGGAAAAGCCTTGTTTGAGAAACCCCTTGTTGGAGAAACTCCGTGTTGGAGAAACTCCGTGCTGGGGAAACTTCGTGTTGGGGAAACGCCGTGATGGAGAAACTCCATGTTGGATAAACTCCGTGGCGGAGAAACTTCGTGTTGGAGAAACTCCGTGTGTGAGAAACTCCGAGTTGGAGAAACTCCGTGTTGGAGAAGCTCCGTGTTGGAGAAACTTCGTATCGGAGAAAGTCCGTGTCGGAGAAACTCCGTGTCGCAGAAACTCCGTGTTGTAGAAACTTCGTGTTGGCGAATCTCCTTGTTGGAGAAACTCCGTGTCGGAGAAACTCCGTGTTGGAGAAACTTCGTGCTGGAGAAACTCTGTGTCGGACAAACTCTGTGTCGGAGAAAGTCTCTGTCGGAGAAACTCCGTGTTGGAGAAACTCCGTGTTGGAGAAACTCCGTGCTAGAGAAACTCCGTGTTTGAGACACTCCACGTTGGAGAATCTCCTTGTTGGAAAAAACCTTGTTTGAGAAACTCCTTGTTGGAGAAACTCTGTGTCGGAGAAACTCTGCTGGGGAAACTTCGTGTTGGGGAAACGCCGTGTTGGAGAAACTCCATGTTGGAGAAACTCCGTGTCGGAGAAACTCCGTGTCGGAGAAACTCCGTGTTGGAGAAACTCCGTGTTGCAGAAACTCCGTGTTGGAGAAACTCCGTGTTGGAGAAACTCCGTGTTGTTGAAACTTCGTGTTGGAGAAAATCCTTGTTGGAGAAACTCCGTGCTACAGCAACTCCGTGTTGGAGAAACTCCGCGCTGGAGAAACTCCGTGTTCGAAAAACTCCGTGTTGGAGGAACTCTGTGTTGGAGAAACTCCGTGTTGGAGAAACTCCGCGCTGGAGAAACTTCGTGTTGGAGAAACTCCGCGTTGGAGAAACTCCGTGTTGGAGAAACTCCGTGTTGGAGAAACTCCGTGTCGGAGAAACTCCGTGTTGGAGAAACTCCGTGTTGGAGAAACTCCGTGTCGGAGAAACTCCGTATTGGAGAAACTCCGTGTTGGAGAAACTTTATGTTGGAGAAACTCCATGTCGAAGAGACTTCGTATTGGAGAAACTCCGTGTTGGAGAAACTATGTTGTAGAAACTCCGTGTTGGAGAAACTCCATGTTGTAGAAACTCCGTGTTGAAGAAACTCCGTGTTGGAGAAACTCCGTGTTGGAGAAACTCCGTGTTAGAGAAGCTCCATGTTGGAGAAAGTCCGTGTTGGAGAATGTCCGTGTTGGAGAAACTCCGTGTTGGAGAAACTCCGTGTTGGAGAAATTTATGTTGTAGAAACTCCGTGTTGGAGAAACTCCATGTTGTAGAAACTCCGTGTTGAAGATACTCCGTGTTGGAGAAACTCCGTGTCGGAGAAACTCTGTGTTGGAGAAAGTCCGTGTTGGAGAAACTCCGTTTTGGAGAAACTGTGTCGGAGAAATTCCTTGTTGGAGAAACTCCGTGCTGGAGAAACTCCTTGTTGGAGAAACTCCTTGTTGGAGAAACTCCGTGTTGGAGAAACTCCGTGTTGGAGAAAACTCCGTGTTGGAGAAACTCCGTGTTTTAGAAACTCCGTGTTGGAGAAACTCCCTGTTGTAGAAACTCCGTGTTAGAGAAACTCCATGTTGGAGAACTTTCTGGTTGGAGAAACTCCTTGTTGGAGAAAATCCTTGTTGGAGAAACTCCATGTTGGAGAAACTCCGTGTTGGAGAAACTCCGTGTTGTGGAAACTCCGTGTTGGGGAAACGCCGAGATGAAGAAACTTCATGTTGTAGAAACTTCGTGTTGAAGAAACTCCGTGTTGGAGAAACTCCGTGTTGGAGAAACTCCGTGTTAGAGAAACTCCAAGTTGGAGAAACTTCGTGTTGGAGAAACTCCGTGTTGGAGAAACTCCGTGTTGGAGAAACTCCGTGTCGGAGAAACTCCGTATTGGAGAAACTCCGTGTTGGAGAAACTTTATGTTGGAGAAACTCCATGTCGAAGAGACTTCGTATTGGAGAAACTCCGTGTTGGAGAAACTATGTTGTAGAAACTCCGTGTTGGAGAAACTCCATGTTGTAGAAACTCCGTGTTGAAGAAACTCCGTGTTGGAGAAACTCCGTGTTGGAGAAACTCCGTGTTAGAGAAGCTCCATGTTGGAGAAAGTCCGTGTTGGAGAATGTCCGTGTTGGAGAAACTCCGTGTTGGAGAAACTCCGTGTTGGAGAAATTTATGTTGTAGAAACTCCGTGTTGGAGAAACTCCATGTTGTAGAAACTCCGCGTTGAAGAAACTCCGTGTTGGAGAAACTCCGTGTCGGAGAAACTCTGTGTTGGAGAAAGTCCGTGTTGGAGAAACTCCGTTTTGGAGAAACTGTGTCGGAGAAATTCCTTGTTGGAGAAACTCCGTGCTGGAGAAACTCCTTGTTGGAGAAACTCCTTGTTGGAGAAACTCCGTGTTGGAGAAACTCCGTGTTGGAGAAAACTCCGTGTTAGAGAAACTCCATGTTGGAGAACCTTCTGGTTGGAGAAACTCCTTGTTGGAGAAAATCCTTGTTGGAGAAACTCCATGTTGGAGAAACTCCGTGTTGGAGAAACTCCGTGTTGTGGAAACTCCGTGTTGGGGAAACGCCGAGATGGAGAAACTTCATGTTGTAGAAACTTCGTGTTGAAGAAACTCCGTGTTGGAGAAACTCCGTGTTGGAGAAACTCCCTGTTGGAGAAACTCCGTGTTAGAGAAACTCCATGTTGGAGAAAGTCCGTGTTGGAGAATGTCCGTATTGGAGAAACTCCGTGTTGGAGAAACTTTATGTTGCAGAAACTCCGTGTTGGAGAAACTCCATGTTGTAAAAATTCCGTGTTGAAGAAACTCCGTGTTGGAGAAACTCCGTGTCGGAGAAACTCCGTGTTGGAGAAACTCCGTGTTGGAGAAACTCCGTGTTTTAGAAACTCCGTGTTGGAGAAACTCCATGTTGGAGAAAGTCCGTGTTGGAGAATGTCCGTGTTGGAGAAACTCCGTGTTGGAGAAACTTTGTGTTGGAGAAAACTCCGTGTTGGAGAAACTCCGTGTTGTAGAAACTCCGTGTTAGGGAAACTCCATGTTGGAGAACCTTCTGTTTGGAGAAACTCCTTGCTGGAGAAAATCCTTGTTGGAGAAACTCCGTGTTGAAGAAACTCCGTGTTAGAGAAACTCCATGTTGGAGAAAGTCCGTGTTGGAGAATGTCCGTGTTGGAGAAACTCCGTGTTGGAGAAACTCCGTGTTGGAGAAACTTTATGTTGTAGAAACTCCGTGTTGGAGAAACTCCATGTTGTAGAAACTCCGTGTTGGAGAAAGTCTGTGTTGGAGAAACTCCCTGTTGAAGATACTCCGTGTTGTAGAAACTCCGTGTTGTAGAAACTCCGTGTTGGAGATAATCCATGTTGGAGAAACTCCATGTTGGAGAAACTCCATGCTGCAGAAAATCCGCGCTGGGGAAACTACGCGCTGGAGAATCTCCGCGCTGGAGAGGTTTCGTGTTGGAGAAACTCCGTGTTGCAGAAACTCCGTGTTGGAGAAACTCCGTGTGTGAGAAACTCCGTGTTGGAGAAACTCCTTGTTGGAGAAACTCCGTGTTGGAGAAACTCCGTGTTGGAGAAAACTCCGTGTTGGAGAAACTCCGTGTTTTAGAAACTCCGTGTTGGAGAAACTCCCTGTTGTAGAAACTCCGTGTTAGAGAAACTCCATGTTGGAGAACCTTCTGGTTGGAGAAACTCCTTGTTGGAGAAAATCCTTGTTGGAGAAACTCCATGTTGGAGAAACTCCGTGTTGGAGAAACTCCGTGTTGGAGAAACTCCGTGTTGTGGAAACTCCGTGTTGGGGAAACGCCGAGATGCAGAAACTTCATGTGGTAGAAACTTCGTGTTGAAGAAACTCCGTGTTGGAGAAACTCCGTGTTGGAGAAACTCCGTGTTAGAGAAACTCCATGTTGGAGAAAGTCCGTGTTGGAGAATGTCCGTGTTGGAGAAACTCCGTGTTGGAGAAACTTCGTGTTGGAGAAATTTTATGTTGTAGAAACTCCGTGTTGGAGAAACTCCATGTTGTAGAAACTCCGTGTTGGAGAAACTGTGTTGGAGAAACTCCCTGTTGAAGAAACTCCGTGTTGTAGAAACTCCGTGTTGGAGATAATCCATGTTGGAGAAACTCCATGTTGGAGAAACTCCATGCTGCAGAAAATCCGCGCTGGGGAAACTGCGCGCTGGAGAATCTCCGCGTTGGAGAGACTTCGTGTTGGAGAAACTCCGTGTTGCAGAAACTCCGTGTTGGAGAAACTCCGTGTGTGAGAAACTCCGAGTTGGAGAAACTCCGTGTTGGAGAAGCTCCGTGTTGCAGAAACTTCGTATCGGAGAAAGTCCGTGTCGGAGAAACTCCGTGTCGCAGAAACTTCGTGTTGTAGAAACTCCATGTTGTAGAAACATCGTGTTGGAGATACTCCGTGTTGTAGAAGCTTCGTGTTGGCGAAACTCCATGTTGTAGAAACTTCGTGTTGGAGAAACTCTGTGTTGGAGAAACTTATTGTTAGAGAAACTCCGTGATGGAGAAACTTCGTGCTGGAGAAACTTCGTGTTGTAGAAACTGTGTCGGAGAAACTCCGTGTTGGAGAAACTCCATGTCGGAGAAACTCCGTGTTGGAGGAACTCCCTCTTGGAGAATCTCCGTGTCGGAGAAACTCCATGTTGGAGAAACTCCGTGTTGGAGAACCTCCGTGTCGGGGAAACTCCGTGTTGGAGAAACTCCGTGTTGGAGAAACTCCGTGTTGGAGAAAATCCTTGTTGGAGAAACTCCGTGCTATAGCAACTCCGTGTTGGAGAAACTCTGCGCTGGAGAAACTCCGCGCTGGAGAAATTCCGTGTTGGAGAAACTCCGTGTTGGAGAAACTCTGTGTTGGAGAAACTCCGTGTTGGAGAAACACCACGTTAGAGAAACTCCGTGTTGGAGAAAATTCCTGTTGGAGAAACTCCGTGCTAGAGAAACTCCGTGTTTGAGACACTCCACGTTGGAGAATCTCCTTGTTGGAAAAGCCTTGTTTGAGAAACCCCTTGTTGGAGAAACTCCGTGTTGGAGAAACTCTGTGCTGGGGAAACTTCGTGTTGGGGAAACGCTGTGATGGAGAAACTCCATGTTGGATAAACTCCGTGGCGGAGAAACTTCGTGTTGGAGAAAATCCTTGTTGGAGAAACTCCGTGTTGGAGATAATCCATGTTGGAGAAACTCCATGTTGGAGAAACTCCATGCTGCAGAAAATCCGCGCTGGGGAAACTACGCGCTGGAGAATCTCCGCGCTGGAGAGACTTCGTGTTGGAGAAACTCCGTGTTGCAGAAACTCCGTGTTGGAGAAACTCCGTGTGTGAGAAACTCCGAGTTGGAGAAACTCCGTGTTGGAGAAGCTCCGTGTTGGAGAAACTTCGTATCGGAGAAAGTCCGTGTCGGAGAAACTCCGTGTCGCAGAAACTCCGTGTTGTAGAAACTTCGTGTTGGCGAATCTCCTTGTTGTAGAAACTCCGTGTTGGAGAAACTTATTGTTAGATAAACTCCGTGTTGGAGAAACTTCGTGCTGGAGAAACTCTGTGTCGGAGAAACTCTGTGTCGGAGAAAGTCTGTGTCGGAGAAACTCCGTGTTGGAGAAACTCCGTGTTGGAGAAACTCCGTGGTAGAGAAACTCCGTGTTTGAGACACTCCACGTTGGAGAATCTCCTTGTTGGAAAAAACCTTGTTTGAGAAACTCCTTGTTGGAGAAACTCTGTGTCGGAGAAACTCCGTGCTGGGGCAACTTCGTGTTGGGGAAACGCCGTGTTGGAGAAACTCCATGTTGGAGAAACTCCGTGTCGGAGAAACTCCGTGTCGGAGAAACTCCGTGTTGGAGAAACTCCGTGTTGGAGAAACTCGGTTTTGAAGAAACTCCGTGTTGGAGAAACTTCGTGTTGGAGAAAATCCTTGTTGGAGAAACTCCGTGCTATAGCAACTCCGTGTTGGAGAAACTCCGCGCTGGAGAAACTCCGTGTTCGAAAAACTCCGTGTTGGAGGAACTCTGTGTTGGAGAAACTCCGTGTTGGAGAAACTCCGCGCTGGAGAAACTTCGTGTTGGAGAAACTCCGCGTTGGAGAAACTCCGTGTTGGAGAAACTCCGTGTTGGAGAAACTCCGTGTCGGAGAAACTCCGTATTGGAGAAAGTCCGTGTTGGAGAAACTTTATGTTGGAGAAACTCCATGTCGAAGAAACTTCGTATTGGAGAAACTCCGTGTTGGAGAAACTTTATGTTGTAGAAACTCCGTGTTGGAGAAACTCCATGTTGTAGAAACTCCGTGTTGAAGAAACTCCGTGTTGGAGAAACTCCCTGTTGGAGAAACTCCGTGTTAGAGAAACTCCATGTTGGAGAAACTCTGTGTTGGAGAAAACTCCGTGTTGGAGAAACTCCGTGTTTTAGAAACTCCGTGTTGGAGAAACTCCCTGTTGTAGAAACTCCGTGTTAGAGAAACTCCATGTTGGAGAACCTTCTGGTTGGAGAAACTCCTTGTTGGAGAAAATCCATGTTGGAGAAACTCCGTGTTGGAGAAACTCCGTGTTGGAGAAACTCCGTGTTGTGGAAACTCCGTGTTGGGGAAACGCCGAGATGCAGAAACTTCATGTGGTAGAAACTTCGTGTTGAAAAAACTCCGTGTTGGAGAAACTCCGTGTTGGAGAAACTCCGTGTTAGAGAAACTCCATGTTGGAGAAAGTCCGTGTTGGAGAATGTCCGTGTTGGAGAAACTCCGTGTTGGAGAAACTTCGTGTTGGAGAAACTTTATGTTGTAGAAACTCCGTGTTGGAGAAACTCCATGTTGTAGAAACTCCGTGTTGGAGAAACTGTGTTGGAGAAACTCCCTGTTGAAGAAACTCCGTGTTGTAGAAACTCCGTGTTGGAGATAATCCATGTTGGAGAAACTCCATGTTGGAGAAACTCCATGCTGCAGAAAATCCGCGCTGGGGAAACTACGCGCTGGAGAATCTCCGCGCTGGAGAGACTTCGTGTTGGAGAAACTCCGTGTTGCAGAAACTCCGTGTTGGAGAAACTCCGTGTGTGAGAAACTCCGAGTTGGAGAAACTCCGTGTTGGAGAAGCTCCGTGTTGCAGAAACTTCGTATCGGAGAAAGTCCGTGTCGGAGAAACTCCGTGTCGCAGAAACTTCGTGTTGTAGAAACTCCATGTTGTAGAAACGTCGTGTTGGAGAAACTCCGTGTTGTAGAAGCTTCGTGTTGGCGAAACTCCATGTTGTAGAAACTTCGTGTTGGAGAAACTCTGTGTTGGAGAAACTTATTGTTAGAGAAACTCCGTGATGGAGAAACTTCGTGCTGGAGAAACTTCGTGTTGTAGAAACTGTGTCGGAGAAACTCCGTGTTGGAGAAACTCTATGTCGGAGAAACTCCGTGTTGGAGGAACTCCCTCTTGGAGAATCTCCGTGTCGGAGAAACTCCATGTTGGAGAAACTCCGTGTTGGAGAAACTCCGTGTCGGGGAAACTCCGTGTTGGAGAAACTCCGTGTTGGAGAAACTCCGTGTTGGAGAAAATCCTTGTTGGAGAAACTCCGTGCTATAGCAACTCCGTGTTGGAGAAACTCTGCGCTGGAGAAACTCCGCGCTGGAGAAATTCCGTGTTGGAGAAACTCCGTGTTGGAGAAACTCTGTGTTGGAGAAACTCCGTGTTGGAGAAACACCACGTTAGAGAAACTCCGTGCTGGAGAAAATTCCTGTTGGAGAAACTCCGTGCTAGAGAAACTCCTTGTTTGAGACACTCCACGTTGGAGAATCTCCTTGTTGGAAAAGCCTTGTTTGAGAAAGCCCTTGTTGGAGAAACTCCGTGTTGGAGAAACTCTGTGCTGGGGAAACTTCGTGTTGGGGAAACGCCGTGATGGAGAAACTCCATGTTGGATAAACTCCGTGGCGGAGAAACTTCGTGTTGGAGAAAACCCTTGTTGGAGAAACTCCGTGTTGGAGATAATCCATGTTGGAGAAACTCCATGTTGGAGAAACTCCATGCTGCAGAAAATCCGCGCTGGGGAAACTACGCGCTGGAGAATCTCCGCGCTGGAGAGACTTCGTGTTGGAGAAACTCCGTGTTGCAGAAACTCCGAGTTGGAGAAACTCCGTGTTGGAGAAGCTCCGTGTTGGAGAAACTTCGTATCGGAGAAAGTCCGTGTCGGAGAAACTCCGTGTCGCAGAAACTCCGTGTTGTAGAAACTTCGTGTTGGCGAATCTCCTTGTTGTAGAAACTCCGTGTTGGAGAAACTTATTGTTAGATAAACTCCGTGTTGGAGAAACTTCGTGCTGGAGAAACTCTGTGTCGGAGAAACTCTGTGTCGGAGAAAGTCTGTGTCGGAGAAACTCCGTGTTGGAGAAACTCCGTGGTAGAGAAACTCCGTGTTTGAGACACTCCACGTTGGAGAATCTCCTTGTTGGAAAAAACCTTGTTTGAGAAACTCCTTGTTGGAGAAACTCTGTGTCGGAGAAACTCCGTGCTGGGGCAACTTCGTGTTGGGGAAACGCCGTGTTGGAGAAACTCCATGTTGGAGAAACTCCGTGTCGGAGAAACTCCGTGTCGGAGAAACTCCGTGTTGGAGAAACTCAGTGTTGGAGAAACTCGGTTTTGAAGAAACTCCGAGTTGGAGAAACTTCGTGTTGGAGAAAATCCTTGTTGGAGAAACTCCGTGCTATAGCAACTCCGTGTTGGAGAAACTCCGCGCTGGAGAAACTCCGTGTTCGAAAAACTCCGTGTTGGAGGAACTCTGTGTTGGAGAAACTCCGTGTTGGAGAAACTCCGCGCTGGAGAAACTTCGTGTTGGAGAAACTCCGCGTTGGAGAAACTCCGTGTTGGAGAAACTCCGTGTTGGAGAAACTCCGTGTCGGAGAAACTCCGTATTGGAGAAAGTCCGTGTTGGAGAAACTTTATGTTGGAGAAACTCCATGTCGAAGAAACTTCGTATTGGAGAAACTCCGTGTTGGAGAAACTTTATGTTGTAGAAACTCCGTGTTGGAGAAACTCCATGTTGTAGAAACTCCGTGTTGAAGAAACTCCGTGTTGGAGATAATCCATGTTGGAGAAACTCCATGTTGGAGAAACTCCATGCTGCAGAAAATCCGCGCTGGGGAAACTACGCGCTGGAGAATCTCCGCGCTGGAGAGACTTCGTGTTGGAGAAACTCCGTGTTGCAGAAACTCCGTGTTGGAGAAACTCCGTGTGTGAGAAACTCCGAGTTGGAGAAACTCCGTGTTGGAGAAGCTCCGTGTTGCAGAAACTTCGTATCGGAGAAAGTCCGTGTCGGAGAAACTCCGTGTCGCAGAAACTTCGTGTTGTAGAAACTCCATGTTGTAGAAACGTCGTGTTGGAGAAACTCCGTGTTGTAGAAGCTTCGTGTTGGCGAAACTCCATGTTGTAGAAACTTCGTGTTGGAGAAACTCTGTGTTGGAGAAACTTATTGTTAGAGAAACTCCGTGATGGAGAAACTTCGTGCTGGAGAAACTTCGTGTTGTAGAAACTGTGTCGGAGAAACTCCGTGTTGGAGAAACTCTATGTCGGAGAAACTCCGTGTTGGAGGAACTCCCTCTTGGAGAATCTCCGTGTCGGAGAAACTCCATGTTGGAGAAACTCCGTGTTGGAGAAACTCCGTGTCGGGGAAACTCCGTGTTGGAGAAACTCCGTGTTGGAGAAACTCCGTGTTGGAGAAAATCCTTGTTGGAGAAACTCCGTGCTATAGCAACTCCGTGTTGGAGAAACTCTGCGCTGGAGAAACTCCGCGCTGGAGAAATTCCGTGTTGGAGAAACTCCGTGTTGGAGAAACTCTGTGTTGGAGAAACTCCGTGTTGGAGAAACACCACGTTAGAGAAACTCCGTGCTGGAGAAAATTCCTGTTGGAGAAACTCCGTGCTAGAGAAACTCCTTGTTTGAGACACTCCACGTTGGAGAATCTCCTTGTTGGAAAAGCCTTGTTTGAGAAAGCCCTTGTTGGAGAAACTCCGTGTTGGAGAAACTCTGTGCTGGGGAAACTTCGTGTTGGGGAAACGCCGTGATGGAGAAACTCCATGTTGGATAAACTCCGTGGCGGAGAAACTTCGTGTTGGAGAAAACCCTTGTTGGAGAAACTCCGTGTTGGAGATAATCCATGTTGGAGAAACTCCATGTTGGAGAAACTCCATGCTGCAGAAAATCCGCGCTGGGGAAACTACGCGCTGGAGAATCTCCGCGCTGGAGAGACTTCGTGTTGGAGAAACTCCGTGTTGCAGAAACTCCGAGTTGGAGAAACTCCGTGTTGGAGAAGCTCCGTGTTGGAGAAACTTCGTATCGGAGAAAGTCCGTGTCGGAGAAACTCCGTGTCGCAGAAACTCCGTGTTGTAGAAACTTCGTGTTGGCGAATCTCCTTGTTGTAGAAACTCCGTGTTGGAGAAACTTATTGTTAGATAAACTCCGTGTTGGAGAAACTTCGTGCTGGAGAAACTCTGTGTCGGAGAAACTCTGTGTCGGAGAAAGTCTGTGTCGGAGAAACTCCGTGTTGGAGAAACTCCGTGGTAGAGAAACTCCGTGTTTGAGACACTCCACGTTGGAGAATCTCCTTGTTGGAAAAAACCTTGTTTGAGAAACTCCTTGTTGGAGAAACTCTGTGTCGGAGAAACTCCGTGCTGGGGCAACTTCGTGTTGGGGAAACGCCGTGTTGGAGAAACTCCATGTTGGAGAAACTCCGTGTCGGAGAAACTCCGTGTCGGAGAAACTCCGTGTTGGAGAAACTCAGTGTTGGAGAAACTCGGTTTTGAAGAAACTCCGAGTTGGAGAAACTTCGTGTTGGAGAAAATCCTTGTTGGAGAAACTCCGTGCTATAGCAACTCCGTGTTGGAGAAACTCCGCGCTGGAGAAACTCCGTGTTCGAAAAACTCCGTGTTGGAGGAACTCTGTGTTGGAGAAACTCCGTGTTGGAGAAACTCCGCGCTGGAGAAACTTCGTGTTGGAGAAACTCCGCGTTGGAGAAACTCCGTGTTGGAGAAACTCCGTGTTGGAGAAACTCCGTGTCGGAGAAACTCCGTATTGGAGAAAGTCCGTGTTGGAGAAACTTTATGTTGGAGAAACTCCATGTCGAAGAAACTTCGTATTGGAGAAACTCCGTGTTGGAGAAACTTTATGTTGTAGAAACTCCGTGTTGGAGAAACTCCATGTTGTAGAAACTCCGTGTTGAAGAAACTCCGTGTTGGAGAAACTCCCTGTTGGAGAAACTCCGTGTTAGAGAAACTCCATGTTGGAGAAACTCTGTGTTGGAGAAAACTCCGTGTTGGAGAAACTCCGTGCTTTAGAAACTCCGTGTTGGAGAAACTCCCTGTTGTAGAAACTCCGTGTTAGAGAAACTCCATGTTGGAGAACCTTCTGGTTGGAGAAACTCCTTGTTGGAGAAAATCCTTGTTGGAGAAAATCCATGTTGGAGAAACTCCGTGTTGGAGAAACTCCGTGTTGGAGAAACTCCGTGTTGTGGAAACTCCGTGTTGGGGAAACGCCGAGATGCAGAAACTTCATGTGGTAGAAACTTCGTGTTGAAAAAACTCCGTGTTGGAGAAACTCCGTGTTGGAGAAACTCCGTGTTAGAGAAACTCCATGTTGGAGAAAGTCCGTGTTGGAGAATGTCCGTGTTGGAGAAACTCCGTGTTGGAGAAACTTCGTGTTGGAGAAACTTTATGTTGTAGAAACTCCGTGTTGGAGAAACTCCATGTTGTAGAAACTCCGTGTTGGAGAAACTGTGTTGGAGAAACTCCCTGTTGAAGAAACTCCGTGTTGTAGAAACTCCGTGTTGGAGATAATCCATGTTGGAGAAACTCCATGTTGGAGAAACTCCATGCTGCAGAAAATCCGCGCTGGGGAAACTACGCGCTGGAGAATCTCCGCGCTGGAGAGACTTCGTGTTGGAGAAACTCCGTGTTGCAGAAACTCCGTGTTGGAGAAACTCCGTGTGTGAGAAACTCCGAGTTGGAGAAACTCCGTGTTGGAGAAGCTCCGTGTTGCAGAAACTTCGTATCGGAGAAAGTCCGTGTCGGAGAAACTCCGTGTCGCAGAAACTTCGTGTTGTAGAAACTCCATGTTGTAGAAACGTCGTGTTGGAGAAACTCCGTGTTGTAGAAGCTTCGTGTTGGCGAAACTCCATGTTGTAGAAACTTCGTGTTGGAGAAACTCTGTGTTGGAGAAACTTATTGTTAGAGAAACTCCGTGATGGAGAAACTTCGTGCTGGAGAAACTTCGTGTTGTAGAAACTGTGTCGGAGAAACTCCGTGTTGGAGAAACTCCATGTCGGAGAAACTCCGTGTTGGAGGAACTCCCTCTTGGAGAATCTCCGTGTCGGAGAAACTCCATGTTGGAGAAACTCCGTGTTGGAGAAACTCCGTGTCGGGGAAACTCCGTGTTGGAGAAACTCCGTGTTGGAGAAACTCCGTGTTGGAGAAAATCCTTGTTGGAGAAACTCCGTGCTATAGCAACTCCGTGTTGGAGAAACTCTGCGCTGGAGAAACTCCGCGCTGGAGAAACTCCGTGTTGGAGAAAATTCCTGTTGGAGAAACTCCGTGCTAGAGAAACTCCGTGTTTGAGACACTCCACGTTGGAGAATCTCCTTGTTGGAAAAGCCTTGTTTGAGAAACCCCTTGTTGGAGAAACTCCGTGTTGGAGAAACTCTGTGCTGGGGAAACTTCGTGTTGGGGAAACGCCGTGATGGAGAAACTCCATGTTGGATAAACTCCGTGGCGGAGAAACTTCGTGTTGGAGAAAATCCTTGTTGGAGAAACTCCGTGTTGGAGATAATTCATGTTGGAGAAACTCCATGTTGGAGAAACTCCATGCTGCAGAAAATCCGCGCTGGGGAAACTACGCGCTGGAGAATCTCCGCGCTGGAGAGACTTCGTGTTGGAGAAACTCCGTGTTGCAGAAACTCCGTGTTGGAGAAACTCCGTGTGTGAGAAACTCCGAGTTGGAGAAACTCCGTGTTGGAGAAGCTCCGTGTTTAAGAAACTTCGTATCGGAGAAAGTCCGTGTCGGAGAAACTCCGTGTCGCAGAAACTCCGTGTTGTAGAAACTTCGTGTTGGCGAATCTCCTTGTTGTAGAAACTCCGTGTTGGAGAAACTTATTGTTAGATAAACTCCGTGTTGGAGAAACTTCGTGCTGGAGAAACTCTGTGTCGGAGAAACTCTGTGTCGGAGAAAGTCTGTGTCGGAGAAACTCCGTGTTGGAGAAACTCCGTGTTGGAGAAACTCCGTGGTAGAGAAACTCCGTGTTTGAGACACTCCACGTTGGAGAATCTCCTTGTTGGAAAAAACCTTGTTTGAGAAACTCCTTGTTGGAGAAACTCTGTGTCGGAGAAACTCCGTGCTGGGGCAACTTCGTGTTGGGGAAACGCCGTGTTGGAGAAACTCCATGTTGGAGAAACTCCGTGTCGGAGAAACTCCGTGTTGGAGAAACTCCGTGTTGGAGAAACTCGGTGTTGAAGAAACCCCGTGTTGGAGAAACTTCGTGTTGGAGAAAATCCTTGTTGGAGAAACTCCGTGCTATAGCAACTCCGTGTTGGAGAAACTCCGCGCTGGAGAAACTCCGTGTTCGAAAAACTCCGTGTTGGAGAAACTCCGTGTTGGAGAAACTCCGCGCTGGAGAAACTTCGTGTTGGAGAAACTCCGCGTTGGAGAAACTCCGTGTTGGAGAAACTCCGTGTTGGAGAAACTCCGTGTCGGAGAAACTCCGTATTGGAGAAAGTCCGTGTTGGAGAAACTTTATGTTGGAGAAACTCCATGTCGAAGAAACTTCGTATTGGAGAAACTCCGTGTTGGAGAAACTTTATGTTGTAGAAACTCCGTGTTCGAGAAACTCCATGTTGTAGAAACTCCGTGTTGAAGAAACTCCGTGTTGGAGAAACTCCCTGTTGGAGAAACTCCGTGTTAGAGAAACTCCATGTTGGAGAAAGTCCGTGTTGGAGAATGTCCGTGTTGGAGAAACTCCGTGTTGGAGAAACTCCGTGTTGGAGAAACTTTATGTTGTAGAAACTCCGTGTTGGAGAAACTCCATGTTGTAAAAACTCCGTGTTGAAGAAACTCCGTGTTGGAGAAACTCCGTGTCGGAGAAACTCCGTGTTGGAGAAACTCCGTGTTGGAGAAACTCCGTGTTTTAGAAACTCCGTGTTGGAGAAACTCCATGTTGGAGAAAGTCCGTGTTATAGAATGTCCGTGTTGGAGAAACTTCGTGTTGGAGAAACTCCGTGTTGGAGAAAACTCCGTGTTGGAGAAACTCCGTGTTTTAGAAACTCCGTGTTGGAGAAACTCCGTGTTGTAGAAACTCCGTGTTAGAGAAACTCCATGTTGGAGAACCTTCTGTTTGGAGAAACTCCTTGTTGGAGAAAATCCTTGTTGGAGAAACTCCGTGTTGAAGAAACTCCGTGTTGGAAAACTCCGTGTTGGAGAAACTCCGTGTTAGAGAAACTCCATGTTGGAGAAAGTCCGTGTTGGAGAATGTCCGTGTTGGAGAAACTCCGTGTTGGAGAAACTTTATGTTGTAGAAACTCCGTGTTGGAGAAACTCCATGTTGTAGAAACTCCGTGTTGGAGAAACTCTGTGTTGGAGAAACTCCCTGTTGAAGATACTCCGTGTTGTAGAAACTCCGTGTTGTAGAAACTCCGTGTTGGAGATAATCCATGTTGGAGAAACTCCATGTTGGAGAAACTCCATGCTGCAGAAAATCCGCGCTGGGGAAACTACGCGCTGGAGAATCTCCGCGCTGGAGAGACTTCGTGTTGAGGAAACTCCGTGTTGCAGAAACTCCGTGTTGGAGAAACTCCGTGTGTGAGAAACTCCGTGTTGGAGAAACTCCTTGTTGGAGAAACTCCGTGTTGGAGAAACTCCGTGTTGGAGAAAACTCCGTGTTGGAGAAACTCCGTGTTTTAGAAACTCCGTGTTGGAGAAACTCCCTGTTGTAGAAACTCCGTGTTAGAGAAACTCCTTGTTGGAGAACCTTCTGGTTGGAGAAACTCCTTGTTGGAGAAAATCCTTGTTGGAGAAACTCCATGTTGGAGAAACTCCGTGTTGGAGAAACTCCGTGTTGGAGAAACTCCGTGTTGTGGAAACTCCGTGTTGGGGAAACGCCGAGATGCAGAAACTTCATGTGGTAGAAACTTCGTGTTGAAGAAACTCCGTGTTGGAGAAACTCCGTGTTGGAGAATGTCCGTGTTGGAGAAACTCTGTGTTGGAGAAACTTCGTGTTGGAGAAACTTTATGTTGTAGAAACTCTGTGTTGGAGAAACTCCATGTTGTAGAAACTCCGTTTTGCAGAAACTCCGTGTTGGAGAAACTCCGTGTGTGAGAAACTCCGAGTTGGAGAAACTCCGTGTTGGAGAAGCTCCGTGTTGCAGAAACTTCGTATCGGAGAAAGTCCGTGTCGGAGAAACTCCGTGTCGCAGAAACTTCGTGTTGTAGAAACTCCATGTTGTAGAAACGTCGTGTTGGAGAAACTCCGTGTTGTAGAAGCTTCGTGTTGGCGAACCTCCATGTTGTAGAAACTTCGTGTTGGAGAAACTCTGTGTTGGAGAAACTTATTGTTAGAGAAACTCCGTGATGGAGAAACTTCGTGCTGGAGAAACTTCGTGTTGTAGAAACTGTGTCGGAGAAACTCCGTGTTGGAGAAACTCCATGTCGGAGAAACTCCGTGTTGGAGGAACTCCCTCTTGGAGAATCTCCGTGTCGGAGAAACTCCATGTTGGAGAAACTCCGTGTTGGAGAAAATCCGTGTCGGGGAAACTCCGTGTTGGAGAAACTCCGTGTTGGAGAAACTCCGTGTGTGAGAAACTCCGAGTTGGAGAAACTCCGTGTTGGAGAAGCTCCGTGTTGCAGAAACTTCGTATCGGAGAAAGTCCGTGTCGGAGAAACTCCGTGTCGCAGAAACTTCGTGTTGTAGAAACTCCATGTTGTAGAAACGTCGTGTTGGAGAAACTCCGTGTTGTAGAAGCTTCGTGTTGGCGAAACTCCATGTTGTAGAAACTTCGTGTTGGAGAAACTCTGTGTTGGAGAAACTTATTGTTAGAGAAACTCCGTGATGGAGAAACTTCGTGCTGGAGAAACTTCGTGTTGTAGAAACTGTGTCGGAGAAACTCCGTGTTGGAGAAACTCCATGTCGGAGAAACTCCGTGTTGGAGGAACTCCCTCTTGGAGAATCTCCGTGTCGGAGAAACTCCATGTTGGAGAAACTCCGTGTTGGAGAAACTCCGTGTCGGGGAAACTCCGTGTTGGAGAAACTCCGTGTTGGAGAAACTCCGTGTTGGAGAAAATCCTTGTTGGAGAAACTCCGTGCTATAGCAACTCCGTGTTGGAGAAACTCTGCGCTGGAGAAACTCCGCGCTGGAGAAACTCCGTGTTGGAGAAAATTCCTGTTGGAGAAACTCCGTGCTAGAGAAACTCCGTGTTTGAGACACTCCACGTTGGAGAATCTCCTTGTTGGAAAAGCCTTGTTTGAGAAACCCCTTGTTGGAGAAACTCCGTGTTGGAGAAACTCTGTGCTGGGGAAACTTCGTGTTGGGGAAACGCCGTGATGGAGAAACTCCATGTTGGATAAACTCCGTGGCGGAGAACTTCGTGTTGGAGAAAATCCTTGTTGGAGAAACTCCGTGTTGGAGATAATTCATGTTGGAGAAACTCCATGTTGGAGAAACTCCATGCTGCAGAAAATCCGCGCTGGGGAAACTACGCGCTGGAGAATCTCCGCGCTGGAGAGACTTCGTGTTGGAGAAACTCCGTGTTGCAGAAACTCCGTGTTGGAGAAACTCCGTGTGTGAGAAACTCCGAGTTGGAGAAACTCCGTGTTGGAGAAGCTCCGTGTTTAAGAAACTTCGTATCGGAGAAAGTCCGTGTCGGAGAAACTCCGTGTCGCAGAAACTCCGTGTTGTAGAAACTTCGTGTTGGCGAATCTCCTTGTTGTAGAAACTCCGTGTTGGAGAAACTTATTGTTAGATAAACTTCGTGTTGGAGAAACTTCGTGCTGGAGAAACTCTGTGTCGGAGAAACTCTGTGTCGGAGAAAGTCTGTGTCGGAGAAACTCCGTGTTGGAGAAACTCCGTGTTGGAGAAACTCCGTGGTAGAGAAACTCCGTGTTTGAGGACACTCCACGTTGGAGAATCTCCTTGTTGGAAAAAACCTTGTTTTGAAAACTCCTTGTTGGAGAAACTCTGTGTCGGAGAAACTCCGTGCTGGGGCAACTCGTGTTGGGGAAACGCCGTGTTGGAGAAACTCCATGTTGGAGAAACTCCGTGTCGGAGAAACTCCGTGTTGGAGAAACTCGGTGTTGAAGAAACCCCGTGTTGGAGAAACTTCGTGTTGGAGAAAATCCTTGTTGGAGAAACTCCGTGCTATAGCAACTCCGTGTTGGAGAAACTCCGCGCTGGAGAAACTCCGTGTTCGAAAAACTCCGTGTTGGAGAAACTCCGTGTTGGAGAAACTCCGCGCTGGAGAAACTTCGTGTTGGAGAAACTCCGCGTTGGAGAAAACTCCGTGTTGGAGAAACTCCGTGTTGGAGAAACTCCGTGTCGGAGAAACTCCGTATTGGAGAAAGTCCGTGTTGGAGAAACTTTATGTTGGAGAAACTCCATGTCGAAGAAACTTCGTATTGGAGAAACTCCGTGTTGGAGAAACTTTATGTTGTAGAAACTCCGTGTTCGAGAAACTCCATGTTGTAGAAACTCCGTGTTGAAGAAACTCCGTGTTGGAGAAACTCCCTGTTGGAGAAACTCCGTGTTAGAGAAACTCCATGTTGGAGAAAGTCCGTGTTGGAGAATGTCCGTGTTGGAGAAACTCCGTGTTGGAGAAACTCCGTGTTGGAGAAACTTTATGTTGTAGAAACTCCGTGTTGGAGAAACTCCATGTTGTAAAAACTCCGTGTTGAAAAAAACTCCGTGTTGGAGAAACTCCGTGTCGGAGAAACTCCGTGTTGGAGAAACTCCGTGTTGGAGAAACTCCGTGTTTTAGAAACTCCGTGTTGGAGAAACTCCATGTTGGAGAAAGTCCGTGTTATAGAATGTCCGTGTTGGAGAAACTTCGTGTTGGAGAAACTCCGTGTTGGAGAAAACTCCGTGTTGGAGAAACTCCGTGTTTTAGAAACTCCGTGTTGGAGAAACTCCGTGTTGTAGAAACTCCGTGTTAGAGAAACTCCATGTTGGAGAACCTTCTGTTTGGAGAAACTCCTTGTTGGAGAAAATCCTTGTTGGAGAAACTCCGTGTTGAAGAAACTCCGTGTTGGAAAACTCCGTGTTGGAGAAACTCCGTGTTAGAGAAACTCCATGTTGGAGAAAGTCCGTGTTGGAGAATGTCCGTGTTGGAGAAACTCCGTGTTGGAGAAACTTTATGTTGTAGAAACTCCGTGTTGGAGAAACTCCATGTTGTAGAAACTCCGTGTTGGAGAAACTCTGTGTTGGAGAAACTCCCTGTTGAAGATACTCCGTGTTGTAGAAACTCCGTGTTGTAGAAACTCCGTGTTGGAGATAATCCATGTTGGAGAAACTCCATGTTGGAGAAACTCCATGCTGCAGAAAATCCGCGCTGGGGAAACTACGCGCTGGAGAATCTCCGCGCTGGAGAGACTTCGTGTTGAGGAAACTCCGTGTTGCAGAAACTCCGTGTTGGAGAAACTCCGTGTGTGAGAAACTCCGTGTTGGAGAAACTCCTTGTTGGAGAAACTCCGTGTTGGAGAAACTCCGTGTTGGAGAAAACTCCGTGTTGGAGAAACTCCGTGTTTTAGAAACTCCGTGTTGGAGAAACTCCCTGTTGTAGAAACTCCGTGTTAGAGAAACTCCATGTTGGAGAACCTTCTGGTTGGAGAAACTCCTTGTTGGAGAAAATCCTTGTTGGAGAAACTCCATGTTGGAGAAACTCCGTGTTGGAGAAACTCCGTGTTGGAGAAACTCCGTGTTGTGGAAACTCCGTGTTGGGGAAACGCCGAGATGCAGAAACTTCATGTGGTAGAAACTTCGTGTTGAAGAAACTCCGTGTTGGAGAAACTCCGTGTTGGAGAATGTCCGTGTTGGAGAAACTCTGTGTTGGAGAAACTTCGTGTTGGAGAAACTTTATGTTGTAGAAACTCTGTGTTGGAGAAACTCCATGTTGTAGAAACTCCGTGTTGGAGAAACTGTGTTGGAGAAACTCCCTGTTGAAGAAACTCCGTGTTGTAGAAACTCCGTGTTGGAGATAATCCATGTTGGAGAAACTCCATGTTGGAGAAACTCCATGCTGCAGAAAATCCGCGCTGGGGAAACTACGCGCTGGAGAATCTCCGCGCTGGAGAGACTTCGTGTTGGAGAAACTCCGTTGTCAGAAACTCCGTGTTGGAGAAACTCCGTGTGTGAGAAACTCCGAGTTGGAGAAACTCCGTGTTGGAGAAGCTCCGTGTTGCAGAAACTTCGTATCGGAGAAAGTCCGTGTCGGAGAAACTCCGTGTCGCAGAAACTTCGTGTTGTAGAAACTCCATGTTGTAGAAACGTCGTGTTGGAGAAACTCCGTGTTGTAGAAGCTTCGTGTTGGCGAACCTCCATGTTGTAGAAACTTCGTGTTGGAGAAACTCTGTGTTGGAGAAACTTATTGTTAGAGAAACTCCGTGATGGAGAAACTTCGTGCTGGAGAAACTTCGTGTTGTAGAAACTGTGTCGGAGAAACTCCGTGTTGGAGAAACTCCATGTCGGAGAAACTCCGTGTTGGAGGAACTCCCTCTTGGAGAATCTCCGTGTCGGAGAAACTCCATGTTGGAGAAACTCCGTGTTGGAGAAAATCCGTGTCGGGGAAACTCCGTGTTGGAGAAACTCCGTGTTGGAGAAACTCCGTGTTGGAGAAAATCCTTGTTGGAGAAACTCCGTGCTATAGCAACTCCGTGTTGGAGAAACTCTGCGCTGGAGAAACTCCGCGCTGGAGAAACTCCGTGTTGGAGAAACTCCGTGTTGGAGAAACTCTGTGTTGGAGAAACTCCGTGTTGGAGAAACACCACGTTAGAGAAACTCCGTGTTGGAGAAAATTGCTGTTGGAGAAACTCCGTGCTAGAGAAACTCCGTGTTTGAGACACTCCACGTTGGAGAATCTCCTTGTTGGAAAAGCCTTGTTTGAGAAACCCCTTGTTGGAGAAACTCCGTGTTGGAGAAACTCCGTGCTGGGGAAACTTCGTGTTGGGGAAACGCCGTGATGGAGAAACTCCATGTTGGATAAACTCCGTGGCGGAGAAACTTCGTGTTGGAGAAACTCCGTGTGTGAGAAACTCCGAGTTGGAGAAACTCCGTGTTGGAGAAGCTCCGTGTTGGAGAAACTTCGTATCGGAGAAAGTCCGTGTCGGAGAAACTCCGTGTCGCAGAAACTCCGTGTTGTAGAAACTTCGTGTTGGCGAATTTCCTTGTTGGAGAAACTCCGTGTCGGAGAAACTCCGTGTTGGAGAAACTTCGTGCTGGAGAAACTCTGTGTCGGACAAACTCTGTGTCGGAGAAAGTCTGTGTCGGAGAAACTCCGTGTTGGAGAAACTCCGTGTTGGAGAAACTCCGTGCTAGAGAAACTCCGTGTTTGAGACACTCCACGTTGGAGAATCTCCTTGTTGGAAAAAACCTTGTTTGAGAAACTCCTTGTTGGAGAAACTCTGTGTCGGAGAAACTCTGTGCTGGGGAAACTTCGTGTTGGGGAAACGCCGTGTTGGAGAAACTCCATGTTGGAGAAACTCCGTGTCGGAGAAACTCCGTGTCGGAGAAACTCCGTGTTGGAGAAACTCCGTGTTGGAGAAACTCCGTGTTGGAGAAACTCCGTGTTGGAGAAACTCCGTGTTGTTGAAACTTCGTGTTGGAGAAAATCCTTGTTGGAGAAACTCCGTGCTACAGCAACTCCGTGTTGGAGAAACTCCGCGCTGGAGAAACTCCGTGTTCGAAAAACTCCGTGTTGGAGGAACTCTGTGTTGGAGAAACTCCGTGTTGGAGAAACTCCGCGCTGGAGAAACTTCGTGTTGGAGAAACTCCGCGTTGGAGAAACTCCGTGTTGGAGAAACTCCGTGTTGGAGAAACTCCGTGTAAGAGAAACTCCGTATTGGAGAAACTCCGTGTTGGAGAAACTTTATGTTGGAGACACTCCATGTCGAAGAGACTTCGTATTGGAGAAACTCCATGTTGGAGAAACTATGTTGTAGAAACTCCGTGTTGGAGAAACTCCATGTTGTAGAAACTCCGTGTTGAAGAAACTCCGTGTTGGAGAAACTCCGTGTTGGAGAAACTCCGTGTTAGAGAAGCTCCATTTTGGAGAAAGTCCGTGTTGGAGAATGTCCGTGTTGGAGAAACTCCGTGTTGGAGAAACTCCGTGTTGGAGAAATTTATGTTGTAGAAACTCCGTGTTGGAGAAACTCCATGTTGTAGAAACTCCGTGTTGAAGAAACTCCGTGTTGGAGAAACTCCGTGTCGGAGAAACTGTGTTGGAGAAAGTCCGTGTTGGAGAAACTCCGTTTTGGAGAAACTGTGTCGGAGAAATTCCTTGTTGGAGAAACTCCGTGCTGGAGAAACTCCTTGTTGGAGAAACTCCTTGTTGGAGAAACTCCGTGTTGGAGAAAAGTCCGTGTTGGAGAAACTCCGTGTTTTAGAAACTCCGTGTTGGAGAAACTCCCTGTTGTAGAAACTCCGTGTTAGAGAAACTCCATGTTGGAGAACCTTCTGGTTGGAGAAACTCCTTGTTGGAGAAAATCCTTGTTGGAGAAACTCCATGTTGGAGAAACTCCGTGTTGGAGAAACTCCGTGTTGTGGAAACTCCGTGTTGGGGAAACGCCGAGATGGAGAAACTTCATGTTGTAGAAACTTCGTGTTGAAGAAACTCCGTGTTGGAGAAACTCCGTGTTGGAGAAACTCCGTGTTAGAGAAACTCCATGTTGGAGAAACTTCGTGTTGGAGAAACTCCGCGTTGGAGAAACTCCGTGTTGGAGAAACTCCGTGTTGGAGAAACTCCGTGTCGGAGAAACTCCGTATTGGAGAAACTCCGTGTTGGAGAAACTTTATGTTGGAGAAACTCCATGTCGAAGAGACTTCGTATTGGAGAAAATCCGTGTTGGAGAAACTATGTTGTAGAAACTCCGTGTTGGAGAAACTCCATGTTGTAGAAACTCCGTGTTGAAGAAACTCCGTGTTGGAGAAACTCCGTGTTGGAGAAACTCCGTGTTAGAGAAGCTCCATGTTGGAGAAAGTCCGTGTTGGAGAATGTGCGTGTTGGAGAAACTCCGTGTTGGAGAAACTCCGTGTTGGAGAAATTTATGTTGTAGAAACTCCGTGTTGGAGAAACTCCATGTTGTAGAAACTCCGTGTTGAAGAAACTCCGTGTTGGAGAAACTCCGTGTCGGAGAAACTCTGTGTTGGAGAAAGTCCGTGTTGGAGAAACTCCGTTTTGGAGAAACTGTGTCGGAGAAATTCCTTGTTGGAGAAACTCCGTGCTGGAGAAACTCCTTGTTGGAGAAACTCCTTGTTGGAGAAACTCCGTGTTGGAGAAACTCCGTGTTGGAGAAAACTCCGTGTTGGAGAAACTCCGTGTTTTAGAAACTCCGTGTTGGAGAAACTCCCTGTTGTAGAAACTCCGTGTTAGAGAAACTCCATGTTGGAGAACCTTCTGGTTGGAGAAACTCCTTGTTGGAGAAAATCCTTGTTGGAGAAACTCCATGTTGGAGAAACTCCGTGTTGGAGAAACTCCGTGTTGTGGAAACTCCGTGTTGGGGAAACGCCGAGATGGAGAAACTTCATGTTGTAGAAACTTCGTGTTGAAGAAACTCCGTGTTGGAGAAACTCCGTGTTGGAGAAACTCCGTGTTAGAGAAACTCCATGTTGGAGAAAGTCCGTGTTGGAGAATGTCCGTGTTGGAGAAACTCCGTGTTGGAGAAACTTCGTGTTGGAGAAACTTTATGTTGTAGAAACTCCGTGTTGGAGAAACTCCATGTTGTAGAAACTCCGTGTTGGAGAAACTGTGTTGGAGAAACTCCCTGTTGAAGAAACTCCGTGTTGTAAAAACTCCGTGTTGGAGATAATCCATGTTGGAGAAACTCCATGTTGGAGAAACTCCATGCTGCAGAAAGTCCGCGCTGGGGAACTACGCACTGGAGAATCTCCGCGCTGGAGAGACTTCGTGTTGGAGAAACTCCGTGTTGCAGAAACTCCGTGTTGTAGAAACTCCGTGTTGGAGAAACTCTGTGTTGGAGAAACTCCCTGTTGAAGATACTCCGTGTTGTAGAAACTCCGTGTTGTAGAAACTCCGTGTTGGAGATAATCCATGTTGGAGAAACTCCATGTTGGAGAAACTCCATGCTGCAGAAAATCCGCGCTGGGGAAACTACGCGCTGGAGAATCTCCGCGCTGGAGAGACTTCGTGTTGAGGAAACTCCGTGTTGCAGAAACTCCGTGTTGGAGAAACTCCGTGTGTGAGAAACTCCGTGTTGGAGAAACTCCTTGTTGGAGAAACTCCGTGTTGGAGAAAACTCCGTGTTGGAGAAACTCCGTGTTTTAGAAACTCCGTGTTGGAGAAACTCCCTCTTGTAGAAATTCCGTGTTAGAGAAACTCCATGTTGGAGAACCTTCTGGTTGGAGAAACTCCTTGTTGGAGAAAATCCTTGTTGGAGAAACTCCATGTTGGAGAAACTCCGTGTTGGAGAAACTCCGTGTTGGAGAAACTCCGTGTTGTGAAAACTCCGTGTTGGGGAAACGCCGAGATGCAGAAACTTCATGTGGTAGAAACTTCGTGTTGAAGAAACTCCGTGTTGGAGAAACTCCGTGTTGGAGAATGTCCGTGTTGGAGAAACTCTGTGTTGGAGAAACTTCGTGTTGGAGAAACTTTATGTTGTAGAAACTCTGTGTTGGAGAAACTCCATGTTGTAGAAACTCCGTGTTGGAGAAACTGTGTTGGAGAAACTCCCTGTTGAAGAATCTCCGTGTTGTAGAAACTCCGTGTTGGAGATAATCCATGTTGGAGAAACTCCATGTTGGAGAAACTCCATGGTGCAGAAAATCCGCGCTGGGGAAACTACGCGCTGGAGAATCTCCGCGCTGGAGAGACTTCGTGTTGGAGAAACTCCGTGTTGCAGAAACTCCGTGTTGGAGAAACTCCGTGTGTGAGAAACTCCGAGTTGGAGAAACTCCGTGTTGGAGAAGCTCCGTGTTGCAGAAACTTCGTATCGGAGAAAGTTCGTGTCGGAGAAACTCCGTGTCGCAGAAACTTCGTGTTGTAGAAACTCCATGTTGTAGAAACGTCGTGTTGGAGAAACTCCGTGTTGTAGAAGCTTCGTGTTGGCGAACCTCCATGTTGTAGAAACTTCGTGTTGGAGAAACTCTGTGTTGGAGAAACTTATTGTTAGAGAAACTCCGTGATGGAGAAACTTCGTGCTGGAGAAACTTCTTGTTGTAGAAACTGTGTCGGAGAAACTCCGTGTTGGAGAAACTCCATGTCGGAGAAACTCCGTGTTGGAGGAACTCCCTCTTGGAGAATCTCCGTGTCGGAGAAACTCCATGTTGGAGAAACTCCGTGTTGGAGAAACTCCGTGTCGGGGAAACTCCGTGTTGGAGAAACTCCGTGTTGGAGAAACTCCGTGTTGGAGAAAATCCTTGTTGGAGAAACTCCGTGCTATAGCAACTCCGTGTTGGAGAAACTCTGCGCTGGAGAAACTCCGCGCTGGAGAAACTCCGTGTTGGAGAAACTCCGTGTTGGAGAAACTCTGTGTTGGAGAAACTCCGTGTTGGAGAAACACCACGTTAGAGAAACTCCGTGTTGGAGAAAATTCCTGTTGGAGAAACTCCGTGCTAGAGAAACTCCGTGTTTGAGACACTCCACGTTGGAGAATCTCCTTGTTGGAAAAGCCTTGTTTGAGAAACCCCTTGTTGGAGAAACTCCGTGTTGGAGAAACTCCGTGCTGGGGAAACTTCGTGTTGGGGAAACGCCGTGATGGAGAAACTCCATGTTGGATAAACTCCGTGGCGGAGAAACTTCGTGTTGGAGAAACTCCGTGTGTGAGAAACTCCGAGTTGGAGAAACTCCGTGTTGGAGAAGCTCCGTGTTGGAGAAACTTCGTATCGGAGAAAGTCCGTGTCGGAGAAACTCCGTGTCGCAGAAACTCCGTGTTGTAGAAACTTCGTGTTGGCGAATCTCCTTGTTGGAGAAACTCCGTGTCGGAGAAACTCCGTGTTGGAGAAACTTCGTGCTGGAGAAACTCTGTGTCGGACAAACTCTGTGTCGGAGAAAGTCTCTGTCGGAGAAACTCCGTGTTGGAGAAACTCCGTGTTGGAGAAACTCCGTGCTAGAGAAACTCCGTGTTTGAGACACTCCACGTTGGAGAATCTCCTTGTTGGAAAAAACCTTGTTTGAGAAACTCCTTGTTGGAGAAACTCTGTGTCGGAGAAACTCTGCTGGGGAAACTTCGTGTTGGGGAAACGCCGTGTTGGAGAAACTCCATGTTGGAGAAACTCCGTGTCGGAGAAACTCCGTGTCGGAGAAACTCCGTGTTGGAGAAACTCCGTGTTGCAGAAACTCCGTGTTGGAGAAACTCCGTGTTGGAGAAACTCCGTGTTGTTGAAACTTCGTGTTGGAGAAAATCCTTGTTGGAGAAACTCCGTGCTACAGCAACTCCGTGTTGGAGAAACTCCGCGCTGGAGAAACTCCGTGTTCGAAAAACTCCGTGTTGGAGGAACTCTGTGTTGGAGAAACTCCGTGTTGGAGAAACTCCGCGCTGGAGAAACTTCGTGTTGGAGAAACTCCGCGTTGGAGAAACTCCGTGTTGGAGAAACTCCGTGTTGGAGAAACTCCGTGTCGGAGAAACTCCGTGTTGGAGAAACTCCGTGTTGGAGAAACTCCGTGTCGGAGAAACTCCGTATTGGAGAAACTCCGTGTTGGAGAAACTTTATGTTGGAGAAACTCCATGTCGAAGAGACTTCGTATTGCAGAAACTCCGTGTTGGAGAAACTATGTTGTAGAAACTCCGTGTTGGAGAAACTCCATGTTGTAGAAACTCCGTGTTGAAGAAACTCCGTGTTGGAGAAACTCCGTGTTGGAGAAACTCCGTGTTAGAGAAGCTCCATGTTGGAGAAAGTCCGTGTTGGAGAATGTCCGTGTTGGAGAAACTCCGTGTTGGAGAAACTCCGTGTTGGAGAAATTTATGTTGTAGAAACTCCGTGTTGGAGAAACTCCATGTTGTAGAAACTCCGTGTTGAAGATACTCCGTGTTGGAGAAACTCCGTGTCGGAGAAACTCTGTGTTGGAGAAAGTCCGTGTTGGAGAAACTCCGTTTTGGAGAAACTGTGTCGGAGAAATTCCTTGTTGGAGAAACTCCGTGCTGGAGAAACTCCTTGTTGGAGAAACTCCTTGTTGGAGAAACTCCGTGTTGGAGAAACTCCGTGTTGGAGAAAACTCCGTGTTGGAGAAACTCCGTGTTTTAGAAACTCCGTGTTGGAGAAACTCCCTGTTGTAGAAACTCCGTGTTAGAGAAACTCCATGTTGGAGAACTTTCTGGTTGGAGAAACTCCTTGTTGGAGAAAATCCTTGTTGGAGAAACTCCATGTTGGAGAAACTCCGTGTTGGAGAAACTCCGTGTTGTGGAAACTCCGTGTTGGGGAAACGCCGAGATGAAGAAACTTCATGTTGTAGAAACTTCGTGTTGAAGAAACTCCGTGTTGGAGAAACTCCGTGTTGGAGAAACTCCGTGTTAGAGAAACTCCAAGTTGGAGAAACTTCGTGTTGGAGAAACTCCGTGTTGGAGAAACTCCGTGTTGGAGAAACTCCGTGTCGGAGAAACTCCGTATTGGAGAAACTCCGTGTTGGAGAAACTTTATGTTGGAGAAACTCCATGTCGAAGAGACTTCGTATTGGAGAAACTCCGTGTTGGAGAAACTATGTTGTAGAAACTCCGTGTTGGAGAAACTCCATGTTGTAGAAACTCCGTGTTGAAGAAACTCCGTGTTGGAGAAACTCCGTGTTGGAGAAACTCCGTGTTAGAGAAGCTCCATGTTGGAGAAAGTCCGTGTTGGAGAATGTCCGTGTTGGAGAAACTCCGTGTTGGAGAAACTCCGTGTTGGAGAAATTTATGTTGTAGAAACTCCGTGTTGGAGAAACTCCATGTTGTAGAAACTCCGCGTTGAAGAAACTCCGTGTTGGAGAAACTCCGTGTCGGAGAAACTCTGTGTTGGAGAAAGTCCGTGTTGGAGAAACTCCGTTTTGGAGAAACTGTGTCGGAGAAATTCCTTGTTGGAGAAACTCCGTGCTGGAGAAACTCCTTGTTGGAGAAACTCCTTGTTGGAGAAACTCCGTGTTGGAGAAACTCCGTGTTGGAGAAAACTCCGTGTTAGAGAAACTCCATGTTGGAGAACCTTCTGGTTGGAGAAACTCCTTGTTGGAGAAAATCCTTGTTGGAGAAACTCCATGTTGGAGAAACTCCGTGTTGGAGAAACTCCGTGTTGTGGAAACTCCGTGTTGGGGAAACGCCGAGATGGAGAAACTTCATGTTGTAGAAACTTCGTGTTGAAGAAACTCCGTGTTGGAGAAACTCCGTGTTGGAGAAACTCCGTGTTAGAGAAACTCCATGTTGGAGAAAGTCCGTGTTGGAGAATGTCCGTGTTGGAGAAACTCCGTGTTGGAGAAACTTTGTGTTGGAGAAACTTTATGTTGTAGAAACTCCGTGTTGGAGAAACTCCATGTTGTAGAAACTCCGTGTTGGAGAAACTGTGTTGGAGAAACTCCCTGTTGAAGAAACTCCGTGTTGTAGAAACTCCGTGTTGGAGATAATCCATGTTGGAGAAACTCCATGTTGGAGAAACTCCATGCTGCAGAAAGTCCGCGCTGGGGAAACTACGCACTGGAGAATCTCCGCGCTGGAGAGACTTCGTGTTGGAGAAACTCCGTGTTGCAGAAACTCCGTGTTGGAGAAACTCCGTGTGTGAGAAACTCCGAGTTGGAGAAACTCCGTGTTGGAGAAGCTCCGTGTTGGAGAAACTTCGCATCGGAGAAAGTCCGTGTCGGAGAAACTCCGTGTCGCAGAAACTCCGTGTTGTAGAAACTCCGTGTTGGAGAAACTCCCTGTTGTAGAAACTCCGTGTTAGAGAAACTCCATGTTGGAGAACCTTCTGGTTGGAGAAACTCCTTGTTGGAGAAAATCCTTGTTGGAGAAACTCCATGTTGGAGAAACTCCGTGTTGGAGAAACTCCGTGTTGTGGAAACTCCGTGTTGGGGAAACGCCGAGATGGAGAAACTTCATGTTGTAGAAACTTCGTGTTGAAGAAACTCCATGTTGGAGAAACTCCGTGTTGGAGAAACTCCGTGTTAGAGAAACTCCATGTTGGAGAAAGTCCGTGTTGGAGAATGTCCGTGTTGGAGAAACTTCGTGTTGGAGAAACTTTATGTTGTAGAAACTCCGTGTTGGAGAAACTCCATGTTGTAGAAACTCCGTGTTGGAGAAACTGTGTTGGAGAAACTCCCTGTTGAAGAAACTCCGTGTTGTAGAAACTCCGTGTTGGAGATAATCCATGTTGGAGAAACTCCATGTTGGAGAAACTCCATGCTGCAGAAAATCCGCGCTGGGGAAACTACGCACTGGAGAATCTCCGCGCTGGAGAGACTTCGTGTTGGAGAAACTCCGTGTTGCAGAAACTCCGTGTTGGAGAAACTCCGTGTGTGAGAAACTCCGAGTTGGAGAAACTCCGTGTTGGAGAAGCTCCTGTTGGAGAAACTTCGTATCGGAGAAAGTCCGTGTCGGAGAAACTCCGTGTCGCAGAAACTCCGTGTTGTAGAAACTTCGTGCTGGCGAATCTCCTTGTTGTAGAAACTCCGTGTTGGAGAAACTCCGTGTTAGAGAAACTCCATGTTGGAGAAAGTCCGTGTTGGAGAATGTCCGTGTTGTAGAAACTCCGTGTTGGAGAAACTCCATGTTGTAGAAACTCCGTGTTGGAGAAACTCTGTGTTGGACAAACTTCCTGTTGAAGATACTCCGTGTTGTAGAAACTCCGTGTTGTAGAAACTCCGTGTTGGAGATAATCCATGTTGGAGAAACTCCATGTTGGAGAAACTCCATGCTGCAGAAAATCCGCGCTGGGGAAACTACGCGCTGGAGAATCTCCGCGCTGGAGAGACTTCGTGTTGGAGAAACTCCGTGTTGCAGAAACTCCGTGTTGGAGAAACTCCGTGTGTGAGAAACTCCGTGTTGGAGAAACTCCTTCTTGGAGAAACTCCGTGTTGGAGAAACTCCGTGTTGGAGAAAACTCCGTGTTGGAGAAACTCCGTGTTTTAGAAACTCCGTGTTGGAGAAACTCCCTGTTGTAGAAACTCCGTGTTGGAGAAACTCCGTGTTGGAGAAACTTTATGTTGTAGAAACTCCGTGTTGGAGAAACTCCGTGTTGGAGAAACTCCGTGTTGTGGAAACTCCGTGTTGGGGAAACGCCGAGATGCAGAAACTTCATGTGGTAGAAACTTCGTGTTGAAGAAACTCCGTGTTGGAGAAACTCCGTGTTGGAGAAACTCCGTGTTAGAGAAACTCCATGTTGGAGAAAGTCCGTGTTGGAGAATGTCCGTGTTGGAGAAACTCCGTGTTGGAGAAACTTCGTGTTGGAGAAACTTTATGTTGTAGAAACTCCGTGTTGGAGAAACTCCATGTTGTAGAAACTCCGTGTTGGAGAAACTGTGTTGGAGAAACTCCCTGTTGAAGAAACTCCGTGTTGTAGAAACTCCGTGTTGGAGATAATCCATGTTGGAGAAACTCCATGTTGGAGAAACTCCATGCTGCAGAAAATCCGCGCTGGGGAAACTACGCGCTGGAGAATCTCCGCGCTGGAGAGACTTCGTGTTGGAGAAACTCCGTGTTGCAGAAACTCCGTGTTGGAGAAACTCCGTGTGTGAGAAACTCCGAGTTGGAGAAACTCCGTGTTGGAGAAGCTCCGTGTTGCAGAAACGTCGTATCGGAGAAAGTCCGTGTCGGAGAAACTCCGTGTCGCAGAAAATTCGTGTTGTAGAAACTCCATGTTGTAGAAACGTCGTGTTGGAGAAACTCCGTGTTGTAGAAGCTTCGTGTTGGCGAAACTCCATGTTGTAGAAACTTCGTGTTGGAGAAACTCTGTGTTGGAGAAACTTATTGTTAGAGAAACTCCGTGATGGAGAAACTTCGTGCTGGAGAAACTTCGTGTTGTAGAAACTGTGTCGGAGAAACTCCGTGTTGGAGAAACTCCATGTCGGAGAAACTCCGTGTTGGAGGAACTCCCTCTTGGAGAATCTCCGTGTCGGGGAAACTCCATGTTGGAGAAACTCCGTGTTGGAGAAACTCCGTGTCGGGGAAACTCCGTGTTGGAGAAACTCCGTGTTGGAGAAACTCCGTGTTGGAGAAAATCCTTGTTGGAGAAACTCCGTGCTATAGCAACTCCGTGTTGGAGAAACTCTGCGCTGGAGAAACTCCGCGCTGGAGAAACTCCGTGTTGCAGAAACTCCGTGTTGGAGAAACTCCGTGTGTGAGAAACTCCGAGTTGGAGAAACTCCGTGTTGGAGAAGCTCCGTGTTGCAGAAACTTCGTATCGGAGAAAGTCCGTGTCGGAGAAACTCCGTGTCGCAGAAACTTCGTGTTGTAGAAACTCCATGTTGTAGAAACGTCGTGTTGGAGAAACTCCGTGTTGTAGAAGCTTCGTGTTGGCGAACCTCCATGTTGTAGAAACTTCGTGTTGGAGAAACTCTGTGTTGGAGAAACTTATTGTTAGAGAAACTCCGTGATGGAGAAACTTCGTGCTGGAGAAACTTCTTGTTGTAGAAACTGTGTCGGAGAAACTCCGTGTTGGAGAAACTCCATGTCGGAGAAACTCCGTGTTGGAGGAACTCCCTCTTGGAGAATCTCCGTGTCGGAGAAACTCCATGTTGGAGAAACTCCGTGTTGGAGAAACTCCGTGTCGGGGAAACTCCGTGTTGGAGAAACTCCGTGTTGGAGAAACTCCGTGTTGGAGAAAATTCTTGTTGGAGAAACTCCGTGCTATAGCAACTCCGTGTTGGAGAAACTCTGCGCTGGAGAAACTCCGCGCTGGAGAAACTCCGTGTTGGAGAAACTCCGTGTTGGAGAAACTCTGTGTTGGAGAAACTCCGTGTTGGAGAAACACCACGTTAGAGAAACTCCGTGTTGGAGAAAATTCCTGTTGGAGAAACTCCGTGCTAGAGAAACTCCATGTTGGAGAAAGTCCGTGTTGGAGAATGTCCGTGTTGGAGAAACTCCGTGTTGGAGAAACTTCGTGTTGGAGAAACTTTATGTTGTAGAAACTCCGTGTTGGAGAAACTCCATGTTGTAGAAACTCCGTGTTGGAGAAACTGTGTTGGAGAAACTCCCTGTTGAAGAAACTCCGTGTTGTAGAAACTCCGTGTTGGAGATAATCCATGTTGGAGAAACTCCATGTTGGAGAAACTCCATGCTGCAGAAAGTCCGCGCTGGGGAAACTACGCACTGGAGAATCTCCGCGCTGGAGAGACTTCGTGTTGGAGAAACTCCGTGTTGCAGAAACTCCGTGTTGGAGAAACTCCGTGTGTGAGAAACTCCGAGTTGGAGAAACTCCGTGTTGGAGAAGCTCCGTGTTGGAGAAACTTCGCATCGGAGAAAGTCCGTGTCGGAGAAACTCCGTGTCGCAGAAACTCCGTGTTGTAGAAACTCCGTGTTGGAGAAACTCCCTGTTGTAGAAACTCCGTGTTAGAGAAACTCCATGTTGGAGAACCTTCTGGTTGGAGAAACTCCTTGTTGGAGAAAATCCTTGTTGGAGAAACTCCATGTTGGAGAAACTCCGTGTTGGAGAAACTCCGTGTTGTGGAAACTCCGTGTTGGGGAAACGCCGAGATGGAGAAACTTCATGTTGTAGAAACTTCGTGTTGAAGAAACTCCGTGTTGGATAAACTCCGTGTTGGAGAAACTCCGTGTTAGAGAAACTCCATGTTGGAGAAAGTCCGTGTTGGAGAATGTCCGTGTTGGAGAAACTCCGTGTTGGAGAAACTTCGTGTTGGAGAAACTTTATGTTGTAGAAACTCCGTGTTGGAGAAACTCCATGTTGTAGAAACTCCGTGTTGGAGAAACTGTGTTGGAGAAACTCCCTGTTGAAGAAACTCCGTGTTGTAGAAACTCCGTGTTGGAGCTAATCCATGTTGGAGAAACTCCATGTTGGAGAAACTCCATGCTGCAGAAAATCCGCGCTGGGGAAACTACGCACTGGAGAATCTCCGCGCTGGAGAGACTTCGTGTTGGAGAAACTCCGTGTTGCAGAAACTCCGTGTTGGAGAAACTCCGTGTGTGAGAAACTCCGAGTTGGAGAAACTCCGTGTTGGAGAAGCTCCTGTTGGAGAAACTTCGTATCGGAGAAAGTCCGTGTCGGAGAAACTCCGTGTCGCAGAAACTCCGTGTTGTAGAAACTTCGTGTTGGCGAATCTCCTTGTTGTAGAAACTCCGTGTTGGAGAAACTAATTGTTAGATAAACTCCGTGTTGAAGAAACTTCGTGCTGGAGAAACTCTGTGTCGGAGAAAGTCTGTGTCGGAGAAACTCCGTGTTGGAGAAACTCCGTGTTGGAGAAACTCCGTGGTAGAGAAACTCCGTGTTTGAGACACTCCACGTTGGAGAATCTCCTTGTTGGAAAAAACCTTGTTTGAGAAACTCCTTGTTGGAGAAACTCTGTGTCGGAGAAACTCCGTGCTGGGGCAACTTCGTGTTGGGGAAACGCCGTGTTGGAGAAACTCCATGTTGGAGAAACTCCGTGTCGGAGAAACTCCGTGTCGGAGAAACTCCGTGTTGGAGAAACTCCGTGTTGGAGAAACTCGGTGTTGGAGAAACTCTGTGTTGGAGAAACTTCGTGTTGGAGAAAATCCTTGTTGGAGAAACTCCTTGCTATAGCAACTCCGTGATGGAGAAACTCCGCGCTGGAGAAACTCCGTGTTCGAAAAACTCCGTGTTGGAGGAACTCTGTGTTGGAGAAACTCCGTGTTGGAGAAACTCCGCGCTGGAGAAACTTCGTGTTGGAGAAACTCCGCGTTGGAGAAACTCCGTGTTGGAGAAACTCCGTGTTGGAGAAACTCCGTGTCGGAGAAACTCCGAATTGGAGAAAGTCCGTGTTGGAGAAACTTTATGTTGGAGAAACTCCATGTCGAAGAAACTTTGTATTGGAGAAACTTTATGTTGTAGAAACTCCGTGTTGGAGAAACTCCATGTTGTAGAAACTCCGTGTTGAAAAACTCCGTGTTGGAGAAACTCCCTGTTGGAGAAACTCCGTGTTAGAGAAACTCCATGTTGGAGAAAGTCCGTGTTGGAGAATGTCCGTGTTGGAGAAACTCCGTGTTGGAGAAACTCCGTGTTGGAGAAACTTTATGTTGTAGAAACTCCGTGTTGGAGAAACTCCATGTTGTAAAAACTCCGTGTTGAAGAAACTCCGTGTTGGAGAAACTCCGTGTCGGAGAAACTCCGTGTTGGAGAAACTCCGTGTTGGAGAAACTCCGTGTTTTAGAAACTCCGTGTTGGAGAAACTCCATGTTGGAGAAAGTCCGTGTTGGAGAATGTCCGTGTTGGAGAAACTCCGTGTTGGAGAAACTCCGTGTTGGAGAAAACTCCGTGTTGGAGAAACTCCGTGTTTTAGAAAATCCGTGTTGGAGAAACTCCGTGTTGTAGAAACTCCGTGTTAGAGAAACTCCATGTTGGAGAACCTTCTGTTTGGAGAAACTCCTTGCTGGAGAAAATCCTTGTTGGAGAAACTCTGTGTTGAAGAAACTCCGTGTTGGAGAAACTCCGTGTTAGAGAAACTCCATGTTGGAGAAAGTCCGTGTTGGAGAATGTCCGTGTTGTAGAAACTCCGTGTTGGAGAAACTCCATGTTGTAGAAACTCCGTGTTGGAGAAACTCTGTGTTGGACAAACTTCCTGTTGAAGATACTCCGTGTTGTAGAAACTCCGTGTTGTAGAAACTCCGTGTTGGAGATAATCCATGTTGGAGAAACTCCATGTTGGAGAAACTCCATGCTGCAGAAAATCCGCGCTGGGGAAACTACGCGCTGGAGAATCTCCGCGCTGGAGAGACTTCGTGTTGGAGAAACTCCGTGTTGCAGAAACTCCGTGTTGGAGAAACTCCGTGTGTGAGAAACTCCGTGTTGGAGAAACTCCTTCTTGGAGAAACTCCGTGTTGGCGAAACTCCGTGTTGGAGAAAACTCCGTGTTGGAGAAACTCCGTGTTTTAGAAACTCCGTGTTGGAGAAACTCCCTGTTGTAGAAACTCCGTGTTGGAGAAACTCCGTGTTGGAGAAACTTTATGTTGTAGAAACTCCGTGTTGGAGAAACTCCGTGTTGGAGAAACTCCGTGTTGTGGAAACTCCGTGTTGGGGAAACGCCGAGATGCAGAAACTTCATGTGGTAGAAACTTCGTGTTGAAGAAACTCCGTGTTGGAGAAACTCCGTGTTGGAGAAACTCCGTGTTAGAGAAACTCCATGTTGGAGAAAGTCCGTGTTGGAGAATGTCCGTGTTGGAGAAACTCCGTGTTGGAGAAACTTCGTGTTGGAGAAACTTTATGTTGTAGAAACTCCGTGTTGGAGAAACTCCATGTTGTAGAAACTCCGTGTTGGAGAAACTGTGTTGGAGAAACTCCCTGTTGAAGAAACTCCGTGTTGTAGAAACTCCGTGTTGGAGATAATCCATGTTGGAGAAACTCCATGTTGGAGAAACTCCATGCTGCAGAAAATCCGCGCTGGGGAAACTACGCGCTGGAGAATCTCCGCGCTGGAGAGACTTCGTGTTGGAGAAACTCCGTGTTGCAGAAACTCCGTGTTGGAGAAACTCCGTGTGTGAGAAACTCCGAGTTGGAGAAACTCCGTGTTGGAGAAGCTCCGTGTTGCAGAAACGTCGTATCGGAGAAAGTCCGTGTCGGAGAAACTCCGTGTCGCAGAAAATTCGTGTTGTAGAAACTCCATGTTGTAGAAACGTCGTGTTGGAGAAACTCCGTGTTGTAGAAGCTTCGTGTTGGCGAAACTCCATGTTGTAGAAACTTCGTGTTGGAGAAACTCTGTGTTGGAGAAACTTATTGTTAGAGAAACTCCGTGATGGAGAAACCGTGCTGGAGAAACTTCGTGTTGTAGAAACTGTGTCGGAGAAACTCCGTGTTGGAGAAACTCCATGTCGGAGAAACTCCGTGTTGGAGGAACTCCCTCTTGGAGAATCTCCGTGTCGGGGAAACTCCATGTTGGAGAAACTCCGTGTTGGAGAAACTCCGTGTCGGGGAAACTCCGTGTTGGAGAAACTCCGTGTTGGAGAAACTCCGTGTTGGAGAAAATCCTTGTTGGAGAAACTCCGTGCTATAGCAACTCCGTGTTGGAGAAACTCTGCGCTGGAGAAACTCCGCGCTGGAGAAACTCCGTGTTGGAGAAACTCCGTGTTGGAGAAACTCTGTGTTGGAGAAACTCCGTGTTGGAGAAACACCACGTTAGAGAAACTCCGTGTTGGAGAAAATTCCTGTTGGAGAAACTCCGTGCTAGAGAAACTCCGTGTTTGAGACACTCCACGTTGGAGAATCTCCTTGTTGGAAAAGCCTTGTTTGAGAAACCCCTTGTTGGAGAAACTCCGTGTTGGAGAAACTCCGTGCTGGGGAAACTTCGTGTTGGGGAAACGCCGTGATGGAGAAACTCCATGTTGGATAAACTCCGTGGCGGAGAAACTTCGTGTTGGAGAAAATCCTTGTTGGAGAAACTCCGTGTTGGAGATAATCCATGTTGGAGAAACTCCATGTTGGAGAAACTCCATGCTGCAGAAAATCCGCGCTGGGGAAACTACGCGCTGGAGAATCTCCGCGCTGGAGAGACTTCGTGTTGGAGAAACTCCGTGTTGCAGAAACTCCGTGTTGGAGAAACTCCGTGTGTGAGAAACTCCGAGTTGGAGAAACTCCGTGTTGGAGAAGCTCCGTGTTGGAGAAACTTCGTATCGGAGAAAGTCCGTGTCGGAGAAACTCCGTGTCGCAGAAACTCCGTGTTGTAGAAACTTCGTGTTGGCGAATCTCCTTGTTGTAGAAACTCCGTGTTGGAGAAACTTATTGTTAGATAAACTCCGTGTTGGAGAAACTTCATGCTGGAGAAACTCTGTGTCGGAGAAACTCTGTGTCGGAGAAAGTCTGTGTCGGAGAAACTCCGTGTTGGAGAAACTCCGTGTTGGAGAAACTCCGTGGTAGAGAAACTCCGTGTTTGAGACACTCCACGTTGGAGAATCTCCTTGTTGGAAAAAACCTTGTTTGAGAAACTCCTTGTTGGAGAAACTCTGTGTCGGAGAAACTCCGTGCTGGGGCAACTTCGTGTTGGGGAAACTCCGTGTTGGAGAAAACTCCGTGTTGGAGAAACTCCGTGTTTTAGAAACTCCGTGTTGGAGAAACTCCCTGTTGTAGAAACTCCGTGTTAGAGAAACTCCATGTTGGAGAACCTTCTGGTTGGAGAAACTCCTTGTTGGAGAAAATCCTTGTTGGAGAAACTCCATGTTGGAGAGACTCCGTGTTGGAGAAACTCCGTGTTGGAGAAACTCCGTGTTGTGGAAACTCCGTGTTGGGGAAACGCCGAGATGCAGAAACTTCATGTGGTAGAAACTTCGTGTTGAAGAAACTCCGTGTTGGAGAAACTCCGTGTTGGAGAATGTCCGTGTTGGAGAAACTCTGTGTTGGAGAAACTTCGTGTTGGAGAAACTTTATGTTGTAGAAACTCTGTGTTGGAGAAACTCCATGTTGTAGAAACTCCGTGTTGGAGAAACTGTGTTGGAGAAACTCCCTGTTGAAGAAACTCCGTGTTGTAGAAACTCCGTGTTGGAGATAATCCATGTTGGAGAAACTCCATGTTGGAGAAACTCCATGCTGCAGAAAATCCGCGCTGGGGAAACTACGCGCTGGAGAATCTCCGCGCTGGAGAGACTTCGTGTTGGAGAAACTCCGTGTTGCAGAAACTCCGTGTTGGAGAAACTCCGTGTGTGAGAAACTCCGAGTTGGAGAAACTCCGTGTTGGAGAAGCTCCGTGTTGCAGAAACTTCGTATCGGAGAAAGTCCGTGTCGGAGAAACTCCGTGTCGCAGAAACTTCGTGTTGTAGAAACTCCATGTTGTAGAAACGTCGTGTTGGACAAACTTCCTGTTGAAGATACTCCGTGTTGTAGAAACTCCGTGTTGTAGAAACTCCGTGTTGGAGATAATCCATGTTGGAGAAACTCCATGTTGGAGAAACTCCATGCTGCAGAAAATCCGCGCTGGGGAAACTACGCGCTGGAGAATCTCCGCGCTGGAGAGACTTCGTGTTGGAGAAACTCCGTGTTGCAGAAACTCCGTGTTGGAGAAACTCCGTGTGTGAGAAACTCCGTGTTGGAGAAACTCCTTCTTGGAGAAACTCCGTGTTGGAGAAACTCCGTGTTGGAGAAAACTCCGTGTTGGAGAAACTCCGTGTTTTAGAAACTCCGTGTTGGAGAAACTCCCTGTTGTAGAAACTCCGTGTTGGAGAAACTCCGTGTTGGAGAAACTTTATGTTGTAGAAACTCCGTGTTGGAGAAACTCCGTGTTGGAGAAACTCCGTGTTGTGGAAACTCCGTGTTGGGGAAACGCCGAGATGCAGAAACTTCATGTGGTGGAAACTTCGTGTTGAAGAAACTCCGTGTTGGAGAAAGTCCGTGTTGGAGAAACTCCGTGTTAGAGAAACTCCATGTTGGAGAAAGTCCGTGTTGGAGAATGTCCGTGTTGGAGAAACTCCGTGTTGGAGAAACTTCGTGTTGGAGAAACTTTATGTTGTAGAAACTCCGTGTTGGAGAAACTCCATGTTGTAGAAACTCCGTGTTGGAGAAACTGTGTTGGAGAAACTCCCTGTTGAAGAAACTCCGTGTTGTAGAAACTCCGTGTTGGAGATAATCCATGTTGGAGAAACTCCATGTTGGAGAAACTCCATGCTGCAGAAAATCCGCGCTGGGGAAACTACGCGCTGGAGAGACTTCGTGTTGGAGAAACTCCGTGTTGCAGAAACTCCGTGTTGGAGAAACTCCGTGTGTGAGAAACTCCGAGTTGGAGAAACTCCGTGTTGGAGAAGCTCCGTGTTGCAGAAACGTCGTATCGGAGAAAGTCCGTGTCGGAGAAACTCCGTGTCGCAGAAAATTCGTGTTGTAGAAACTCCATGTTGTAGAAACGTCGTGTTGGAGAAACTCCGTGTTGTAGAAGCTTCGTGTTGGCGAAACTCCATGTTGTAGAAACTTCGTGTTGGAGAAACTCTGTGTTGGAGAAACTTATTGTTAGAGAAACTCCGTGATGGAGAAACTTCGTGCTGGAGAAACTTCGTGTTGTAGAAACTGTGTCGGAGAAACTCCGTGTTGTAGAAACTCCATGTCGGAGAAACTCCGTGTTGGAGGAACTCCCTCTTGGAGAATCTCCGTGTCGGGGAAACTCCATGTTGGAGAAACTCCGTGTTGGAGAAACTCCGTGTCGGGGAAACTCCGTGTTGGAGAAACTCCGTGTTGGAGAAACTCCGTGTTGGAGAAAATCCTTGTTGGAGAAACTCCGTGCTATAGCAACTCCGTGTTGGAGAAACTCTGCGCTGGAGAAACTCCGCGCTGGAGAAACTCCGTGTTGGAGAAACTCCGTGTTGGAGAAACTCTGTGTTGGAGAAACTCCGTGTTGGAGAAACACCACGTTAGAGAAACTCCGTGTTGGAGAAAATTTCTGTTGGAGAAACTCCGTGCTAGAGAAACTCCGTGTTTGAGACACTCCACGTTGGAGAATCTCCTTGTTGGAAAAGCCTTGTTTGAGAAACCCCTTGTTGGAGAAACTCCGTGTTGGAGAAACTCCGTGCTGGGGAAACTTCGTGGTGGGGAAACGCCGTGATGGAGAAACTCCATGTTGGATAAACTCCGTGGCGGAGAAACTTCGTGTTGGAGAAAATCCTTGTTGGAGAAACTCCGTGTTGGAGATAATCCATGTTGGAGAAACTCCATGTTGGAGAAACTCCATGCTGCAGAAAATCCGCGCTGGGGAAACTACGCGCTGGAGAATCTCCGCGCTGGAGAGACTTCGTGTTGGAGAAACTCCGTGTTGCAGAAACTCCGTGTTGGAGAAACTCCGTGTGTGAGAAACTCCGAGTTGGAGAAACTCCGTGTTGGAGAAGCTCCGTGTTGGAGAAACTTCGTATCGGAGAAAGTCCGTGTCGGAGAAACTCCGTGTCGCAGAAACTCCGTGTTGTAGAAACTTCGTGTTGGCGAATCTCTTTGTTGTAGAAACTCCGTGTTGGAGAAACTTATTGTTAGATAAACTCCGTGTTGGAGAAACTTCATGCTGGAGAAACTCTGTGTCGGAGAAACTCTGTGTCGGAGAAAGTCTGTGTCGGAGAAACTCCGTGTTGGAGAAACTCCGTGTTGGAGAAACTCCGTGGTAGAGAAACTCCGTGTTTGAGACACTCCACGTTGGAGAATCTCCTTGTTGGAAAAAACCTTGTTTGAGAAACTCCTTGTTGGAGAAACTCTGTGTCGGAGAAACTCCGTGCTGGGGCAACTTCGTGTTGGGGAAACTCCGTGTTGGAGAAAACTCCGTGTTGGAGAAACTCCGTGTTTTAGAAACTCCGTGTTGGAGAAACTCCCTGTTGTAGAAACTCCGTGTTAGAGAAACTCCATGTTGGAGAACCTTCTGGTTGGAGAAACTCCTTGTTGGAGAAAATCCTTGTTGGAGAAACTCCATGTTGGAGAGACTCCGTGTTGGAGAAACTCCGTGTTGGAGAAACTCCGTGTTGTGGAAACTCCGTGTTGGGGAAACGCCGAGATGCAGAAACTTCATGTGGTAGAAACTTCGTGTTGAAGAAACTCCGTGTTGGAGAAACTCCGTGTTGGAGAATGTCCGTGTTGGAGAAACTCTGTGTTGGAGAAACTTCGTGTTGGAGAAACTTTATGTTGTAGAAACTCTGTGTTGGAGAAACTCCATGTTGTAGAAACTCCGTGTTGGAGAAACTGTGTTGGAGAAACTCCCTGTTGAAGAAACTCCGTGTTGTAGAAACTCCGTGTTGGAGATAATCCATGTTGGAGAAACTCCATGTTGGAGAAACTCCATGCTGCAGAAAATCCGCGCTGGGGAAACTACGCGCTGGAGAATCTCCGCGCTGGAGAGACTTCGTGTTGGAGAAACTCCGTGTTGCAGAAACTCCGTGTTGGAGAAACTCCGTGTGTGAGAAACTCCGAGTTGGAGAAACTCCGTGTTGGAGAAGCTCCGTGTTGCAGAAACTTCGTATCGGAGAAAGTCCGTGTCGGAGAAACTCCGTGTCGCAGAAACTTCGTGTTGTAGAAACTCCATGTTGTAGAAACGTCGTGTTGGACAAACTTCCTGTTGAAGATACTCCGTGTTGTAGAAACTCCGTGTTGTAGAAACTCCGTGTTGGAGATAATCCATGTTGGAGAAACTCCATGTTGGAGAAACTCCATGCTGCAGAAAATCCGCGCTGGGGAAACTACGCGCTGGAGAATCTCCGCGCTGGAGAGACTTCGTGTTGGAGAAACTCCGTGTTGCAGAAACTCCGTGTTGGAGAAACTCCGTGTGTGAGAAACTCCGTGTTGGAGAAACTCCTTCTTGGAGAAACTCCGTGTTGGAGAAACTCCGTGTTGGAGAAAACTCCGTGTTGGAGAAACTCCGTGTTTTAGAAACTCCGTGTTGGAGAAACTCCCTGTTGTAGAAACTCCGTGTTGGAGAAACTCCGTGTTGGAGAAACTTTATGTTGTAGAAACTCCGTGTTGGAGAAACTCCGTGTTGGAGAAACTCCGTGTTGTGGAAACTCCGTGTTGGGGAAACGCCGAGATGCAGAAACTTCATGTGGTGGAAACTTCGTGTTGAAGAAACTCCGTGTTGGAGAAAGTCCGTGTTGGAGAAACTCCGTGTTAGAGAAACTCCATGTTGGAGAAAGTCCGTGTTGGAGAATGTCCGTGTTGGAGAAACTCCGTGTTGGAGAAACTTCGTGTTGGAGAAACTTTATGTTGTAGAAACTCCGTGTTGGAGAAACTCCATGTTGTAGAAACTCCGTGTTGGAGAAACTGTGTTGGAGAAACTCCCTGTTGAAGAAACTCCGTGTTGTAGAAACTCCGTGTTGGAGATAATCCATGTTGGAGAAACTCCATGTTGGAGAAACTCCATGCTGCAGAAAATCCGCGCTGGGGAAACTACGCGCTGGAGAGACTTCGTGTTGGAGAAACTCCGTGTTGCAGAAACTCCGTGTTGGAGAAACTCCGTGTGTGAGAAACTCCGAGTTGGAGAAACTCCGTGTTGGAGAAGCTCCGTGTTGCAGAAACGTCGTATCGGAGAAAGTCCGTGTCGGAGAAACTCCGTGTCGCAGAAAATTCGTGTTGTAGAAACTCCATGTTGTAGAAACGTCGTGTTGGAGAAACTCCGTGTTGTAGAAGCTTCGTGTTGGCGAAACTCCATGTTGTAGAAACTTCGTGTTGGAGAAACTCTGTGTTGGAGAAACTTATTGTTAGAGAAACTCCGTGATGGAGAAACTTCGTGCTGGAGAAACTTCGTGTTGTAGAAACTGTGTCGGAGAAACTCCGTGTTGTAGAAACTCCATGTCGGAGAAACTCCGTGTTGGAGGAACTCCCTCTTGGAGAATCTCCGTGTCGGGGAAACTCCATGTTGGAGAAACTCCGTGTTGGAGAAACTCCGTGTCGGGGAAACTCCGTGTTGGAGAAACTCCGTGTTGGAGAAACTCCGTGTTGGAGAAAATCCTTGTTGGAGAAACTCCGTGCTATAGCAACTCCGTGTTGGAGAAACTCTGCGCTGGAGAAACTCCGCGCTGGAGAAACTCCGTGTTGGAGAAACTCCGTGTTGGAGAAACTCTGTGTTGGAGAAACTCCGTGTTGGAGAAACACCACGTTAGAGAAACTCCGTGTTGGAGAAAATTTCTGTTGGAGAAACTCCGTGCTAGAGAAACTCCGTGTTTGAGACACTCCACGTTGGAGAATCTCCTTGTTGGAAAAGCCTTGTTTGAGAAACCCCTTGTTGGAGAAACTCCGTGTTGGAGAAACTCCGTGCTGGGGAAACTTCGTGGTGGGGAAACGCCGTGATGGAGAAACTCCATGTTGGATAAACTCCGTGGCGGAGAAACTTCGTGTTGGAGAAAATCCTTGTTGGAGAAACTCCGTGTTGGAGATAATCCATGTTGGAGAAACTCCATGTTGGAGAAACTCCATGCTGCAGAAAATCCGCGCTGGGGAAACTACGCGCTGGAGAATCTCCGCGCTGGAGAGACTTCGTGTTGGAGAAACTCCGTGTTGCAGAAACTCCGTGTTGGAGAAACTCCGTGTGTGAGAAACTCCGAGTTGGAGAAACTCCGTGTTGGAGAAGCTCCGTGTTGGAGAAACTTCGTATCGGAGAAAGTCCGTGTCGGAGAAACTCCGTGTCGCAGAAACTCCGTGTTGTAGAAACTTCGTGTTGGCGAATCTCTTTGTTGTAGAAACTCCGTGTTGGAGAAACTTATTGTTAGATAAACTCCGTGTTGGAGAAACTTCATGCTGGAGAAACTCTGTGTCGGAGAAACTCTGTGTCGGAGAAAGTCTGTGTCGGAGAAACTCCGTGTTGGAGAAACTCCGTGTTGGAGAAACTCCGTGGTAGAGAAACTCCGTGTTTGAGACACTCCACGTTGGAGAATCTCCTTGTTGGAAAAAACCTTGTTTGAGAAACTCCTTGTTGGAGAAACTCTGTGTCGGAGAAACTCCGTGCTGGGGCAACTTCGTGTTGGGGAAACTCCGTGTTGGAGAAAACTCCGTGTTGGAGAAACTCCGTGTTTTAGAAACTCCGTGTTGGAGAAACTCCCTGTTGTAGAAACTCCGTGTTAGAGAAACTCCATGTTGGAGAACCTTCTGGTTGGAGAAACTCCTTGTTGGAGAAAATCCTTGTTGGAGAAACTCCATGTTGGAGAAACTCCGTGTTGGAGAAACTCCGTGTTGGAGAAACTCCGTGTTGTGGAAACTCCGTGTTGGGGAAACGCCGAGATGCAGAAACTTCATGTGGTAGAAACTTCGTGTTGAAGAAACTCCGTGTTGGAGAAACTCCATGTTGGAGAAACTCCATGCTGCAGAAAATCCGCGCTGGGGAAACTACGCGCTGGAGAATCTCCGCGCTGGAGAGACTTCGTGTTGGAGAAACTCCGTGTTGCAGAAACTCCGTGTTGGAGAAACTCCGTGTGTGAGAAACTCCGAGTTGGAGAAACTCCGTGTTGGAGAAGCTCCGTGTTGCAGAAACTTCGTATCGGAGAAAGTCCGTGTCGGAGAAACTCCGTGTCGCAGAAACTTCGTGTTGTAGAAACTCCATGTTGTAGAAACGTCGTGTTGGAGAAACTCCGTGTTGTAGAAGCTTCGTGTTGGCGAACCTCCATGTTGTAGAAACTTCGTGTTGGAGAAACTCTTTGTTGGAGAAACTTATTGTTAGAGAAACTCCGTGATGGAGAAACTTCGTGCTGGAGAAACTTCGTGTTGTAGAAACTGTGTCGGAGAAACTCCGTGTTGGAGAAACTCCATGTCGGAGAAACTCCGTGTGTGAGGAACTCCCTCTTGGAGAATCTCCGTGTCGGAGAAACTCCATGTTGGAGAAACTCCGTGTTGGAGAAACTCCGTGTCGGGGAAACTCCGTGTTGGAGAAACTCCGTGTTGGAGAAACTCCGTGTTGGAGAAAATCCTTGTTGGAGAAACTCCGTGCTATAGCAACTCCGTGTTGGAGAAACTCTGCGCTGGAGAAACTCCGCGCTGGAGAAACTCCGTGTTGGAGAAACTCCGTGTTGGAGAAACTCTGTGTTGAAGAAACTCCGTGTTGGAGAAACACCACGTTAGAGAAACTCCGTGTTGGAGAAAATTCCTGTTGGAGAAACTCCGTGCTAGAGAAACTCCGTGTTTGAGACACTCCACGTTGGAGAATCTCCTTGTTGGAAAAGCCTTGTTTGAGAAACCCCTTGTTGGAGAAACTCCGTGTTGGAGAAACTCCGTGCTGGGGAAACTTCGTGTTGGGGAAACGCCGTGATGGAGAAACTCCATGTTGGATAAACTCCGTGGCGGAGAAACTTCGTGTTGGAGAAACTCCGTGTGTGAGAAACTCCGAGTTGGAGAAACTCCGTGTTGGAGAAGCTCCGTGTTGGAGAAACTTCGTATCGGAGAAAGTCCGTGTCGGAGAAACTCCGTGTCGCAGAAACTCCGTGTTGTAGAAACTTCGTGTTGGCGAATCTCCTTATTGGTGAAACTCCGTGTCGGAGAAACTCCGTGTTGGAGAAACTTCGTGCTGGAGAAACTCTGTGTCGGACAAACTCTGTGTCGGAGAAAGTCTGTGTCGGAGAAACTCCGTGTTGGAGAAACTCCGTGTTGGAGAAACTCCGTGCTAGAGAAACTCCGTGTTTGAGACACTCCACGTTGGAGAATCTCCTTGTTGGAAAAAACCTTGTTTGAGAAACTCCTTGTTGGAGAAACTCTGTGTCGGAGAAACTCTGTGCTGGGGAAACTTCGTGTTGGGGAAACGCCGTGTTGGAGAAACTCCCTGTTGGAGAAACTCCGTGTCGGAGAAACTCCGTGTCGGAGAAACTCCGTGTTGGAGAAACTCCGTGTTGCAGAAACTCCGTGTTGGAGAAACTCCGTGTTGGAGAAACTCCGTGTTGTTGAAACTTCGTGTTGGAGAAAATCCTTGTTGGAGAAACTCCGTGCTACAGCAACTCCGTGTTGGAGAAACTCCGCGCTGGAGAAACTCCGTGTTCGAAAAACTCCGTGTTGGAGGAACTCTGTGTTGGAGAAACTCCGTGTTGGAGAAACTCCGCGCTGGAGAAACTTCGTGTTGGAGAAACTCCGCGTTGGAGAAACTCCGTGTTGGAGAAACTCCGTGTTGGAGAAACTCCGTGTCGGAGAAACTCCGTATTGGAGAAACTCCGTGTTGGAGAAACTTTATGTTGGAGAAACTCCATGTCGAAGAGACTTCGTATTGGAGAAACTCCGTGTTGGAGAAACTATGTTGTAGAAACTCCGTGTTGGAGAAACTCCATGTTGTAGAAACTCCGTGTTGAAGAAACTCCGTGTTGGAGAAACTCCGTGTTGGAGAAACTCCGTGTTAGAGAAGCTCCATGTTGGAGAAAGTCCGTGTTGGAGAATGTCCGCGTTGGAGAAACTCCGTGTTGGAGAAACTCCGTGTTGGAGAAATTTATGTTGTAGAAACTCCGTGTTGGAGAAACTCCATGTTGTAGAAACTCCGTGTTGAAGATACTCCGTGTTGGAGAAACTCCGTGTCGGAGAAACTCTGTGTTGGAGAAAGTCCGTGTTGGAGAAACTCCGTTTTGGAGAAACTGTGTCGGAGAAATTCCTTGTTGGAGAAACTCCGTGCTGGAGAAACTCCTTGTTGGAGAAACTCCTTGTTGGAGAAACTCCGTGTTGGAGAAACTCCGTGTTGGAGAAAACTCCGTGTTGGAGAAACTCCGTGTTTTAGAAACTCCGTGTTGGAGAAACTCCCTGTTGTAGAAACTCCGTGTTAGAGAAACTCCATGTTGGAGAACCTTCTGGTTGGAGAAACTCCTTGTTGGAGAAAATCCTTGTTGGAGAAACTCAATGTTGGAGAAATTCCGTGTTGGAGAAACTCCGTGTTGTGGAAACTCCGTGTTGGGGAAACGCCGAGATGGAGAAACTTCATGTTGTAGAAACTTCGTGTTGAAGAAACTCCGTGTTGGAGAAACTCCGTGTTGGAGAAACTCCGTGTTAGAGAAACTTCATGTTGGAGAAACTTCGTGTTGGAGAAACTCCGTGTTGGAGAAACTCCGTGTTGGAGAAACTCCGTGTTGGAGAAACTCCGTGTCGGAGAAACTCCGTATTGGAGAAACTCCGTGTTGGAGAAACTTTATGTTGGAGAAACTCCATGTCGAAGAGACTTCGTATTGGAGAAACTCCGTGTTGGAGAAACTATGTTGTAGAAACTCCGTGTTGGAGAAACTCCATGTTGTAGAAACTCCGTGTTGAAGAAACTCCGTGTTGGAGAAACTCCGTGTTGGAGAAACTCCGTGTTAGAGAAGCTCCATGTTGGAGAAAGTCCGTGTTGGAGAATGTCCGTGTTGGAGAAGCTCCGTGTTGGAGAAACTCCGTGTTGGAGAAATTTATGTTGTAGAAACTCCGTGTTGGAGAAACTCTATGTTGTAGAAACTCCGTGTTGAAGAAACTCCGTGTTGGAGAAACTCCGTGTCGGAGAAACTCTGTGTTGGAGAAAGTCCGTGTTGGAGAAACTCCGTTTTGGAGAAACTGTGTCGGAGAAATTCCTTGTTGGAGAAACTCCGTGCTGGAGAAACTCCTTGTTGGAGAAACTCCTTGTTGGAGAAACTCCGTGTTGGAGAAACTCCGTGTTGGAGAAAACTCCGTGTTGGAGAAACTCCGTGTTTTAGAAACTCCGTGTTGGAGAAACTCCCTGTTGTAGAAACTCCGTGTTAGAGAAACTCCATGTTGGAGAACCTTCTGGTTGGAGAAACTCCTTGTTGGAGAAAATCCTTGTTGGAGAAACTCCATGTTGGAGAAACTCCGTGTTGGAGAAACTCCGTGTTGTGGAAACTCCGTGTTGGGGAAACGCCGAGATGGAGAAACTTCATGTTGTAGAAACTTCGTGTTGAAGAAACTCCGTGTTGGAGAAACTCCGTGTTGGAGAAACTCCGTGTTGGAGAAACTCCGTGTTAGAGAAACTCCATGTTGGAGAAAGTCCGTGTTGGAGAATGTCCGTGTTGGAGAAACTCCGTGTTGGAGAAACTTTGTGTTGGAGAAACTTTATGTTGTAGAAACTCCGTGTTGGAGAAACTCCATGTTGTAGAAACTCCGTGTTGGAGAAACTGTGTTGGAGAAACTCCCTGTTGAAGAAACTCCGTGTTGTAGAAACTCCGTGTTGGAGATAATCCATGTTGGAGAAACTTCATGTTGGAGAAACTCCATGCTGCAGAAAGTCCGCGCTGGGGAAACTACGCACTGGAGAATCTCCGCGCTGGAGAGACTTCGTGTTGGAGAAACTCCGTGTTGCAGAAACTCCGTGTTGGAGAAACTCCGTGTGTGAGAAACTCCGAGTTGGAGAAACTCCGTGTTGGAGAAGCTCCGTGTTGGAGAAACTTCGCATCGGAGAAAGTCCGTGTCGGAGAAACTCCGTGTCGCAGAAACTCCGTGTCGCAGAAACTCCGTGTCGCAGAAACTCCGTGTTGTAGAAACTCCGTGTTAGAGAAACTCCATGTTGGAGAACCTTCTGGTTGGAGAAACTCCTTGTTGGAGAAAATCCTTGTTGGAGAAACTCCATGTTGGAGAAACTCCGTGTTGCAGAAACTCCGTGTTGTGGAAACTCCGTGTTGGGGAAACGCCGAGATGGAGAAACTTCATGTTGTAGAAACTTCGTGTTGAAGAAACTCCGTGTTGGAGAAACTCCGTGTTGGAGAAACTCCGTGTTAGAGAAACTCCATGTTGGAGAAAGTCCGTGTTGGAGAATGTCCGTGTTGGAGAAACTCCGTGTTGGAGAAACTTCGTGTTGGAGAAACTTTATGTTGTAGAAAATCCGTGTTGGAGAAACTCCATGTTGTAGAAACTCCGTGTTGGAGAAACTGTGTTGGAGAAACTCCCTGTTGAAGAAACTCCGTGTTGTAGAAACTCCGTGTTGGAGATAATCCATGTTGGAGAAACTCCATGTTGGAGAAACTCCATGCTGCAGAAAATCCGCGCTGGGGAAACTACGCACTGGAGAATCTCTGCGCTGGAGAGACTTCGTGTTGGAGAAACTCCGTGTTGCAGAAACTCCGTGTTGGAGAAACTCCGTGTGTGAGAAACTCCGAGTTGGAGAAACTCCGTGTTGGAGAAGCTCCTGTTGGAGAAACTTCGTATCGGAGAAAGTCCGTGTCGGAGAAACTCCGTGTCGCAGAAACTCCGTGTTGTAGAAACTTCGTGTTGGCGAATCTCCTTGTTGTAGAAACTCCGTGTTGGAGAAACTAATTGTTAGATAAACTCCGTGTTGGAGAAACTTCGTGCTGGAGAAACTCTGTGTCGGAGAAAGTCTGTGTCGGAGAAACTCCGTGTTGGAGAAACTCCGTGTTGGAGAAACTCCGTGGTAGAGAAACTCCGTGTTTGAGACACTCCACGTTGGAGAATCTCCTTGTTGGAAAAAACCTTGTTTGAGAAACTCCTTGTTGGAGAAACTCTGTGTCGGAGAAACTCCGTGCTGGGGCAACTTCGTGTTGGGGAAACGCCGTGTTGGAGAAACTCCATGTTGGAGAAACTTCGTGTCGGAGAAACTCCGTGTCGGAGAAACTCCGTGTTGGAGAAACTCCGTGTTGGAGAAACTCGGTGTTGGAGAAACTCTGTGTTGGAGAAACTTCGTGTTGGAGAAAATCCTTGTTGGAGAAACTCCTTGCTATAGCAACTCCGTGATGGAGAAACTCCGCGCTGGAGAAACTCCGTGTTCGAAAAACTCCGTGTTGGAGGAACTCTGTGTTGGAGAAACTCCGTGTTGGAGAAACTCCGCGCTGGAGAAACTTCGTGTTGGAGAAACTCCGCGTTGGAGAAACTCCGTGTTGGAGAAACTCCGTGTTGGAGAAACTCCGTGTCGGAGAAACTCCGTATTGGAGAAAGTCCGTGTTGGAGAAACTTTATGTTGGAGAAACTCCATGTCGAAGAAACTTTGTATTGGAGAAACTTTATGTTGTAGAAACTCCGTGTTGGAGAAACTCCATGTTGTAGAAACTCCGTGTTGAAAAACTCCGTGTTGGAGAAACTCCCTGTTGGAGAAACTCCGTGTTAGAGAAACTCCATGTTGGAGAAAGTCCGTGTTGGAGAATGTCCGTGTTGGAGAAACTCCGTGTTGGAGAAACTTTATGTTGTAGAAACTCCGTGTTGGAGAAACTCCATGTTGTAAAAACTCCGTGTTGAAGAAACTCCGTGTTGGAGAAACTCCGTGTCGGAGAAACTCCGTGTTGGAGAAACTCCGTGTTGGAGAAACTCCGTGTTTTAGAAACTCCGTGTTGGAGAAACTCCATGTTGGAGAAAGTCCGTGTTGGAGAATGTCCGTGTTGGAGAAACTCCGTGTTGGAGAAACTCCGTGTTGGAGAAAACTCCGTGTTGGAGAAACTCCGTGTTTTAGAAAATCCGTGTTGGAGAAACTCCGTGTTGTAGAAACTCCGTGTTAGAGAAACTCCATGTTGGAGAACCTTCTGTTTGGAGAAACTCCTTGCTGGAGAAAATCCTTGTTGGAGAAACTCTGTGTTGAAGAAACTCCGTGTTGGAGAAACTCCGTGTTAGAGAAACTCCATGTTGGAGAAAGTCCGTGTTGGAGAATGTCCGTGTTGTAGAAACTCCGTGTTGGAGAAACTCCATGTTGTAGAAACTCCGTGTTGGAGAAACTCTGTGTTGGACAAACTTCCTGTTGAAGATACTCCGTGTTGTAGAAACTCCGTGTTGTAGAAACTCCGTGTTGGAGATAATCCATGTTGGAGAAACTCCATGTTGTAGAAGCTCCATGCTGCAGAAAATCCGCGCTGGGGAAACTACGCGCTGGAGAATCTCCGCGCTGGAGAGACTTCGTGTTGGAGAAACTCCGTGTTGCAGAAACTCCGTGTTGGAGAAACTCCGTGTGTGAGAAACTCCGTGTTGGAGAAACTCCTTCTTGGAGAAACTCCGCGTTGGAGAAACTCCGTGTTGGAGAAAACTCCGTGTTGGAGAAACTCCGTGTTTTAGAAACTCCGTGTTGGAGAAACTCCCTGTTGTAGAAACTCCGTGTTGGAGAAACTCCGTGTTGGAGAAACTTTATGTTGTAGAAACTCCGTGTTGGAGAAACTCCGTGTTGGAGAAACTCCGTGTTGTGGAAACTCCGTGTTGGGGAAACGCCGAGATGCAGAAACTTCATGTGGTAGAAACTTCGTGTTGAAGAAACTCCGTGTTGGAGAAACTCCGTGTTGGAGAAACTCCGTGTTAGAGAAACTCCATGTTGGAGAAAGTCCGTGTTGGAGAATGTCCGTGTTGGAGAAACTCCGTGTTGGAGAAACTTCGTGTTGGAGAAACTTTATGTTGTAGAAACTCCGTGTTGGAGAAACTCCATGTTGTAGAAACTCCGTGTTGGAGAAACTGTGTTGGAGAAACTCCCTGTTGAAGAAACTCCGTGTTGTAGAAACTCCGTGTTGGAGATAATCCATGTTGGAGAAACTCCATGTTGGAGAAACTCCATGCTGCAGAAAATCCGCGCTGGGGAAACTACGCGCTGGAGAATCTCCGCGCTGGAGAGACTTCGTGTTGGAGAAACTCCGTGTTGCAGAAACTCCGTGTTGGAGAAACTCCGTGTGTGAGAAACTCCGAGTTGAAGAAACTCCGTGTTGGAGAAGCTCCGTGTTGCAGAAACGTCGTATCGGAGAAAGTCCGTGTCGGAGAAACTCCGTGTCGCAGAAAATTCGTGTTGTAGAAACTCCATGTTGTAGAAACGTCGTGTTGGAGAAACTCCGTGTTGTAGAAGCTTCGTGTTGGCGAAACTCCATGTTGTAGAAACTTCGTGTTGGAGAAACTCTGTGTTGGAGAAACTTATTGTTAGAGAAACTCCGTGATGGAGAAACTTCGTGTTGTAGAAACTGTGTCGGAGAAACTCCGTGTTGGAGAAACTCCATGTCGGAGAAACTCCGTGTTGGAGGAACTCCCTCTTGGAGAATCTCCGTGTCGGGGAAACTCCATGTTGGAGAAACTCCGTGTTGGAGAAACTCCGTGTCGGGGAAACTCCGTGTTGGAGAAACTCCGTGTTGGAGAAACTCCGTGTTGGAGAAAATCCTTGTTGGAGAAACTCCGTGCTATAGCAACTCCGTGTTGGAGAAACTCTGCGCTGGAGAAACTCCGCGCTGGAGAAACTCCGTGTTGGAGAAACTCCGTGTTGGAGAAACTCTGTGTTGGAGAAACTCCGTGTTGGAGAAACACCACGTTAGAGAAACTCCGTGTTGGAGAAAATTCCTGTTGGAGAAACTCCGTGCTAGAGAAACTCCGTGTTTGAGACACTCCACGTTGGAGAATCTCCTTGTTGGAAAAGCCTTGTTTGAGAAACCCCTTGTTGGAGAAACTCCGTGTTGGAGAAACTCCGTGCTGGGGAAACTTCGTGTTGGGGAAACGCCGTGATGGAGAAACTCCATGTTGGATAAACTCCGTGGCGGAGAAACTTCGTGTTGGAGAAAATCCTTGTTGGAGAAACTCCGTGTTGGAGATAATCCATGTTGGAGAAACTCCATGTTGGAGAAACTCCATGCTGCAGAAAATCCGCGCTGGGGAAACTACGCGCTGGAGAATCTCCGCGCTGGAGAGACTTCGTGTTGGAGAAACTCCGTGTTGCAGAAACTCCGTGTTGGAGAAACTCCGTGTGTGAGAAACTCCGAGTTGGAGAAACTCCGTGTTGGAGAAGCTCCGTGTTGGAGAAACTTCGTATCGGAGAAAGTCCGTGTCGGAGAAACTCCGTGTCGCAGAAACTCCGTGTTGTAGAAACTTCGTGTTGGCGAATCTCCTTGTTGTAGAAACTCCGTGTTGGAGAAACTTATTGTTAGATAAACTCCGTGTTGGAGAAACTTCGTGCTGGAGAAACTCTGTGTCGGAGAAACTCTGTGTCGGAGAAAGTCTGTGTCGGAGAAACTCCGTGTTGGAGAAACTCCGTGTTGGAGAAACTCCGTGGTAGAGAAACTCCGTGTTTGAGACACTCCACGTTGGAGAATCTCCTTGTTGGAAAAAACCTTGTTTGAGAAACTCCTTGTTGGAGAAACTCTGTGTCGGAGAAACTCCGTGCTGGGGCAACTTCGTGTTGGGGAAACTCCGTGTTGGAGAAAACTCCGTGTTGGAGAAACTCCGTGTTTTAGAAACTCCGTGTTGGAGAAACTCCCTGTTGTAGAAACTCCGTGTTAGAGAAACTCCATGTTGGAGAACCTTCTGGTTGGAGAAACTCCTTGTTGGAGAAAATCCTTGTTGGAGAAACTCCATGTTGGAGAAACTCCGTGTTGGAGAAACTCCGTGTTGTGGAAACTCCGTGTTGGGGAAACGCCGAGATGCAGAAACTTCATGTGGTAGAAACTTCGTGTTGAAGAAACTCCGTGTTGGAGAAACTCCGTGTTGGAGAATGTCCGTGTTGGAGAAACTCTGTGTTGGAGAAACTTCGTGTTGGAGAAACTTTATGTTGTAGAAACTCTGTGTTGGAGAAACTCCATGTTGTAGAAACTCCGTGTTGAAGAAACTGTGTTGGAGAAACTCCCTGTTGAAGAAACTCCGTGTTGTAGAAACTCCGTGTTGGAGATAATCCATGTTGGAGAAACTCCATGTTGGAGAAACTCCATGCTGCAGAAAATCCGCGCTGGGGAAACTACGCGCTGGAAAATCTCCGCGCTGGAGAGACTTCGTGTTGGAGAAACTCCGTGTTGCAGAAACTCCGTGTTGGAGAAACTCCGTGTGTGAGAAACTCCGAGTTGGAGAAACTCCGTGTTGGAGAAGCTCCGTGTTGCAGAAACTTCGTATCGGAGAAAGTCCGTGTCGGAGAAACTCCGTGTCGCAGAAACTTCGTGTTGTAGAAACTCCATGTTGTAGAAACGTCGTGTTGGAGAAACTCCGTGTTGTAGAAGCTTCGTGTTGGCGAACCTCCATGTTGTAGAAACTTCGTGTTGGAGAAACTCTGTGTTGGAGAAACTTATTGTTAGAGAAACTCCGTGATGGAGAAACTTCGTGCTGGAGAAACTTCGTGTTGTAGAAACTGTGTCGGAGAAACTCCGTGTTGGAGAAACTCCATGTCGGAGAAACTCCGTGTGTGAGGAACTCCCTCTTGGAGAATCTCCGTGTCGGAGAAACTCCATGTTGGAGAAACTCCGTGTTGGAGAAACTCCGTGTCGGGGAAACTCCGTGTTGGAGAAACTCCGTGTTGGAGAAACTCCGTGTTGGAGAAAATCCTTGTTGGAGAAACTCCGTGCTATAGCAACTCCGTGTTGGAGAAACTCTGCGCTGGAGAAACTCCGCGCTGGAGAAACTCCGTGTTGGAGAAACTCCGTGTTGGAGAAACTCTGTGTTGGAGAAACTCCGTGTTGGAGAAACACCACGTTAGAGAAACTCCGTGTTGGAGAAAATTCCTGTTGGAGAAACTCCGTGCTAGAGAAACTCCGTGTTTGAGACACTCCACGTTGGAGAATCTCCTTGTTGGAAAAGCCTTGTTTGAGAAACCCCTTGTTGGAGAAACTCCGTGTTGGAGAAACTCCGTGCTGGGGAAACTTCGTGTTGGGGAAACGCCGTGATGGAGAAACTCCATGTTGGATAAACTCCGTGGCGGAGAAACTTCGTGTTGGAGAAACTCCGTGTGTGAGAAACTCCGAGTTGGAGAAACTCCGTGTTGGAGAAGCTCCGTGTTGGAGAAACTTCGTATCGGAGAAAGTCCGTGTCGGAGAAACTCCGTGTCGCAGAAACTCCGTGTTGTAGAAACTTCGTGTTGGCGAATCTCCTTATTGGTGAAACTCCGTGTCGGAGAAACTCCGTGTTGGAGAAACTTCGTGCTGGAGAAACTCTGTGTCGGACAAACTCTGTGTCGGAGAAAGTCTGTGTCGGAGAAACTCCGTGTTGGAGAAACTCCGTGTTGGAGAAACTCCGTGCTAGAGAAACTCCGTGTTTGAGACACTCCACGTTGGAGAATCTCCTTGTTGGAAAAAACCTTGTTTGAGAAACTCCTTGTTGGAGAAACTCTGTGTCGGAGAAACTCTGTGCTGGGGAAACTTCGTGTTGGGGAAACGCCGTGTTGGAGAAACACCATGTTGGAGAAACTCCGTGTCGGAGAAACTCCGTGTCGGAGAAACTCCGTGTTGGAGAAACTCCGTGTTGCAGAAACTCCGTGTTGGAGAAACTCCGTGTTGGAGAAACTCCGTGTTGTTGAAACTTCGTGTTGGAGAAAATCCTTGTTGGAGAAACTCCGTGCTACAGCAACTCCGTGTTGGAGAAACTCCGCGCTGGAGAAACTCCGTGTTCGAAAAACTCCGTGTTGGAGGAACTCTGTGTTGGAGAAACTCCGTGTTGGAGAAACTCCGCGCTGGAGAAACTTCGTGTTGGAGAAACTCCGCGTTGGAGAAACTCCGTGTTGGAGAAACTCCGTGTTGGAGAAACTCCGTGTCGGAGAAACTCCGTATTGGAGAAACTCCGTGTTGGAGAAACTTTATGTTGGAGAAACTCCATGTCGAAGAGACTTCGTATTGGAGAAACTCCGTGTTGGAGAAACTATGTTGTAGAAACTCCGTGTTGGAGAAACTCCATGTTGTAGAAACTCCGTGTTGAAGAAACTCCGTGTTGGAGAAACTCCGTGTTGGAGAAACTCCGTGTTAGAGAAGCTCCATGTTGGAGAAAGTCCGTGTTGGAGAATGTCCGCGTTGGAGAAACTCCGTGTTGGAGAAACTCCGTGTTGGAGAAATTTATGTTGTAGAAACTCCGTGTTGGAGAAACTCCATGTTGTAGAAACTCCGTGTTGAAGATACTCCGTGTTGGAGAAACTCCGTGTCGGAGAAACTCTGTGTTGGAGAAAGTCCGTGTTGGAGAAACTCCGTTTTGGAGAAACTGTGTCGGAGAAATTCCTTGTTGGAGAAACTCCGTGCTGGAGAAACTCCTTGTTGGAGAAACTCCTTGTTGGAGAAACTCAGTGTTGGAGAAACTCCGTGTTGGAGAAAACTCCGTGTTGGAGAAACTCCGTGTTTTAGAAACTCCGTGTTGGAGAAACTCCCTGTTGTAGAAACTCCGTGTTAGAGAAACTCCATGTTGGAGAACCTTCTGGTTGGAGAAACTCCTTGTTGGAGAAAATCCTTGTTGGAGAAACTCCATGTTGGAGAAACTCCGTGTTGGAGAAACTCCGTGTTGTGGAAACTCCGTGTTGGGGAAACGCCGAGATGGAGAAACTTCATGTTGTAGAAACTTCGTGTTGAAGAAACTCCGTGTTGGAGAAACTCCGTGTTGGAGAAACTCCGTGTTAGAGAAACTCCATGTTGGAGAAACTTCGTGTTGGAGAAACTCCGCGTTGGAGAAACTCCGTGTTGGAGAAACTCCGTGTTGGAGAAACTCCGTGTCGGAGAAACTCCGTATTGGAGAAACTCCGTGTTGGAGAAACTTTATGTTGGAGAAACTCCATGTCGAAGAGACTTCGTATTGGAGAAACTCCGTGTTGGAGAAACTATGTTGTAGAAACTCCGTGTTGGAGAAACTCCATGTTGTAGAAACTCCGTGTTGAAGAAACTCCGTGTTGGAGAAACTCCGTGTTGGAGAAACTCCGTGTTAGAGAAGCTCCATGTTGGAGAAAGTCCGTGTTGGAGAATGTCCGTGTTGGAGAAGCTCCGTGTTGGAGAAACTCCGTGTTGGAGAAATTTATGTTGTAGAAACTCCGTGTTGGAGAAACTCCATGTTGTAGAAACTCCGTGTTGAAGAAACTCCGTGTTGGAGAAACTCCGTGTCGGAGAAACTCTGTGTTGGAGAAAGTCCGTGTTGGAGAAACTCCGTTTTGGAGAAACTGTGTCGGAGAAATTCCTTGTTGGAGAAACTCCGTGCTGGAGAAATTCCTTGTTGGAGAAACTCCTTGTTGGAGAAACTCCGTGTTGGAGAAACTCCGTGTTGGAGAAAACTCCGTGTTGGAGAAACTCCGTGTTTTAGAAACTCCGTGTTGGAGAAACTCCCTGTTGTAGAAACTCCGTGTTAGAGAAACTCCATGTTGGAGAACCTTCTGGTTGGAGAAACTCCTTGTTGGAGAAAATCCTTGTTGGAGAAACTCCATGTTGGAGAAACTCCGTGTTGGAGAAACTCCGTGTTGTGGAAACTCCGTGTTGGGGAAACGCCGAGATGGAGAAACTTCATGTTGTAGAAACTTCGTGTTGAAGAAACTCCGTGTTGGAGAAACTCCGTGTTGGAGAAACTCCGTGTTAGAGAAACTCCATGTTGGAGAAAGTCCGTGTTGGAGAATGTCCGTGTTGGAGAAACTCCGTGTTGGAGAAACTTTGTGTTGGAGAAACTTTATGTTGTAGAAACTCCGTGTTGGAGAAACTCCATGTTGTAGAAACTCCGTGTTGGAGAAACTGTGTTGGAGAAACTCCCTGTTGAAGAAACTCCGTGTTGTAGAAACTCCGTGTTGGAGATAATCCATGTTGGAGAAACTCCATGTTGGAGAAACTCCATGCTGCAGAAAGTCCGCGCTGGGGAAACTACGCACTGGAGAATCTCCGCGCTGGAGAGACTTCGTGTTGGAGAAACTCCGTGTTGCAGAAACTCCGTGTTGGAGAAACTCCGTGTGTGAGAAACTCCGAGTTGGAGAAACTCCGTGTTGGAGAAGCTCCGTGTTGGAGAAACTTCGCATCGGAGAAAGTCCGTGTCGGAGAAACTCCGTGTCGCAGAAACTCCGTGTCGCAGAAACTCCGTGTTGTAGAAACTCCGTGTTAGAGAAACTCCATGTTGGAGAACCTTCTGCTTGGAGAAACTCCTTGTTGGAGAAAATCCTTGTTGGAGAAACTCCATGTTGGAGAAACTCCGTGTTGGAGAAACTCCGTGTTGTGGAAACTCCGTGTTGGGGAAACGCCGAGATGGAGAAACTTCATGTTGTAGAAACTTCGTGTTGAAGAAACTCCGTGTTGGAGAAACTCCGTGTTGGAGAAACTCCGTGTTAGAGAAACTCCATGTTGGAGAAAGTCCGTGTTGGAGAATGTCCGTGTTGGAGAAACTCCGTGTTGGAGAAACTTCGTGTTGGAGAAACTTTATGTTGTAGAAACTCCGTGTTGGAGAAACTCCATGTTGTAGAAACTCCGTGTTGGAGAAACTGTGTTGGAGAAACTCCCTGTTGAAGAAACTCCGTGTTGTAGAAACTCCGTGTTGGAGATAATCCATGTTGGAGAAACTCCATGTTGGAGAAACTCCATGCTGCAGAAAATCCGCGCTGGGGAAACTACGCACTGGAGAATCTCCGCGCTGGAGAGACTTCGTGTTGGAGAAACTCCGTGTTGCAGAAACTCCGTGTTGGAGAAACTCCGTGTGTGAGAAACTCCGAGTTGGAGAAACTCCGTGTTGGAGAAGCTCCTGTTGGAGAAACTTCGTATCGGAGAAAGTCCGTGTCGGAGAAACTCCGTGTCGCAGAAACTCCGTGTTGTAGAAACTTCGTGTTGGCGAATCTCCTTGTTGTAGAAACTCCGTGTTGGAGAAACTAATTGTTAGATAAACTCCGTGTTGGAGAAACTTCGTGCTGGAGAAACTCTGTGTCGGAGAAAGTCTGTGTCGGAGAAACTACGTGTTGGAGAAACTCCGTGTTGGAGAAACTCCGTGGTAGAGAAACTCCGTGTTTGAGACACTCCACGTTGGAGAATCTCCTTGTTGGAAAAAACCTTGTTTGAGAAACTCCTTGTTGGAGAAACTCTGTGTCGGAGAAACTCCGTGCTGGGGCAACTTCGTGTTGGGGAAACGCCGTGTTGGAGAAACTCCATGTTGGAGAAACTTCGTGTCGGAGAAACTCCGTGTCGGAGAAACTCCGTGTTGGAGAAACTCCGTGTTGGAGAAACTCGGTGTTGGAGAAACTCTGTGTTGGAGAAACTTCGTGTTGGAGAAAATCCTTGTTGGAGAAACTCCTTGCTATAGCAACTCCGTGATGGAGAAACTCCGCGCTGGAGAAACTCCGTGTTCGAAAAACTCCGTGTTGGAGGAACTCTGTGTTGGAGAAACTCCGTGTTGGAGAAACTCCGCGCTGGAGAAAATTCGTGTTGGAGAAACTCCGCGTTGGAGAAACTCCGTGTTGGAGAAACTCCGTGTTGGAGAAACTCCGTGTCGGAGAAACTCCGTATTGGAGAAAGTCCGTGTTGGAGAAACTTTATGTTGGAGAAACTCCATGTCGAAGAAACTTTGTATTGGAGAAACTTTATGTTGTAGAAACTCCGTGTTGGAGAAACTCTATGTTGTAGAAACTCCGTGTTGAAAAACTCCGTGTTGGAGAAACTCCCTGTTGGAGAAACTCCGTGTTAGAGAAACTCCATGCTGGAGAAAGTCCGTGTTGGAGAATGTCCGTGTTGGAGAAACTCCGTGTTGGAGAAACTCCGTGTTGGAGAAACTTTATGTTGTAGAAACTCCGTGTTGGAGAAACTCCATGTTGTAAAAACATGTGTTGAAGAAACTCCGTGTTGGAGAAACTCCGTGTCGGAGAAACTCCGTGTTGGAGAAACTCCGTGTTGGAGAAACTCCGTGTTTTAGAAACTCCGTGTTGGAGAAACTCCATGTTGGAGAAAGTCCGTGTTGGAGAATGTCCGTGTTGGAGAAACTCCGTGTTGGAGAAACTCCGTGTTGGAGAAAACTCCGTGTTGGAGAAACTCCGTGTTTTAGAAAATCCGTGTTGGAGAAACTCCGTGTTGTAGAAAGTCCGTGTTAGAGAAACTCCATGTTGGAGAACCTTCTGTTTGGAGAAACTCCTTGCTGGAGAAAATCCTTGTTTGAGAAACTCTGTGTTGAAGAAACTCCGTGTTGGAGAAACTCCGTGTTAGAGAAACTCCATGTTGGAGAAAGTCCGTGTTGGAGAATGTCCGTGTTGTAGAAACTCCGTGTTGGAGAAACTCCATGTTGTAGAAACTCCGTGTTGGAGAAACTCTGTGTTGGACAAACTTCCTGTTGAAGATACTCCGTGTTGTAGAAACTCCGTGTTGTAGAAACTCCGTGTTGGAGATAATCCATGTTGGAGAAACTCCATGTTGGAGAAACTCCATGCTGCAGAAAATCCGCGCTGGGGAAACTACGCGCTGGAGAATCTCCGCGCTGGAGAGACTTCGTGTTGGAGAAACTCCGTGTTGCAGAAACTCCGTGTTGGAGAAACTCCGTGTGTGAGAAACTCCGTGTTGGAGAAACTCCTTCTTGGAGAAACTCCGTGTTGGAGAAACTCCGTGTTGGAGAAAACTCCGTGTTGGAGAAACTCCGTGTTTTAGAAACTCCGTGTTGGAGAAACTCCCTGTTGTAGAAACTCCGTGTTGGAGAAACTCCGTGTTGGAGAAACTTTATGTTGTAGAAACTCCGTGTTGGAGAAACTCCGTGTTGGAGAAACTCCGTGTTGTGGAAACTCCGTGTTGGGGAAACGCCGAGATGCAGAAACTTCATGTGGTAGAAACTTCGTGTTGAAGAAACTCCGTGTTGGAGAAACTCCGTGTTGGAGAAACTCCGTGTTAGAGAAACTCCATGTTGGAGAAAGTCCGTGTTGGAGAATGTCCGTGTTGGAGAAACTCCGTGTTGGAGAAACTTCGTGTTGGAGAAACTTTATGTTGTAGAAACTCCGTGTTGGAGAAACTCCATGTTGTAGAAACTCCGTGTTGGAGAAACTGTGTTGGAGAAACTCCCTGTTGAAGAAACTCCGTGTTGTAGAAACTCCGTGTTGGAGATAATCCATGTTGGAGAAACTCCATGTTGGAGAAACTCCATGCTGCAGAAAATCCGCGCTGGGGAAACTACGCGCTGGAGAATCTCCGCGCTGGAGAGACTTCGTGTTGGAGAAACTCCGTGTTGCAGAAACTCCGTGTTGGAGAAACTCCGTGTGTGAGAAACTCCGAGTTGGAGAAACTCCGTGTTGGAGAAGCTCCGTGTTGCAGAAACGTCGTATCGGAGAAAGTCCGTGTCGGAGAAACTCCGTGTCGCAGAAAATTCGTGTTGTAGAAACTCCATGTTGTAGAAACGTCGTGTTGGAGAAACTCCGTGTTGTAGAAGCTTCGTGTTGGCGAAACTCCATGTTGTAGAAACTTCGTGTTGGAGAAACTCTGTGTTGGAGAAACTTACTGTTAGAGAAACTCCGTGATGGAGAAACTTCGTGCTGGAGAAACTTCGTGTTGTAGAAACTGTGTCGGAGAAACTCCGTGTTGGAGAAACTCCATGTCGGAGAAACTCCGTGTTGGAGGAACTCCCTCTTGGAGAATCTCCGTGTCGGGGAAACTCCATGTTGGAGAAACTCCGTGTTGGAGAAACTCCGTGTCGGGGAAACTCCGTGTTGGAGAAACTCCGTGTTGGAGAAACTCCGTGTTGGAGAAAATCCTTGTTGGAGAAACTCCGTGCTATAGCAACTCCGTGTTGGAGAAACTCTGCGCTGGAGAAACTCCGCGCTGGAGAAACTCCGTGTTGGAGAAACTCCGTGTTGGAGAAACTCTGTGTTGGAGAAACTCCGTGTTGGAGAAACACCACGTTAGAGAAACTCCGTGTTGGAGAAAATTCCTGTTGGAGAAACTCCGTGCTAGAGAAACTCCGTGTTTGAGACACTCCACGTTGGAGAATCTCCTTGTTGGAAAAGCCTTGTTTGAGAAACCCCTTGTTGGAGAAACTCCGTGTTGGAGAAACTCCGTGCTGGGGAAACTTCGTGTTGGGGAAACGCCGTGATGGAGAAACTCCATGTTGGATAAATTCCGTGGCGGAGAAACTTCGTGTTGTAGAAAATCCTTGCTGGAGAAACTCCGTGTTGGAGATAATCCATGTTGGAGAAACTCCATGTTGGAGAAACTCCATGCTGCAGAAAATCCGCGCTGGGGAAACTACGCGCTGGAGAATCTCCGCGCTGGAGAGACTTCGTGTTGGAGAAACTCCGTGTTGCAGAAACTCCGTGTTGGAGAAACTCCGTGTGTGAGAAACTCCGAGTTGGAGAAACTCCGTGTTGGAGAAGCTCCGTGTTGGAGAAACTTCGTATCGGAGAAAGTCCGTGTCGGAGAAACTCCGTGTCGCAGAAACTCCGTGTTGTAGAAACTTCGTGTTGGCGAATCTCCTTGTTGTAGAAACTCCGTGTTGGAGAAACTTATTGTTAGATAAACTCCGTGTTGGAGAAACTTCGTGCTGGAGAAACTCTGTGTCGGAGAAACTCTGTGTCGGAGAAAGTCTGTGTCGGAGAAACTCCGTGTTGGAGAAACTCCGTGTTGGAGAAACTCCGTGGTAGAGAAACTCCGTGTTTGAGACACTCCACGTTGGAGAATCTCCTTGTTGGAAAAAACCTTGTTTGAGAAACTCCTTGTTGGAGAAACTCTGTCGGAGAAACTCCGTGCTGGGGCAACTTCGTGTTGGGGAAACGCCGTGTTGGAGAAACTCCATGTTGGAAAAACTCCGTGTTAGAGAAACTCCATGTTGGAGAACCTTCTGGTTGGAGAAACTCCTTGTTGGAGAAAATCCTTGTTGGAGAAACTCCATGTTGGAGAAACTCCGTGTTGGAGAAACTCCGTGTTGGAGAAACTCCGTGTTGTGGAAACTCCGTGTTGGGGAAACGCCGAGATGCAGAAACTTCATGTGGTAGAAACTTCGTGTTGAAGAAACTCCGTGTTGGAGAAACTCCGTGTTGGAGAAACTCCGTGTTAGAGAAACTCCATGTTGGAGAAAGTCCGTGTTGGAGAATGTCCGTGTTGGAGAAACTCCGTGTTGGAGAAACTTCGTGTTGGAGAAACTTTATGTTGTAGAAACTCCGTGTTGGAGAAACTCCATGTTGTAGAAACTCCGTGTTGGAGAAACTGTGTTGGAGAAACTCCCTGTTGAAGAAACTCCGTGTTGTAGAAACTCCGTGTTGGAGATAATCCATGTTGGAGAAACTCCATGTTGGAGAAACTCCATGCTGCAGAAAATCCGCGCTGGGGAAACTTCGCGCTGGAGAATCTCCGCGCTGGAGAGACTTCGTGTTGGAGAAACTCCGTGTTGCAGAAACTCCGTGTTGGAGAAACTCCGTGTGTGAGAAACTCCGAGTTGGAGAAACTCCGTGTTGGAGAAGCTCCGTGTTGCAGAAACTTCGTATCGGAGAAAGTCCGTGTCGGAGAAACTCCGTGTCGCAGAAACTTCGTGTTGTAGAAACTCCATGTTGTAGAAACGTCGTGTTGGAGAAACTCCGTGTTGTAGAAGCTTCGTGTTGGCGAAACTCCATGTTGTAGAAACTTCGTGTTGGAGAAACTCTGTGTTGGAGAAACTTATTGTTAGAGAAACTCTGTGATGGAGAAACTTCGTGCTGGAGAAACTTCGTGTTGTAGAAACTGTGTCGGAGAAACTCCGTGTTGGAGAAACTCCATGTCGGAGAAACTCCGTGTTGGAGGAACTCCCTCTTGGAGAATCTCCGTGTCGGAGAAACTCCATGTTGGAGAAACTCCGTGTTGGAGAAACTCCGTGTCGGGGAAACTCCGTGTTGGAGAAACTCCGTGTTGGAGAAACTCCGTGTTGGAGAAAATCCTTGTTGGTGAAACTCCGTGCTATAGCAACTCCGTCTTGGAGAAACTCTGCGCTGGAGAAACTCCGCGCTGGAGAAACTCCGTGTTGGAGAAACTCCGTGTTGGAGAAACACCACGTTAGAGAAACTCCGTGTTGGAGAAAATTCCTGTTGGAGAAACTCCGTGCTAGAGAAACTCCGTTTTTGAGACACTCCACGTTGGAGAATCTCCTTGTTGGAAAAGCCTTGTTTGAGAAACCCCTTGTTGGAGAAACTCCGTGTTGGAGAAACTCTGTGCTGGGGAACTTCGTGTTGGGGAAACGCCGTGATGGAGAAACTCCATGTTGGATAAACTCCGTGGCGGAGAAACTTCGTGTTGGAGAAAATCCTTGTTGGAGAAACTCCGTGTTGGAGATAATCCATGTTGGAGAAACTCCATGTTGGAGAAACTCCATGCTGCAGAAAATCCGCGCTGGGGAAACTACGCGCTGGAGAATCTCCGCGCTGGAGAGACTTCGTGTTGGAGAAACTCCGTGTTGCAGAAACTCCGTGTTGGAGAAACTCCGTGTGTGAGAAACTCCGAGTTGGAGAAACTCCGTGTTGGAGAAGCTCCGTGTTGGAGAAACTTCGTATCGGAGAAAGTCCGTGTCGGAGAAACTCCGTGTCGCAGAAACTCCGTGTTGTAGAAACTTCGTGTTGGCGAATCTCCTTGTTGTAGAAACTCCGTGTTGGAGAAACTTATTGTTAGATAAACTCCGTGTTGGAGAAACTTCGTGCTGGAGAAACTCTGTGTCGGAGAAACTCTGTGTCGGAGAAAGTCTGTGTCGGAGAAACTCCGTGTTGGAGAAACTCCGTGTTGGAGAAACTCCGTGGTAGAGAAACTCCGTGTTTGAGACACTCCACGTTGGAGAATCTCCTTGTTGGAAAAAACCTTGTTTGAGAAACTCCTTGTTGGAGAAACTCTGTGTCGGAGAAACTCCGTGCTGGGGCAACTTCGTGTTGGGGAAACGCCGTGTTGGAGAAACTCCATGTTGGAGAAACTCCGTGTCGGAGAAACTCCGTGTTGGAGAAACTCCGTGTTGGAGAAACTCGGTGTTGAAGGAACTCCGTGTTGGAGAAACTTCGTGTTGGAGAAAATCCTTGTTGGAGAAACTCCGTGCTATAGCAACTCCGTGTTGGAGAAACTCCGCGCTGGAGAAACTCCGTGTTCGAAAAACTCCGTGTTGGAGGAACTCTGTGTTGGAGAAACTCCGTGTTGGAGAAACTCCGCGCTGGAGAAACTTCGTGTTGGAGAAACTCCGCGTTGGAGAAACTCCGTGTTGGAGAAACTCCGTGTTAGAGAAACTCCGTGTCGGAGAAACTCCGTATTGGAGAAAGTCCGTGTTGGAGAAACTTTATGTTGGAGAAACTCCATGTCGAAGAAACTTCGTATTGGAGAAACTCCGTGTTGGAGAAACTTTATGTTGTAGAAACTCCGTGTTGGAGAAACTCCATGTTGTAGAAACTCCGTGTTGAAGAAACTCCGTGTTGGAGAAACTCTCTGTTGGAGAAACTCCGTGTTAGAGAAACTCCATGTTGGAGAAAGTCCGTGTTGGAGAATGTCCGTGTTGGAGAAACTCCGTGTTGGAGAAACTTTATGTTGTAGAAACTCCGTGTTGGAGAAACTCCATGTTGTAAAAACTCCGTGTTGAAGAAACTCCGTGTTGGAGAAACTCCGTGTCGGAGAAACTCCGTGTTGGAGAAACTCCGTGTTGGAGAAACTCCGTGTTTTAGAAACTCCGTGTTGGAGAAACTCCATGTTGGAGAAAGTCCGTGTTATAGAATGTCCGTGTTGGAGAAACTCCGTGTTGGAGAAAACTCCGTGTTGGAGAAACTCCGTGTTTTAGAAACTCCGTGTTGGAGAAACTCCGTGTTGTAGAAACTCCGTGTTAGAGAAACTCCATGTTGGAGAACCTTCTGTTTGGAGAAAGTCCTTGTTGGAGAAAATCCTTGTTGGAGAAACTCCGTGTTGAAGAAACTCCGTGTTGGAAAACTCCGTGTTGGAGAAACTCCGTGTTAGAGAAACTCCATGTTGGAGAAAGTCGTGTTGGAGAATGTCCGTGTTGGAGAAACTCCGTGTTGGAGAAACTCCGTGTTGGAGAAACTTTATGTTGTAGAAACTCCGTGTTGGAGAAACTCCATGTTGTAGTAACTCCGTGTTGGAGAAACTCTGTGTTGGAGAAACTCCCTGTTGAAGATACTCCGTGTTGTAGAAACTCCGTGTTGTAGAAACTCCGTGTTGGAGATAATCCATGTTGGAGAAACTCCATGTTGGAGAAACTCCATGCTGCAGAAAATCCGCGCTGGGGAAACTACGCGCTGGAGAATCTCCGCGCTGGAGAGACTTCGTGTTGAGGAAACTCCGTGTTGCAGAAACTCCGTGTTGGAGAAACTCCGTGTGTGAGAAACTCCGTGTTGGAGAAACTCCTTGTTGGAGAAACTCCGTGTTGGAGAAACTCCGTGTTGGAGAAAACTCCGTGTTGGAGAAACTCCGTGTTTTAGAACCTCCGTGTTGGAGAAACTCCCTGTTGTAGAAACTCCGTGTTAGAGAAACTCCATGTTGGAGAACCTTCTGGTTGGAGAAACTCCTTGTTGGAGAAAATCCTTGTTGGAGAAACTCCATGTTGGAGAAACTCCGTGTTGGAGAAACTCCGTGTTGGAGAAACTCCGTGTTGTGGAAACTCCGTGTTGGGGAAACGCCGAGATGCAGAAACTTCATGTGGTAGAAATTTCGTGTTGAAGAAACTCCGTGTTGGAGAAACTCCGTGTTGGAGAATGTCCGTGTTGGAGAAACTCCGTGTTGGAGAAACTTCGTGTTGGAGAAACTTTATGTTGTAGAAACTCTGTGTTGGAGAAACTCCATGTTGTAGAAACTCCGTGTTGGAGAAACTGTGTTGGAGAAACTCCCTGTTGAAGAAACTCCGTGTTGTAGAAACTCCGTGTTGGAGATAATCCATGTTGGAGAAACTCCATGTTGGAGAAACTCCATGCTGCAGAAAATCCGCGCTGGGGAAACTACGCGCTGGAGAATCTCCGCGCTGGAGAGACTTCGTGTTGGAGAAACTTCGTGTTGCAGAAACTCCGTGTTGGAGAAACTCCGTGTGTGAGAAACTCCGAGTTGGAGAAACTCCGTGTTGGAGAAGCTCCGTGTTGCAGAAGCTTCGTATCGGAGAAAGTCCGTGTCGGAGAAACTCCGTGTCGCAGAAACTTCATGTTGTAGAAACTCCATGTTGTAGAAACTTCGTGTTGGAGAAACTCTGTGTTGGAGAAACTTATTGTTAGAGAAACTCCGTGATGGAGAAACTTCGTGCTGGAGAAACTTCGTGTTGTAGAAACTGTGTCGGAGAAACTCCGTGTTGGAGAAACTCCATGTCGGAGAAACTCCGTGTTGGAGGAACTCCCTCTTGGAGAATCTCCGTGTCGGAGAAACTCCATGTTGGAGAAACTCCGTGTTGGAGAATCTCCGTGTCGGGGAAACTCCGTGTTGGAGAAACTCCGTGTTGGAGAAACTCCGTGTTGGAGAAAATCCTTGTTGGAGAAACTCCGTGCTATAGCAACTCCGTGTTGGAGAAACTCTGCGCTGGAGAAACTCCGCGCTGGAGAAACTCCGTGTTGGAGAAACTCCGTGTTGGAGAAACTCTGTGTTGGAGAAACTCCGTGTTGGAGAAACACCACGTTAGAGAAACTCCGTGTTGGAGAAAATTCCTGTTGGAGAAACTCCGTGCTAGAGAAACTCCGTGTTTGAGACACTCCACGTTGGAGAATCTCCTTGTTGGAAAAGCCTTGTTTGAGAAACCCCTTGTTGGAGAAACTCCGTGTTAGAGAAACTCCGTGTTGGAGAAACTCCGTGTTGGAGAAACTCCGCGCTAGAGAAACTCCGTGTTTGAGACACTCCACGTTGGAGAATCTCCTTGTTGGAAAAAACCTTGTTTGAGAAACTCCTTGTTGGAGAAACTCTGTGTCGGAGAAACTCTGTGCTGGGGAAACTTCGTGTTGGGGAAACGCCGTGTTGGAGAAACTCCATGTTGGAGAAACTCCGTGTCGGAGAAACTCCGTGTCGGAGAAACTCCGTGTTGGAGAAACTCCGTGTTGGAGAAACTCCGTGTTGGAGAAACTCCGTGTTGGAGAAACTCCGTGTTGTTGAAACTTCGTGTTGGAGAAAATCCTTGTTGGAGAAACTCCGTGCTACAGCAACTCCGTGTTGGAGAAACTCCGCGCTGGAGAAACTCCGTGTTCGAAAAACTCCGTGTTGGAGGAACTCTGTGTTGGAGAAACTCCGTGATGGAGAAACTCCATGTTGGATAAACTCCGTGGCGGAGAAACTTCGTGTTGGAGAAACTCCGTGTGTGAGAAACTCCGAGTTGGAGAAACTCCGTGTTGGAGAAGCTCCGTGTTGGAGAAACTTCGTATCGGAGAAAGTCCGTGTCGGAGAAACTCCGTGTCGCAGAAACTCCGTGTTGTAGAAACTTCGTGTTGGCGAATCTCCTTGTTGGAGAAACTCCGTGTCGGAGAAACTCCGTGTTGGAGAAACTTCGTGCTGGAGAAACTCTGTGTCGGACAAACTCTGTGTCGGAGAAAGTCTGTGTCGGAGAAACTCCGTGTTGGAGAAACTCCGTGTTGGAGAAACTCCGTGCTAGAGAAACTCCGTGTTTGAGACACTCCACGTTGGAGAATCTCCTTGTTGGAAAAAACCTTGTTTGAGAAACTCCTTGTTGGAGAAACTCTGTGTCGGAGAAACTCTGTGCTGGGGAAACTTCGTGTTGGGGAAACGCCGTGTTGGAGAAACTCCATGTTGGAGAAACTCCGTGTCGGAGAAACTCCGTATCGGAGAAACTCCGTGTTGGAGAAACTCCGTGTTGGAGAAACTCCGTGTTGGAGAAACTCCGTGTTGGAGAAACTCCGTGTTGTTGAAACTTCGTGTTGGAGAAAATCCTTGTTGGAGAAACTCCGTGCTACAGCAACTCCGTGTTGGAGAAACTCCGCGCTGGAGAAACTCCGTGTTCGAAAAACTCCGTGTTGGAGGAACTCTGTGTTGGAGAAACTCCGTGTTGGAGAAACTCCGCGCTGGAGAAACTTCGTGTTGGAGAAACTCCGCGTTGGAGAAACTCCGTGTTGGAGAAACTCCGTGTTGGAGAAACTCCGTGTCGGAGAAACTCCGTATTGGAGAAACTCCGTGTTGGAGAAACTTTATGCTGGAGAAACTCCATGTCGAAGAGACTTCGTATTGGAGAAACTCCGTGTTGGAGAAACTATGTTGTAGAAAGTCCGTGTTGGAGAAACTCCATGTTGTAGAAACTCCGTGTTGAAGAAACTCCGTGTTGGAGAAACTCCGTGTTGGAGAAACTCCGTGTTAGAGAAGCTCCATGTTGGAGAAAGTCCGTGTTGGAGAATGTCCGTGTTGGAGAAACTCCGTATTGGAGAAACTCCGTGTTGGAGAAACTTTATGTTGTAGAAACTCCGTGTTGGAGAAACTTTATGTTGTAGAAACTCCGTGTTGAAGAAACTCCGTGTTGGAGAAACTCCGTGTCGGAGAAACTCTGTGTTGGAGAAAGTCCGTGTTGGAGAAACTCCGTTTTGGAGAAACTGTCGCAGAAACTCCGTGTTTTAGAAACTCCGTGTTGGAGAAACTCCCTGTTGTAGAAACTCCGTGTTAGAGAAACTCCATGTTGGAGAACCTTCTGGTTGGAGAAACTCCTTGTTGGAGAAAATCCTTGTTGGAGAAACTCCATGTTGGAGAAACTCCGTGTTGGAGAAACTCCGTGTTGTGGAAACTCCGTGTTGGGGAAACGCCGAGATGGAGAAACTTCATGTTGTAGAAACTTCGTGTTGAAGAAACTCCGTGTTGGAGAAACTCCGTGTTGGAGAAACTCCGTGTTAGAGAAACTCCATGTTGGAGAAAGTCCGTGTTGGAGAATGTCCGTGTTGGAGAAACTCCGTGTTGGAGAAACTCCGTGTTGGAGAAACTTCGTGTTGGAGAAACTTTATGTTGTAGAAACTCCGTGTTGGAGAAACTCCATGTTGTAGAAACTCCGTGTTGGAGAAACTGTGTTGGAGAAACTCCCTGTTGAAGAAACTCCGTGTTGTAGAAACTCCGTGTTGGAGATAATCCATGTTGGAGAAACTCCATGTTGGAGAAACTCCATGCTGCAGAAAATCCGCGCTGGGGAAACTACGCACTGGAGAATCTCCGCGCTGGAGAGACTTCGTGTTGGAGAAACTCCGTGTTGCAGAAACTCCGTGTTGGAGAAACTCCGTGTGTGAGAAACTCCGAGTTGGAGAAACTCCGTGTTGGAGAAGCTCCGTGTTGGAGAAACTTCGTATCGGAGAAAGTCCGTGTCGGAGAAACTCCGTGTCGCAGAAGCTCCGTGTTGTAGAAACTTCGTGTTGGCGAATCTCCTTGTTGTAGAAACTCCGTGTTGGAGAAACTAATTGTTAGATAAACTCCGTGTTGGAGAAACTTCGTGCTGGAGAAACTCTGTGTCGGAGAAAGTCCGTGTTGGAGAATGTCCGTGTTGGACAAACTCCGTGTTGGAGAAACTCCGTGTTGGAGAAACTTTATGTTGTAGAAACTCCGTGTTGGAGAAACTCCATGTTGTAAAAACTCCGTGTTGAAGAAACTCCGTGTTGGAGAAACTCCGTGTCGGAGAAACTCCGTGTTGGAGAAACTCCGTGTTGGAGAAACTCCGTGTTTTAGAAACTCCGTGTTGGAGAAACTCCATGTTGGAGAAAGTCCGTGTTATAGAATGTCCGTGTTGGAGAAACTCCGTGTTGGAGAAACTCCGTGTTGGAGAAAACTTCGTGTTGGAGAAACTCCGTGTTTTAGAAACTCCATGTTGGAGAAACTCCGTGTTGTAGAAACTCCGTGTTAGAGAAACTCCATGTTGGAGAACCTTCTGTTTGGAGAAACTCCTTGTTGGAGAAAATCCTTGTTGGAGAAACTCCGTGTTGAAGAAACTCCGTGTTGGAAAACTCCGTGTTGGAGAAACTCCGTGTTAGAGAAACTCCATGTTGGAGAAAGTCCGTGTTGGAGAATGTCCGTGTTGGAGAAACTCCGTGTTGGAGAAACTCCGTGTTGGAGAAACTTTATGTTGTAGAAACTCCGTGTTGGAGAAACTCCATGTTGTAGAAACTCCGTGTTGGAGAAACTCTGTGTTGGAGAAACTCCCTGTTGAAGATACTCCGTGTTGTAGAAACTCCGTGTTGTAGAAACTCCGTGTTGGAGATAATCCATGTTGGAGAAACTCCATGTTGGAGAAACTCCATGCTGCAGAAAATCCGCGCTGGGGAAACTCCGTGTTGGAGAAACTCCGTGTTGTGGAAACTCCGTGTTGGGGAAACGCCGAGATGCAGAAACTTCATGTGGTAGAAACTTCGTGTTGAAGAAACTCCGTGTTGGAGAAACTCCGTGTTGGAGAATGTCCGTGTTGGAGAGACTCCGTGTTGGAGAAACTTCGTGTTGGAGAAACTTTATGTTGTAGAAACTCTGTGTTGGAGAAACTCCATGTTGTAGAAACTCCGTGTTGGAGAAACTGTGTTGGAGAAACTCCCTGTTGAAGAAACTCCGTGTTGTAGAAACTCCGTGTTGGAGATAATCCATGTTGGAGAAACTCCATGTTGGAGAAACTCCATGCTGCAGAAAATCCGCGCTGGGGAAACTACGCGCTGGAGAATCTCCGCGCTGGAGAGACTTCGTGTTGGAGAAACTCCGTGTTGGAGAAACTCCGTGTGTGAGAAACTTCGTGTTGTAGAAACTCCATGTTGTAGAAACGTCGTGTTGGAGAAACTCCGTGTTGTAGAAGCTTCGTGTTGGCGAACCTCCATGTTGTAGAAACTTCGTGTTGGAGAAACTCTGTGTTGGAGAAACTTATTGTTAGAGAAACTCCGTGATGGAGAAACTTCGTGCTGGAGAAACTTCGTGTTGTAGAAACTGTGTCGGATAAACTCCGTGTTGGAGAAACTCCATGTCGGAGAAACTCTGTGTTGGAGGAACTCCTTCTTGGAGAATCTCCGTGTCGGAGAAACTCCATGTTGGAGAAACTCCGTGTTGGAGAAACTCCGTGTCGGGGAAACTCCGTGTTGGAGAAACTCCGTGTTGGAGAAACTCCGTGTTGGAGAAAATCCTTGTTGGAGAAACTCCGTGCTATAGCAACTCCGTGTTGGAGAAACTCTGCGCTGGAGAAACTCCGCGCTGGAGAAACTCCGTGTTGGAGAAACTCCGTGTTGGAGAAACTCTGTGTTGGAGAAACTCCGTGTTGGAGAAACACCACGTTAGAGAAACTCCGTGTTGGAGAAAATTCCTGTTGGATAAACTCTGTGCTAGAGAAACTCCGTGTTTGAGACACTCCACGTTGGAGAATCTCCTTGTTGGAAAAGCCTTGTTTGAGAAACCCCTTGTTGGAGAAACTCCGTGTTGGAGAAACTCCGTGCTGGGGAAACTTCGTGTTGGGGAAACGCCGTGATGGAGAAACTCCATGTTGGATAAACTCCGTGGCGGAGAAACTTCGTGTTGGAGAAACTCCGTGTGTGAGAAACTCCGAGTTGGAGAAACTCCGTGTTGGAGAAGCTCCGTGTTGGAGAAACTTCGTATCGGAGAAAGTCCGTGTCGGAGAAACTCCGTGTTGTGGAAACTCCGTGTTGGGGAAACGCCGAGATGCAGAAACTTCATGTGGTAGAAACTTCGTGTTGAAGAAACTCCGTGTTGGAGAAACTCCGTGTTAGAGAAACTCCATGTTGGAGAAAGTCCGTGTTGGAGAATGTCCGTGTTGGAGAAACTCCGTGTTGGAGAAACTTCGTGTTGGAGAAACTTTATGTTGTAGAAACTCCGTGTTGGAGAAACTCCATGTTGTAGAAACTCCGTGTTGGAGAAACTGTGTTCGAGAAACTCCCTGTTGAAGAAACTCCGTGTTGTAGAAACTCCGTGTTGGAGATAATCCATGTTGGAGAAACTCCATGTTGGAGAAACTCCATGCTGCAGAAAATCCGCGCTGGGGAAACTACGCGCTGGAGAATCTCCGCGCTGGAGAGACTTCGTGTTGGAGAAACTCCGTGTTGCAGAAACTCCGTGTTGGAGAAACTCCGTGTGTGAGAAACTCCGAGTTGGAGAAACTCCGTGTTGGAGAAGCTCCGTGTTGCAGAAACGTCGTATCGGAGAAAGTCCGTGTCGGAGAAACTCCGTGTCGCAGAAAATTCGTGTTGTAGAAACTCCATGTTGTAGAAACGTCGTGTTGGAGAAACTCCGTGTTGTAGAAGCTTCGTGTTGGCGAAACTCCATGTTGTAGAAACTTCGTGTTGGAGAAACTCTGTGTTGGAGAAACTTACTGTTAGAGAAACTCCGTGATGGAGAAACTTCGTGCTGGAGAAACTTCGTGTTGTAGAAACTGTGCCGGAGAAACTCCGTGTTGGAGAAACTCCATGTCGGAGAAACTCCGTGTTGGAGGAACTCCCTCTTGGAGAATCTCCGTGTCGGGGAAACTCCATGTTGGAGAAACTCCGTGTTGGAGAAACTCCGTGTCGGGGAAACTCCGTGTTGGAGAAACTCCGTGTTGGAGAAACTCCGTGTTGGAGAAAATCCTTGTTGGAGAAACTCCGTGCTATAGCAACTCCGTGTTGGAGAAACTCTGCGCTGGAGAAACTCCGCGCTGGAGAAACTCCGTTTTGGAGAAACTCCGTGTTGGAGAAACTCTGTGTTGGAGAAACTCCGTGTTGGAGAAACACCACGTTAGAGAAACTCCGTGTTGGAGAAAATTCCTGTTGGAGAAACTCCGTGCTAGAGAAACTCCGTGTTTGAGACACTCCACGTTGGAGAATCTCCTTGTTGGAAAAGCCTTGTTTGAGAAACCCCTTGTTGGAGAAACTCCGTGTTGGAGAAACTCCGTGCTGGGGAAACTTCGTGTTGGGGAAACGCCGTGATGGAGAAACTCCATGTTGGATAAACTCCGTGGCGGAGAAACTTCGTGTTGTAGAAAATCCTTGCTGGAGAAACTCCGTGTTGGAGATAATCCATGTTGGAGAAACTCCATGTTGGAGAAACTCCATGCTGCAGAAAATCCGCGCTGGGGAAACTACGCGCTGGAGAATCTCCGCGCTGGAGAGACTTCGTGTTGGAGAAACTCCGTGTTGCAGAAACTCCGTGTTGGAGAAACTCCGTGTGTGAGAAACTCCGAGTTGGAGAAACTCCGTGTTTTAGAAACTCCGTGTTGGAGAAACTCCCTGTTGTAGAAACTCCGTGTTGGAGAAACTCCGTGTTGGAGAAACTTTATGTTGTAGAAACTCCGTGTTGGAGAAACTCCGTGTTGGAGAAACTCCGTGTTGTGGAAACTCCGTGTTGGGGAAACGCCGAGATGCAGAAACTTCATGTGGTAGAAACTTCGTGTTGAAGAAACTCCGTGTTGGAGAAACTCCGTGTTGGAGAAACTCCGTGTTAGAGAAACTCCATGTTGGAGAAAGTCCGTGTTGGAGAATGTCCGTGTTGGAGAAACTCCGTGTTGGAGAAACTTCGTGTTGGAGAAACTTTATGTTGTAGAAACTCCGTGTTGGAGAAACTCCATGTTGTAGAAACTCCGTGTTGGAGAAACTGTGTTGGAGAAACTCCCTGTTGAAGAAACTCCGTGTTGTAGAAACTCCGTGTTGGAGATAATCCATGTTGGAGAAACTCCATGTTGGAGAAACTCCATGCTGCAGAAAATCCGCGCTGGGGAAACTACGCGCTGGAGAATCTCCGCGCTGGAGAGACTTCGTGTTGGAGAAACTCCGTGTTGCAGAAACTCCGTGTTGGAGAAACTCCGTGTGTGAGAAACTCCGAGTTCGAGAAACTCCGTGTTGGAGAAGCTCCGTGTTGCAGAAACGTCGTATCGGAGAAAGTCCGTGTCGGAGAAACTCCGTGTCGCAGAAAATTCGTGTTGTAGAAACTCCATGTTGTAGAAACGTCGTGTTGGAGAAACTCCGTGTTGTAGAAGCTTCGTGTTGGCGAAACTCCATGTTGTAGAAACTTCGTGTTGGAGAAACTCTGTGTTGGAGAAACTTACTGTTAGAGAAACTCCGTGATGGAGAAACTTCGTGCTGGAGAAACTTCGTGTTGTAGAAACTGTGTCGGAGAAACTCCGTGTTGGAGAAACTCCATGTCGGAGAAACTCCGTGTTGGAGGAACTCCCTCTTGGAGAATCTCCGTGTCGGGGAAACTCCATGTTGGAGAAACTCCGTGTTGGAGAAACTCCGTGTCGGGGAAACTCCGTGTTGGAGAAACTCCGTGTTGGAGAAACTCCGTGTTGGAGAAAGTCCTTGTTGGAGAAACTCCGTGCTATAGCAACTCCGTGTTGGAGAAACTCTGCGCTGGAGAAACTCCGCGCTGGAGAAACTCCGTGTTGGAGAAACTCCGTGTTGGAGAAACTCTGTGTTGGAGAAACTCCGTGTTGGAGAAACACCACGTTAGAGAAACTCCGTGTTGGAGAAAATTCCTGTTGGAGAAACTCCGTGCTAGAGAAACTCCGTGTTTGAGACACTCCACGTTGGAGAATCTCCTTGTTGGAAAAGCCTTGTTTGAGAAACCCCTTGTTGGAGAAACTCCGTGTTGGAGAAACTCCGTGCTGGGGAAACTTCGTGTTGGGGAAACGCCGTGATGGAGAAACTCCATGTTGGATAAACTCCGTGGCGGAGAAACTTCGTGTTGTAGAAAATCCTTGCTGGAGAAACTCCGTGTTGGAGATAATCCATGTTGGAGAAACTCCATGTTGGAGAAACTCCATGCTGCAGAAAATCCGCGCTGGGGAAACTACGCGCTGGAGAATCTCCGCGCTGGAGAGACTTCGTGTTGGAGAAACTCCGTGTTGCAGAAACTCCGTGTTGGAGAAACTCCGTGTGTGAGAAACTCCGAGTTGGAGAAACTCCGTGTTGGAGAAGCTCCGTGTTGGAGAAACTTCGTATCGGAGAAAGTCCGTGTCGGAGAAACTCCGTGTCGCAGAAACTCCGTGTTGTAGAAACTTCGTGTTGGCGAATCTCCTTGTTGTAGAAACTCCGTGTTGGAGAAACTTATTGTTAGATAAACTCCGTGTTGGAGAAACTTCGTGCTGGAGAAACTCTGTGTCGGAGAAACTCTGTGTCGGAGAAAGTCTGTGTCGGAGAAACTCCGTGTTGGAGAAACTCCGTGTTGGAGAAACTCCGTGGTAGAGAAACTCCGTGTTTGAGACACTCCACGTTGGAGAATCTCCTTGTTGGAAAAAACCTTGTTTGAGAAACTCCTTGTTGGAGAAACTCTGTGTCGGAGAAACTCCGTGCTGGGGCAACTTCGTGTTGGGGAAACGCCGTGTTGGAGAAACTCCATGTTGGAAAAACTCCGTGTTAGAGAAACTCCATGTTGGAGAACCTTCTGGTTGGAGAAACTCCTTGTTGGAGAAAATCCTTGTTGGAGAAACTCCATGTTGGAGAAACTCCGTGTTGGAGAAACTCCGTGTTGGAGAAACTCCGTGTTGTGGAAACTCCGTGTTGGGGAAACGCCGAGATGCAGAAACTTCATGTGGTAGAAACTTCGTGTTGAAGAAACTCCGTGTTGGAGAAACTCCGTGTTGGAGAAACTCCGTGTTAGAGAAACTCCATGTTGGAGAAAGTCCGTGTTGGAGAATGTCCGTGTTGGAGAAACTCCGTGTTGGAGAAACTTCGTGTTGGAGAAACTTTATGTTGTAGAAACTCCGTGTTGGAGAAACTCCATGTTGTAGAAACTCCGTGTTGGAGAAACTGTGTTGGAGAAACTCCCTGTTGAAGAAACTCCGTGTTGTAGAAACTCCGTGTTGGAGATAATCCATGTTGGAGAAACTCCATGTTGGAGAAACTCCATGCTGCAGAAAATCCGCGCTGGGGAAACTACGCGCTGGAGAATCTCCGCGCTGGAGAGACTTCGTGTTGGAGAAACTCCGTGTTGCAGAAACTCCGTGTTGGAGAAACTCCGTGTGTGAGAAACTCCGAGTTGGAGAAACTCCGTGTTGGAGAAGCTCCGTGTTGCAGAAACTTCGTATCGGAGAAAGTCCGTGTCGGAGAAACTCCGTGTCGCAGAAACTTCGTGTTGTAGAAACTCCATGTTGTAGAAACGTCGTGTTGGAGAAACTCCGTGTTGTAGAAGCTTCGTGTTGGCGAAACTCCATGTTGTAGAAACTTCGTGTTGGAGAAACTCTGTGTTGGAGAAACTTATTGTTAGAGAAACTCCGTGATGGAGAAACTTCGTGCTGGAGAAACTTCGTGTTGTAGAAACTGTGTCGGAGAAACTCCGTGTTGGAGAAACTCCATGTCGGAGAAACTCCGTGTTGGAGGAACTCCCTCTTGGAGAATCTCCGTGTCGGAGAAACTCCATGTTGGAGAAACTCCGTGTTGGAGAAACTCCGTGTCGGGGAAACTCCGTGTTGGAGAAACTCCGTGTTGGAGAAACTCCGTGTTGGAGAAAATCCTTGTTGGTGAAACTCCGTGCTATAGCAACTCCGTCTTGGAGAAACTCTGCGCTGGAGAAACTCCGCGCTGGAGAAACTCCGTGTTGGAGAAACTCCGTGTTGGAGAAACTCCGTGTTGGAGAAACACCACGTTAGAGAAACTCCGTGTTGGAGAAAATTCCTGTTGGAGAAACTCCGTGCTAGAGAAACTCCGTTTTTGAGACACTCCACGTTGGAGAATCTCCTTGTTGGAAAAGCCTTGTTTGAGAAACCCCTTGTTGGAGAAACTCCGTGTTGGAGAAACTCTGTGCTGGGGAAACTTCGTGTTGGGGAAACGCCGTGATGGAGAAACTCCATGTTGGATAAACTCCGTGGCGGAGAAACTTCGTGTTGGAGAAAATCCTTGTTGGAGAAACTCCGTGTTGGAGATAATCCATGTTGGAGAAACTCCATGTTGGAGAAACTCCATGCTGCAGAAAATCCGCGCTGGGGAAACTACGCGCTGGAGAATCTCCGCGCTGGAGAGACTTCGTGTTGGAGAAACTCCGTGTTGCAGAAACTCCGTGTTGGAGAAACTCCGTGTGTGAGAAACTCCGAGTTGGAGAAACTCCGTGTTGGAGAAGCTCCGTGTTGGAGAAACTTCGTATCGGAGAAAGTCCGTGTCGGAGAAACTCCGTGTCGCAGAAACTCCGTGTTGTAGAAACTTCGTGTTGGCGAATCTCCTTGTTGTAGAAACTCCGTGTTGGAGAAACTTATTGTTAGATAAACTCCGTGTTGGAGAAACTTCGTGCTGGAGAAACTCTGTGTCGGAGAAACTCTGTGTCGGAGAAAGTCTGTGTCGGAGAAACTCCGTGTTGGAGAAACTCCGTGTTGGAGAAACTCCGTGGTAGAGAAACTCCGTGTTTGAGACACTCCACGTTGGAGAATCTCCTTGTTGGAAAAAACCTTGTTTGAGAAACTCCTTGTTGGAGAAACTCTGTGTCGGAGAAACTCCGTGCTGGGGCAACTTCGTGTTGGGGAAACGCCGTGTTGGAGAAACTCCATGTTGGAGAAACTCCGTGTCGGAGAAACTCCGTGTTGGAGAAACTCCGTGTTGGAGAAACTCGGTGTTGAAGAAACTCCGTGTTGGAGAAACTTCGTGTTGGAGAAAATCCTTGTTGGAGAAACTCCGTGCTATAGCAACTCCGTGTTGGAGAAACTCCGCGCTGGAGAAACTCCGTGTTCGAAAAACTCCGTGTTGGAGGAACTCTGTGTTGGAGAAACTCCGTGTTGGAGAAACTCCGCGCTGGAGAAACTTCGTGTTGGAGAAACTCCGCGTTGGAGAAACTCCGTGTTGGAGAAACTCCGTGTTAGAGAAACTCCGTGCCGGAGAAACTCCGTATTGGAGAAAGTCCGTGTTGGAGAAACTTTATGTTGGAGAAACTCCATGTCGAAGAAACTTCGTATTGGAGAAACTCCGTGTTGGAGAAACTTTATGTTGTAGAAACTCCGTGTTGGAGAAACTCCATGTTGTAGAAACTCCGTGTTGAAGAAACTCCGTGTTGGAGAAACTCTCTGTTGGAGAAACTCCGTGTTAGAGAAACTCCATGTTGGAGAAAGTCCGTGTTGGAGAATGTCCGTGTTGGAGAAACTCCGTGTTGGAGAAACTTTATGTTGTAGAAACTCCGTGTTGGAGAAACTCCATGTTGTAAAAACTCCGTGTTGAAGAAACTCCGTGTTGGAGAAACTCCGTGTCGGAGAAACTCCGTGTTGGAGAAACTCCGTGTTGGAGAAACTCCGTGTTTTAGAAACTCCGTGTTGGAGAAACTCCATGTTGGAGAAAGTCCGTGTTATAGAATGTCCGTGTTGGAGAAACTCCGTGTTGGAGAAAACTCCGTGTTGGAGAAACTCCGTGTTTTAGAAACTCCGTGTTGGAGAAACTCCGTGTTGTAGAAACTCCGTGTTAGAGAAACTCCATGTTGGAGAACCTTCTGTTTGGAGAAAGTCCTTGTTGGAGAAAATCCTTGTTGAAGAAACTCCGTGTTGAAGAAACTCCGTGTTGGAAAACTCCGTGTTGGAGAAACTCCGTGTTAGAGAAACTCCATGTTGGAGAAAGTCGTGTTGGAGAATGTCCGTGTTGGAGAAACTCCGTGTTGGAGAAACTCCGTGTTGGAGAAACTTTATGTTGTAGAAACTCCGTGTTGGAGAAACTCCATGTTGTAGTAACTCCGTGTTGGAGAAACTCTGTGTTGGAGAAACTCCCTGTTGAAGATACTCCGTGTTGTAGAAACTCCGTGTTGTAGAAACTCCGTGTTGGAGATAATCCATGTTGGAGAAACTCCATGTTGGAGAAACTCCATGCTGCAGAAAATCCGCGCTGGGGAAACTACGCGCTGGAGAATCTCCGCGCTGGAGAGACTTCGTGTTGAGGAAACTCCGTGTTGCAGAAACTCCGTGTTGGAGAAACTCCGTGTGTGAGAAACTCCGTGTTGGAGAAACTCCTTGTTGGAGAAACTCCGTGTTGGAGAAACTCCGTGTTGGAGAAAACTCCGTGTTGGAGAAACTCCGTGTTTTAGAACCTCCGTGTTGGAGAAACTCCCTGTTGTAGAAACTCCGTGTTAGAGAAACTCCATGTTGGAGAACCTTCTGGTTGGAGAAACTCCTTGTTGGAGAAAATCCTTGTTGGAGAAACTCCATGTTGGAGAAACTCCGTGTTGGAGAAACTCCGTGTTGGAGAAACTCCGTGTTGTGGAAACTCCGTGTTGGGGAAACGCCGAGATGCAGAAACTTCATGTGGTAGAAATTTCGTGTTGAAGAAACTCCGTGTTGGAGAAACTCCGTGTTGGAGAATGTCCGTGTTGGAGAAACTCCGTGTTGGAGAAACTTCGTGTTGGAGAAACTTTATGTTGTAGAAACTCTGTGTTGGAGAAACTCCATGTTGTAGAAACTCCGTGTTGGAGAAACTGTGTTGGAGAAACTCCCTGTTGAAGAAACTCCGTGTTGTAGAAACTCCGTGTGTGAGAAACTCCGAGTTGGAGAAACTCCGTGTTGGAGAAGCTCCGTGTTGCAGAAACTTCGTATCGGAGAAAGTCCGTGTCGGAGAAACTCCGTGTCGCAGAAACTTCATGTTGTAGAAACTCCATGTTGTAGAAACTTCGTGTTGGAGAAACTCTGTGTTGGAGAAACTTATTGTTAGAGAAACTCCGTGATGGAGAAACTTCGTGCTGGAGAAACTTCGTGTTGTAGAAACTGTGTCGGAGAAACTCCGTGTTGGAGAAACTCCATGTCGGAGAAACTCCGTGTTGGAGGAACTCCCTCTTGGAGAATCTCCGTGTCGGAGAAACTCCATGTTGGAGAAACTCCGTGTTGGAGAATCTCCGTGTCGGGGAAACTCCGTGTTGGAGAAACTCCGTGTTGGAGAAACTCCGTGTTGGAGAAAATCCTTGTTGGAGAAACTCCGTGCTATAGCAACTCCGTGTTGGAGAAACTCTGCGCTGGAGAAACTCCGCGCTGGAGAAACTCCGTGTTGGAGAAACTCCGTGTTGGAGAAACTCTGTGTTGGAGAAACTCCGTGTTGGAGAAACACCACGTTAGAGAAACTCCGTGTTGGAGAAAATTCCTGTTGGAGAAACTCCGTGCTAGAGAAACTCCGTGTTTGAGACACTCCACGTTGGAGAATCTCCTTGTTGGAAAAGCCTTGTTTGAGAAACCCCTTGTTGGAGAAACTCCGTGTTAGAGAAACTCCGTGTTGGAGAAACTCCGTGTTGGAGAAACTCCGCGCTAGAGAAACTCCGTGTTTGAGACACTCCACGTTGGAGAATCTCCTTGTTGGAAAAAACCTTGTTTGAGAAACTCCTTGTTGGAGAAACTCTGTGTCGGAGAAACTCTGTGCTGGGGAAACTTCGTGTTGGGGAAACGCCGTGTTGGAGAAACTCCATGTTGGAGAAACTCCGTGTCGGAGAAACTCCGTGTCGGAGAAACTCCGTGTTGGAGAAACTCCGTGTTGGAGAAACTCCGTGTTGGAGAAACTCCGTGTTGGAGAAACTCCGTGTTGTTGAAACTTCGTGTTGGAGAAAATCCTTGTTGGAGAAACTCCGTGCTACAGCAACTCCGTGTTGGAGAAACTCCGCGCTGGAGAAACTCCGTGTTCGAAAAACTCCGTGTTGGAGGAACTCTGTGTTGGAGAAACTCCGTGATGGAGAAACTCCATGTTGGATAAACTCCGTGGCGGAGAAACTTCGTGTTGGAGAAACTCCGTGTGTGAGAAACTCCGAGTTGGAGAAACTCCGTGTTGGAGAAGCTCCGTGTTGGAGAAACTTCGTATCGGAGAAAGTCCGTGTCGGAGAAACTCCGTGTCGCAGAAACTCCGTGTTGTAGAAACTTCGTGTTGGCGAATCTCCTTGTTGGAGAAACTCCGTGTCGGAGAAACTCCGTGTTGGAGAAACTTCGTGCTGGAGAAACTCTGTGTCGGACAAACTCTGTGTCGGAGAAAGTCTGTGTCGGAGAAACTCCGTGTTGGAGAAACTCCGTGTTGGAGAAACTCCGTGCTAGAGAAACTCCGTGTTTGAGACACTCCACGTTGGAGAATCTCCTTGTTGGAAAAAACCTTGTTTGAGAAACTCCTTGTTGGAGAAACTCTGTGTCGGAGAAACTCTGTGCTGGGGAAACTTCGTGTTGGGGAAACGCCGTGTTGGAGAAACTCCATGTTGGAGAAACTCCGTGTCGGAGAAACTCCGTATCGGAGAAACTCCGTGTTGGAGAAACTCCGTGTTGGAGAAACTCCGTGTTGGAGAAACTCCGTGTTGGAGAAACTCCGTGTTGTTGAAACTTCGTGTTGGAGAAAATCCTTGTTGGAGAAACTCCGTGCTACAGCAACTCCGTGTTGGAGAAACTCCGCGCTGGAGAAACTCCGTGTTCGAAAAACTCCGTGTTGGAGGAACTCTGTGTTGGAGAAACTCCGTGTTGGAGAAACTCCGCGCTGGAGAAACTTCGTGTTGGAGAAACTCCGCGTTGGAGAAACTCCGTGTTGGAGAAACTCCGTGTTGGAGAAACTCCGTGTCGGAGAAACTCCGTATTGGAGAAACTCCGTGTTGGAGAAACTTTATGTTGGAGAAACTCCATGTCGAAGAGACTTCGTATTGGAGAAACTCCGTGTTGGAGAAACTTTATGTTGTAGAAAGTCCGTGTTGGAGAAACTCCATGTTGTAGAAACTCCGTGTTGAAGAAACTCCGTGTTGGAGAAACTCCGTGTTGGAGAAACTCCGTGTTAGAGAAGCTCCATGTTGGAGAAAGTCCGTGTTGGAGAATGTCCGTGTTGGAGAAACTCCGTGTTGGAGAAACTCCGTGTTGGAGAAACTTTATGTTGTAGAAACTCCGTGTTGGAGAAACTTTATGTTGTAGAAACTCCGTGTTGAAGAAACTCCGTGTTGGAGAAACTCCGTGTCGGAGAAACTCTGTGTTGGAGAAAGTCCGTGTTGGAGAAACTCCGTTTTGGAGAAACTGTCGGAGAAACTCCGTGTTTTAGAAACTCCGTGTTGGAGAAACTCCCTGTTGTAGAAACTCCGTGTTAGAGAAACTCCATGTTGGAGAACCTTCTGGTTGGAGAAACTCCTTGTTGGAGAAAATCCTTGTTGGAGAAACTCCATGTTGGAGAAACTCCGTGTTGGAGAATCTCCGTGTTGTGGAAACTCCGTGTTGGGGAAACGCCGAGATGGAGAAACTTCATGTTGTAGAAACTTCGTGTTGAAGAAACTCCATGTTGGAGAAACTCCGTGTTGGAGAAACTCCGTGTTAGAGAAACTCCATGTTGGAGAAAGTCCGTGTTGGAGAATGTCCGTGTTGGAGAAACTCCGTGTTGGAGAAACTTCGTGTTGGAGAAACTTTATGTTGTAGAAACTCCGTGTTGGAGAAACTCCATGTTGTAGAAACTCCGTGTTGGAGAAACTGTGTTGGAGAAACTCCCTGTTGAAGAAACTCCGTGTTGTAGAAACTCCGTGTTGGAGATAATCCATGTTGGAGATAATCCATGTTGGAGAAACTCCATGTTGGAGAAACTCCATGCTGCAGAAAATCCGCGCTGGGGAAACTACGCACTGGAGAATCTCCGCGCTGGAGAGACTTCGTGTTGGAGAAACTCCGTGTTGCAGAAACTCCGTGTTGGAGAAACTCCGTGTGTGAGAAACTCCGAGTTGGAGAAACTCCGTGTTGGAGAAGCTCCGTGTTGGAGAACCTTCTGGTTGGAGAAACTCCTTGTTGGAGAAAATCCTTGTTGGAGAAACTCCATGTTGGAGAAACTCCGTGTTGGAGAAACTCCGTGTTGTGGAAACTCCGTGTTGGGGAAACGCCGAGATGGAGAAACTTCATGTTGTAGAAACTTCGTGTTGAAGAAACTCCGTGTTGGAGAAACTCCGTGTTAGAGAAACTCCATGTTGGAGAAAGTCCGTGTTGGAGAATGTCCGTGTTGGAGAAACTCCGTGTTGGAGAAACTTCGTGTTGGAGAAACTTTATGTTGTAGAAACTCCGTGTTGGAGAAACTCCATGTTGTAGAAACTCCGTGTTGGAGAAACTGTGTTGGAGAAACTCCCTGTTGAAGAAACTCCGTGTTGTAGAAACTCCGTGTTGGAGATAATCCATGTTGGAGAAACTCCATGTTGGAGAAACTCCATGCTGCAGAAAATCCGCGCTGGGGAAACTACGCACTGGAGAATCTCCGCGCTGGAGAGACTTCGTGTTGGAGAAACTCCGTGTTGCAGAAACTCCGTGTTGGAGAAACTCCGTGTGTGAGAAACTCCGATTTGGAGAAACTCCGTGTTGGAGAAGCTCCGTGTTGGAGAAACTTCGTATCGGAGAAAGTCCGTGTCGGAGAAACTCCGTGTCGCAGAAGCTCCGTGTTGTAGAAACTTCGTGTTGGCGAATCTCCTTGTTGTAGAAACTCCGTGTTGGAGAAACTAATTGTTAGATAAACTCCGTGTTGGAGAAACTTCGTGCTGGAGAAACTCTGTGTCGGAGAAAGTCTGTGTCGGAGAAACTCCGTGTTGGAGAAACTCCGTGTTGGAGAAACTCCGTGGTAGAGAAACTCCGTGTTTGAGACACTCCATGTTGGAGAATCTCCTTGTTGGAAAAACCTTGTTTGAGAAACTCCTTGTTGGAGAAACTCTGTGTCGGAGAAACTCCGTGCTGGGGCAACTTCGTGTTGGGGAAACGCCGTGTTGGAGAAACTCCATGTTGGAGAAACTCCGTGTCAGAGAAACTCCGTGTCGGAGAAACTCCGTGTTGGAGAAACTCCGTGTTGGAGAAACTCGGTGTTGGAGAAACTCTGTGTTGGAGAAACTTCGTGTTGGAGAAAATCCTTGTTGGAGAAACTCCGTGCTATAGCAACTCCGTGATGGAGAAACTCCGCGCTGGAGAAACTCCGTGTTCGAAAAACTCCGTGTTGGAGGAACTCTGTGTTGGAGAAACTCCGCGCTGGAGAAACTTCGTGTTGGAGAAACTCCGCGTTGGAGAAACTCCGTGTTGGAGAAACTCCGTGTTGGAGAAACTCCGTGTCGGAGAAACTCCGTATTGGAGAAAGTCCGTGTTGGAGAAACTTTATGTTGGAGAAACTCCATGTCGAAGAAACTTCGTATTGGAGAAACTCCGTGTTGGAGAAACTTTATGTTGTAGAAACTCCGTGTTGGCGAAACTCCATGTTGTAGAAACTCCGTGTTGAAGAAACTCCGTGTTGGAGAAACTCCCTGTTGGAGAAACTCCGTGTTAGAGAAACTCCATGTTGGAGAAAGTCCGTGTTGGAGAATGTCCGTGTTGGACAAACTCCGTGTTGGAGAAACTCCGTGTTGGAGAAACTTTATGTTGTTGAAACTCCGTGTTGGAGAAACTCCATGTTGTAAAAACTCCGTGTTGAAGAAACTCCGTGTTGGAGAAACTCCGTGTCGGAGAAACTCCGTGTTGGAGAAACTCCGTGTTGGAGAAACTCCGTGTTTTAGAAACTCCGTGTTGGAGAAACTCCATGTTGGAGAAAGTCCGTGTTATAGAATGTCCGTGTTGGAGAAACTCCGTGTTGGAGAAACTCCGTGTTGGAGAAAACTCCGTGTTGGAGAAACTCCGTGTTGGAGAAACTCCGTGTTGGAGAAACTTTATGTTGTAGAAACTCCGTGTTGGAGAAACTCCATGTTGTAGAAACTCCGTGTTGGAGAAACTCTGTGTTGGAGAAACTCCCTGTTGAAGATACTCCGTGTTGTAGAAACTCCGTGTTGTAGAAACTCCGTGTTGGAGATAATCCATGTTGGAGAAACTCCATGTTGGAGAAACTCCATGCTGCAGAAAATCCGCGCTGGGGAAACTACGCGCTGGAGAATCTCCGCGCTGGAGAGACTTCGTGTTGAGGAAACTCCGTGTTGCAGAAACTCCGTGTTGGAGAAACTCCGTGTGTGAGAAACTCCGTGTTGGAGAAACTCCTTGTTGGAGAAACTCCGTGTTGGAGAAACTCCGTGTTGGAGAAAACTCCGTGTTGGAGAAACTCCGTGTTTTAGAAACTCCGTGTTGGAGAAACTCCCTGTTGTAGAAACTCCGTGTTAAAGAAACTCCATGTTGGAGAACCTTCTGGTTGGAGAAACTCCTTGTTGGAGAAAATCCTTGTTGGAGAAACTCCATGTTGGAGAAACTCCGTGTTGGAGAAACTCCGTGTTGGAGAAACTCCGTGTTGTGGAAACTCCGTGTTGGGGAAACGCCGAGATGCAGAAACTTCATGTGGTAGAAACTTCGTGTTGAAGAAACTCCGTGTTGGAGAAACTCCGTGTTGGAGAATGTCCGTGTTGGAGAGATTCCGTGTTGGAGAAACTTCGTGTTGGAGAAACTTTATGTTGTAGAAACTCTGTGTTGGAGAAACTCCATGTTGTAGAAACTCCGTGTTGGAGAAACTGTGTTGGAGAAACTCCCTGTTGAAGAAACTCCGTGTTGTAGAAACTCCGTGTTGGAGATAATCCATGTTGGAGAAACTCCATGTTGGAGAAACTCCATGCTGCAGAAAATCCGCGCTGGGGAAACTACGCGCTGGAGAATCTCCGCGCTGGAGAGACTTCGTGTTGGAGAAACTCCGTGTTGGAGAAACTCCGTGTGTGAGAAACTCCGAGTTGGAGAAACTCCGTGTTGGAGAAGCTCCGTGTTGCAGAAACTTCGTATCGGAGAAAGTCCGTGTCGGAGAAACTCCGTGTCGCAGAAACTTCGTGTTGTAGAAACTCCATGTTGTAGAAACGTCGTGTTGGAGAAACTCCGTGTTGTAGAAGCTTCGTGTTGGCGAACCTCCATGTTGTAGAAACTTCGTGTTGGAGAAACTCTGTGTTGGAGAAACTTATTGTTAGAGAAACTCCGTGATGGAGAAACTTCGTGCTGGAGAAACTTCGTGTTGTAGAAACTGTGTCGGAGAAACTCCGTGTTGGAGAAACTCCATGTCGGAGAAACTCTGTGTTGGAGGAACTCCTTCTTGGAGAATCTCCGTGTCGGAGAAACTCCATGTTGGAGAAACTCCGTGTTGGAGAAACTCCGTGTCGGGGAAACTCCGTGTTGGAGAAACTCCGTGTTGGAGAAAATTTTTGTTGGAGAAACTCCGTGCTAGAGCAACTCCGTGTTGGAGAAACTCTGCGCTGGAGAAACTCCGCGCTGGAGAAACTCCGTGTTGGAGAAACTCCGTGTTGGAGAAACTCTGTGTTGGAGAAACTCCGTGTTGGAGAAACACCACGTTAGAGAAACTCCGTGTTGGAGAAAATTCCTGTTGGATAAACTCTGTGCTAGAGAAACTCCGTGTTTGAGACACTCCACGTTGGAGAATCTCCTTGTTGGAAAAGCCTTGTTTGAGAAACCCCTTGTTGGAGAAACTCCGTGTTGGAGAAACTCCGTGCTGGGGAAACTTCGTGTTGGGGAAACGCCGTGATGGAGAAACTCCATGTTGGATAAACTCCGTGGCGGAGAAACTTCGTGTTGGAGAAACTCCGTGTGTGAGAAACTCCGAGTTGGAGAAACTCCGTGTTGGAGAAGCTCCGTGTTGGAGAAACTTCGTATCGGAGAAAGTCCGTGTCGGAGAAACTCCGTGTTGTGGAAACTCCGTGTTGGGGAAACGCCGAGATGCAGAAACTTCATGTGGTAGAAACTTCGTGTTGAAGAAACTCCGTGTTGGAGAAACTCCGTGTTAGAGAAACTCCATGTTGGAGAAAGTCCGTGTTGGAGAATGTCCGTGTTGGAGAAACTCCGTGTTGGAGAAACTTCGTGTTGGAGAAACTTTATGTTGTAGAAACTCCGTGTTGGAGAAACTCCATGTTGTAGAAACTCCGTGTTGGAGAAACTGTGTTGGAGAAACTCCCTGTTGAAGAAACTCCGTGTTGTAGAAACTCCGTGTTGGAGATAATTCATGTTGGAGAAACTCCATGTTGGAGAAACTCCATGCTGCAGAAAATCCGCGCTGGGGAAACTACGCGCTGGAGAATCTCCGCGCTGGAGAGACTTCGTGTTGGAGAAACTCCGTGTTGCAGAAACTCCGTGTTGGAGAAACTCCGTGTGTGAGAAACTCCGAGTTGGAGAAACTCCGTGTTGGAGAAGCTCCGTGTTGCAGAAACTTCGTATCGGAGAAAGTCCGTGTCGGAGAAACTCCGTGTCGCAGAAACTTCGTGTTGTAGAAACTCCATGTTGTAGAAACGTCGTGTTGGAGAAACTCCGTGTTGTAGAAGCTTCGTGTTGGCGAAACTCCATGTTGTAGAAACTTCGTGTTGGAGAAACTCTGTGTTGGAGAAACTTATTGTTAGAGAAACTCCGTGATGGAGAAACTTCGTGCTGGAGAAACTTCGTGTTGTAGAAACTGTGTCGGAGAAACTCCGTGTTGGAGAAACTCCATGTCGGAGAAACTCCGTGTTGGAGGAACTCCCGCTTGGAGAATCTCCGTGTCGGGGAAACTCCATGTTGGAGAAACTCCGTGTTGGAGAAACTCCGTGTCGGGGAAACTCCGTGTTGGAGAAACTCCGTGTTGGAGAAACTTCGTGTTGGAGAAAATCCTTGTTGGAGAAACTCCGTGCTATAGCAACTCCGTGTTGGAGAAACTCTGCGCTGGAGAAACTCCGCGCTGGAGAAACTCCGTGTTGGAGAAACTCCGTGTTGGAGAAACTCTGTGTTGGAGAAACTCCGTGTTGGAGAAACACCACGTTAGAGAAACTCCGTGTTGGAGAAAATTCCTGTTGGAGAAACTCCGTGCTAGAGAAACTCCGTGTTTGAGACACTCCACGTTGGAGAATCTCCTTGTTGGAAAAGCCTTGTTTGAGAAACCCCTTGTTGGAGAAACTCCGTGTTGGAGAAACTCCGTGCTGGGGAAACTTCGTGTTGGGGAAACGCCGTGATGGAGAAACTCCATGTTGGATAAACTCCGTGGCGGAGAAACTTCGTGTTGGAGAAAATCCTTGTTGGAGAAACTCCGTGTTGGAGATAATCCATGTTGGAGAAACTCCATGTTGGAGAAACTCCATGCTGCAGAAAATCCGCGCTGGGGAAACTACGCGCTGGAGAATCTCCGCGCTGGAGAGACTTCGTGTTGGAGAAACTCCGTGTTGCAGAAACTCCGTGTTGGAGAAACTCCGTGTGTGAGAAACTCCGAGTTGGAGAAACTCCGTGTTGGAGAAGCTCCGTGTTGGAGAAACTTCGTATCGGAGAAAGTCCGTGTCGGAGAAACTCCGTGTCGCAGAAACTCCGTGTTGTAGAAACTTCGTGTTGGCGAATCTCCTTGTTGTAGAAACTCCGTGTTGGAGAAACTTCGTGCTGGAGAAACTCTGTGTCGGAGAAACTCTGTGTCGGAGAAAGTCTGTGTCGGAGAAACTCCGTGTTGGAGAAACTCCGTGTTGGAGAAACTCCGTGGTAGTGAAACTCCGTGTTTGAGACACTCCACGTTGGAGAATCTCCTTGTTGGAAAAAACCTTGTTTGAGAAACTCCTTGTTGGAGAAAATCTGTGTCGGAGAAACTCCGTGCTGGGGCAACTTCGTGTTGGGGAAACTCCGTGTTGGAGAAACTCCGCGTTGGAGAAACTCCGTGTTGGAGAAACTCCGTGTTGGAGAAACTCCGTGTCGGAGAAACTCCGTATTGGAGAAAGTCCGTGTTGGAGAAACTTTATGTTGGAGAAACTCCTTGTCGAAGAAACTTCGTATTGGAGAAACTCCGTGTTGGAGAAACTTTATGTTGTAGAAACTCCGTGTTGGAGAAACTCCATGTTGTAGAAACTCCGTGTTGAAGAAACTCCGTGTTGGAGAAACTCCCTGTTGGAGAAACTCCGTGTTAGAGAAACTCCATGTTGGAGAAAGTCCGTGTTGGAGAATGTCCGTGTTGGAAAAACTCCGTGTTGGAGAAACTTTATGTTGTAGAAACTCCGTGTTGGAGAAACTCCATGTTGTAAAAACTCCGTGTTGAAGAAACTCCGTGTTGGAGAAACTCCGTGTCGGAGAAACTCCGTGTTGGAGAAACTCCGTGTTGGAGAAACTCCGTGTTTTAGAAACTCCGTGTTGGAGAAACTCCATGTTGGAGAAAGTCCGTGTTATAGAATGTCCGTGTTGGAGAAACTCCGTGTTGGAGAAACTCCGTGTTGGAGAAAACTCCGTGTTGGAGAAACTCCGTGTTTTAGAAACTCCGTGTTGGAGAAACTCCGTGTTGTAGAAACTCCGTGTTAGAGAAACTCCATGTTGGAGAACCTTCTGTTTGGAGAAACTCCTTGTTGGAGAAAATCCTTGTTGGAGAAACTCCGTGTTGAAGAAACTCCGTGTTGGAAGACTCCGTGTTGGAGAAACTCCGTGTTAGAGAAACTCCATGTTGGAGAAAGTCCGTGTTGGAGAATGTCCGTGTTGGAGAAACTCCGTGTTGGAGAAACTCCGTGTTGGAGAAACTTTATGTTGTAGAAACTCCGTGTTGGAGAAACTCCATGTTGTAGAAACTCCGTGTTGGAGAAACTCTGTGTTGGAGAAACTCCCTGTTGAAGATACTCCGTGTTGTAGAAACTCCGTGTTGTAGAAACTCCGTGTTGGAGATAATCCATGTTGGAGAAACTCCATTTTGGAGAAACTCCATGCTGCAGAAAATCCGCGCTGGGGAAACTACGCGCTGGAGAATCTCCGCGCTGGAGAGACTTCGTGTTGAGGAAACTCCGTGTTGCAGAAACTCCGTGTTGGAGAAACTCCGTGTGTGAGAAACTCCGTGTTGGAGAAACTCCTTGTTGGAGAAACTCCGTGTTGGAGAAACTCCGTGTTGGAGAAAACTCCGTGTTGGAGAAACTCCGTGTTTTAGAAACTCCGTGTTGGAGAAAATCCCTGTTGTAGAAACTCCGTGTTAGAGAAACTAAATGTTGGAGAACCTTCTGGTTGGAGAAACTCCTTGTTGGAGAAAATCCTTGTTGGAGAAACTCCATGTTGGAGAAACTCCGTGTTGGAGAAACTCCGTGTTGGAGAAACTCCGTGTTGTGGAAACTCCGTGTTGGGGAAACGCCGAGATGCAGAAACTTCATGTGGTAGAAACTTCGTGTTGAAGAAACTCCGTGTTGGAGAAACTCCGTGTTGGAGAATGTCCGTGTTGGAGAAACTCCGTGTTGGAGAAACTTCGTGTTGGAGAAACTTTATGTTGTAGAAACTCTGTGTTGGAGAAACTCCATGTTGTAGAAACTCCGTGTTGGAGAAACTGTGTTGGAGAAACTCCCTGTTGAAGAAACTCCGTGTTGTAGAAACTCCGTGTTGGAGATAATCCATGTTGGAGAAACTCCATGTTGGAGAAACTCCATGCTGCAGAAAATCCGCGCTGGGGAAACTACGCGCTGGAGAATCTCCGCGCTGGAGAGACTTCGTGTTGGAGAAACTCCGTGTTGCAGAAACTCCGTGTTGGAGAAACTCCGTGTGTGAGAAACTCCGAGTTGGAGAAACTCCGTGTTGGAGAAGCTCCGTGTTGCAGAAACTTCGTATCGGAGAAAGTCCGTGTCGGAGAAACTCCGTGTCGCAGAAACTTCGTGTTGTAGAAACTCCGTGTTGGAGAAACTTCGTGTTGGAGAAAATCCTTGTTGGAGAAACTCCGTGCTATAGCAACTCCGTGTTGGAGAAACTCTGCGCTGGAGAAACTCCGCGCTGGAGAAACTCCGTGTTGGAGAAACTCCGTGTTGGAGAAACTCTGTGTTGGAGAAACTCCGTGTTGGAGAAACACCACGTTAGAGAAACTCCGTGTTGGAGAAAATTCCTGTTGGAGAAACTCCGTGCTAGAGAAACTCCGTGTTTGAGACACTCCACGTTGGAGAATCTCCTTGTTGGAAAAGCCTTGTTTGAGAAACCCCTTGTTGGAGAAACTCCGTGTTGGAGAAACTCCGTGCTGGGGAAACTTCGTGTTGGGGAAACGCCGTGATGGAGAAACTCCATGTTGGATAAACTCCGTGGCGGAGAAACTTCGTGTTGGAGAAAATCCTTGTTGGAGAAACTCCGTGTTGGAGATAATCCATGTTGGAGAAACTCCATGTTGGAGAAACTCCATGCTGCAGAAAATCCGCGCTGGGGAAACTACGCGCTGGAGAATCTCCGCGCTGGAGAGACTTCGTGTTGGAGAAACTCCGTGTTGCAGAAACTCCGTGTTGGAGAAACTCCGTGTGTGAGAAACTCCGAGTTGGAGAAACTGCGTGTTGGAGAAGCTCCGTGTTGGAGAAACTTCGTATCGGAGAAAGTCCGTGTCGGAGAAACTCCGTGTCGCAGAAACTCCGTGTTGTAGAAACTTCGTGTTGGCGAATCTCCTTGTTGTAGAAACTCCGTGTTGGAGAAACTTCGTGCTGGAGAAACTCTGTGTCGGAGAAACTCTGTGTCGGAGAAAGTCTGTGTCGGAGAAACTCCGTGTTGGAGAAACTCCGTGTTGGAGAAACTCCGTGGTAGTGAAACTCCGTGTTTGAGACACTCCACGTTGGAGAATCTCCTTGTTGGAAAAAACCTTGTTTGAGAAACTCCTTGTTGGAGAAAATCTGTGTCGGAGAAACTCCGTGCTGGGGCAACTTCGTGTTGGGGAAACTCCGTGTTGGAGAAACTCCGCGTTGGAGAAACTCCGTGTTGGAGAAACTCCGTGTTGGAGAAACTCCGTGTCGGAGAAACTCCGTATTGGAGAAAGTCCGTGTTGGAGAAACTTTATGTTGGAGAAACTCCTTGTCGAAGAAACTTCGTATTGGAGAAACTCCGTGTTGGAGAAACTTTATGTTGTAGAAACTCCGTGTTGGAGAAACTCCATGTTGTAGAAACTCCGTGTTGAAGAAACTCCGTGTTGGAGAAACTCCCTGTTGGAGAAACTCCGTGTTAGAGAAACTCCATGTTGGAGAAAGTCCGTGTTGGAGAATGTCCGTGTTGGAAAAACTCCGTGTTGGAGAAACTTTATGTTGTAGAAACTCCGTGTTGGAGAAACTCCATGTTGTAAAAACTCCGTGTTGAAGAAACTCCGTGTTGGAGAAACTCCGTGTCGGAGAAACTCCGTGTTGGAGAAACTCCGTGTTGGAGAAACTCCGTGTTTTAGAAACTCCGTGTTGGAGAAACTCCATGTTGGAGAAAGTCCGTGTTATAGAATGTCCGTGTTGGAGAAACTCCGTGTTGGAGAAACTCCGTGTTGGAGAAAACTCCGTGTTGGAGAAACTCCGTGTTTTAGAAACTCCGTGTTGGAGAAACTCCGTGTTGTAGAAACTCCGTGTTAGAGAAACTCCATGTTGGAGAACCTTCTGTTTGGAGAAACTCCTTGTTGGAGAAAATCCTTGTTGGAGAAACTCCGTGTTGAAGAAACTCCGTGTTGGAAAACTCCGTGTTGGAGAAACTCCGTGTTAGAGAAACTCCATGTTGGAGAAAGTCCGTGTTGGAGAATGTCCGTGTTGGAGAAACTCCGTGTTGGAGAAACTCCGTGTTGGAGAAACTTTATGTTGTAGAAACTCCGTGTTGGAGAAACTCCATGTTGTAGAAACTCCGTGTTGGAGAAACTCTGTGTTGGAGAAACTCCCTGTTGAAGATACTCCGTGTTGTAGAAACTCCGTGTTGTAGAAACTCCGTGTTGGAGATAATCCATGTTGGAGAAACTCCATTTTGGAGAAACTCCATGCTGCAGAAAATCCGCGCTGGGGAAACTACGCGCTGGAGAATCTCCGCGCTGGAGAGACTTCGTGTTGAGGAAACTCCGTGTTGCAGAAACTCCGTGTTGGAGAAACTCCGTGTGTGAGAAACTCCGTGTTGGAGAAACTCCTTGTTGGAGAAACTCCGTGTTGGAGAAACTCCGTGTTGGAGAAAACTCCGTGTTGGAGAAACTCCGTGTTTTAGAAACTCCGTGTTGGAGAAAATCCCTGTTGTAGAAACTCCGTGTTAGAGAAACTAAATGTTGGAGAACCTTCTGGTTGGAGAAACTCCTTGTTGGAGAAAATCCTTGTTGGAGAAACTCCATGTTGGAGAAACTCCGTGTTGGAGAAACTCCGTGTTGGAGAAACTCCGTGTTGTGGAAACTCCGTGTTGGGGAAACGCCGAGATGCAGAAACTTCATGTGGTAGAAACTTCGTGTTGAAGAAACTCCGTGTTGGAGAAACTCCGTGTTGGAGAATGTCCGTGTTGGAGAAACTCCGTGTTGGAGAAACTTCGTGTTGGAGAAACTTTATGTTGTAGAAACTCTGTGTTGGAGAAACTCCATGTTGTAGAAACTCCGTGTTGGAGAAACTGTGTTGGAGAAACTCCCTGTTGAAGAAACTCCGTGTTGTAGAAACTCCGTGTTGGAGATAATCCATGTTGGAGAAACTCCATGTTGGAGAAACTCCATGCTGCAGAAAATCCGCGCTGGGGAAACTACGCGCTGGAGAATCTCCGCGCTGGAGAGACTTCGTGTTGGAGAAACTCCGTGTTGCAGAAACTCCGTGTTGGAGAAACTCCGTGTGTGAGAAACTCCGAGTTGGAGAAACTCCGTGTTGGAGAAGCTCCGTGTTGCAGAAACTTCGTATCGGAGAAAGTCCGTGTCGGAGAAACTCCGTGTCGCAGAAACTTCGTGTTGTAGAAACTCCATGTTGTAGAAACGTCGTGTTGGAGAAACTCCGTGTTGTAGAAGCTTCGTGTTGGCGAACCTCCATGTTGTAGAAACTTCGTGTTGGAGAAACTCTGTGTTGGAGAAACTTATTGTTAGAGAAACTCCGTGATGGAGAAACTTCGTGCTGGAGAAACTTCGTGTTGTAGAAACTGTGTCGGAGAAACTCCGTGTTGGAGAAACTCCATGTCGGAGAAACTCCGTGTTGGAGGAACTCCCTCTTGGAGAATCTCCGTGTCGGAGAAACTCCATGTTGGAGAAACTCCGTGTTGGAGAAACTCCGTGTCGGGGAAACTCCGTGTTGGAGAAACTCCGTGTTGCAGAAACTCCGTGTTGGAGAAAATCCTTGTTGGAGAAACTCCGTGCTATAGCAACTCCGTGTTGGAGAAACTCTGCGCTGGAGAAACTCCGCGCTGGAGAAACTCCGTGTTGGAGAAACTCCGTGCTGGGGAAACTTCGTGTTGGGGAAACGCCGTGATGGAGAAACTCCATGTTGGATAAACTCCGTGGCGGAGAAACTTCGTGTTGGAGAAACTCCGTGTGTGAGAAACTCCGAGTTGGAGAAACTCCGTGTTGGAGAAGCTCCGTGTTGGAGAAACTTCGTATCGGAGAAAGTCCGTGTCGGAGAACCTCCGTGTCGCAGAAACTCCGTGTTGTAGAAACTTCGTGTTGGCGAATCTCCTTGTTGGAGAAACTCCGTGTCGGAGAAACTCCGTGTTGGAGAAACTTCGTGCTGGAGAAACTCTGTGTCGGACAAACTCTGTGTCGGAGAAAGTCTGTGTCGGAGAAACTCCGTGTTGGAGAAACTCCGAGTTGGAGAAACTCCGTGCTAGAGAAACTTCGTGTTTGAGACACTCCACGTTGGAGAATCTCCTTGTTGGAAAAAACCTTGTTTGAGAAACACCTTGTTGGAGAAACTCTGTGTCGGAGAAACTCTGTGCTGGGGAAACTTCGTGTTGGGGAAACGCCGTGTTGGAGAAACTCCATGTTGGAGAAACTCCGTGTCGGAGAAACTCCGTGTCGGAGAAACTCCGTGTTGGAGAAACTCCGTGTTGGAGAAACTCCGTGTTGGAGAAACTCCGTGTTGTTGAAACTTCGTGTTGGAGAAAATCCTTGTTGGAGAAACTCCGTGCTACAGCAACTCCGTGTTGGAGAAACTCCGCGCTGGAGAAACTCCGTGTTCGAAAAACTCCGTGTTGGAGGAACTCTGTGTTGGAGAAACTCCGTGTTGGAGAAACTCCGCGCTGGAGAAACTTCGTGTTGGAGAAACTCCGCGTTGGAGAAACTCCGTGTTGGAGAAACTCCGTGTAGGAGAAACTCCGTGTCGGAGAAACTCCGTATTGGAGAAACTCCGTGTTGGAGGAACTTTATGTTGGAGAAACTCCATGTCGAAGAGACTTCGTATTGGAGAAACTCCGTGTTGGAGAAACTTTATGTTGTAGAAACTCCGTGTTGGAGAAACTCCATGTTGTAGAAACTCCGTGTTGAAGAAACTCCGTGTTGGAGAAACTCCGTGTTGGAGAAACTCCGTGTTAGAGAAGCTCCATGTTGGAGAAAGTCCGTGTTGGAGAATGTCCGTGTTGGAGAAACTCCGTGTTGGAGAAACTCCGTGTTGGAGAAACTTTATGTTGTAGAAACTCCGTGTTGGAGAAACTCCATGTTGTAGAAACTCCGTGTTGAAGAAACTCCGTGTTGGAGAAACTCCGTGTCGGAGAAACTCTGTGTTGGAGAAAGTCCGTGTTGGAGAAACTCCGTTTTGGAGAAACTGTGTCGGAGAAATTCCTTGTTGGAGAAACTCCGTGCTGGAGAAACTCCTTGTTGGAGAAACTCCTTGTTGGAGAAACTCCGTGTTGGAGAAACTCCGTGTTGGAGAAAACTACATGTTGGAGAAACTCCGTGTTTTAGAAACTCCGTGTTGGAGAAACTCCCTGTTGTAGAAACTCCGTGTTAGAGAAACTCCATGTTGGAGAACCTTCTGGTTGGAGAAACTCCTTGTTGGAGAAAATCCTTGTTGGAGAAACTTCATGTTGGAGAAACTCCGTGTTGGAGAAACTCCGTGTTGTGGAAACTCCGTGTTGGGGAAACGCCGAGATGGAGAAACTTCATGTTGTAGAAACTTCGTGTTGAAGAAACTCCGTGTTGGAGAAACTCCGTGTTGGAGAAACTCCGTGTTAGAGAAACTCCATGTTGGAGAAAGTCCGTGTTGGAGAATGTCCGTGTTGGAGAAACTCCGTGTTGGAGAAACTTCGTGTTGGAGAAACTTTATGTTGTAGAAACTCCGTGTTGGAGAAACTCCATGTTGTAGAAACTCCGTGTTGGAGAAACTGTGTTGGAGAAACTCCCTGTTGAAGAAACTCCGTGTTGTAGAAACTCCGTGTTGGAGATAATCCATGTTGGAGAAACTCCATGTTGGAGAAACTCCATGCTGCAGAAAATCCGCGCTGGGGAAACTACGCACTGGAGAATCTCCGCGCTGGAGAGACTTCGTGTTGGAGAAACTCCGTGTTGCAGAAACTCCGTGTTGGAGAAACTCCGTGTGTGAGAAACTCCGAGTTGGAGAAACTCCGTGTTGGAGAAGCTCCGTGTTGGAGAAACTTCGAATCGGAGAAAGTCCGTGTCGGAGAAACTCCGTGTCGCAGAAACTCCGTGTTGTAGAAACTTCGTGTTGGCGAATCTCCTTGTTGTAGAAACTCCGTGTTGGAGAAACTAATTGTTAGATAAACTCCGTGTTGGAGAAACTTCGTGCTGGAGAAACTCTGTGTCGGAGAAAGTCTGTGTCGGAGAAACTCCGTGTTGGAGAAACTCCGTGTTGGAGAAACTCCGTGGTAGAGAAACTCCGTGTTTGAGACACTCCACGTTGGAGAATCTCCTTGTTGGAAAAAACCTTGTTTGAGAAACTCCTTGTTGGAGAAACTCTGTGTCGGAGAAACTCCGTGCTGGGGCAACTTCGTGTTGGGGAAACGCCGTGTTGGAGAAACTCCATGTTGGAGAAACTCCGTGTCGGAGAAACTCCGTGTCGGAGAAACTCCGTGTTGGAGAAACTCCGTGTTGGAGAAACTTCGTGTTGGAGAAAATCCTTGTTGGAGAAACTCCGTGCTATAGCAACTCCGTGATGGAGAAACTCCGCGCTGGAGAAACTCCGTGTTCGAAAAACTCCGTGTTGGAGGAACTCTGTGTTGGAGAAACTCCGTGTTGGAAAAACTCCGCGCTGGAGAAACTTCGTGTTGGAGAAACTCCGCGTTGGAGAAACTCCGTGTTGGAGAAACTCCGTGTTGGAGAAACTCCGTGTCGGAGAAACTCCGTATTGGAGAAAGTCCGTGTTGGAGAAACTTTATGTTGGAGAAACTCCATGTCGAAGAAACTTCGTATTGGAGAAACTCCGTGTTGGAGAAACTTTATGTTGTAGAAACTCCGTGTTGGAGAAACTCCATGTTGTAGAAACTCCGTGTTGAAGAAACTCCGTGTTGGAGAAACTCCCTGTTGGAGAAACTCCGTGTTAGAGAAACTCCATGTTGGAGAAAGTCCGTGTTGGAGAATGTCCGTGTTGGAGAAACTCCGTGTTGGAGAAACTCCGTGTTGGAGAAACTTTATGTTGTAGAAACTCCGTGTTGGAGAAACTCCATGTTGTAAAAACTCCGTGTTGAAGAAACTCCGTGTTGGAGAAACTCCGTTTCGGAGAAACTCCGTGTTGGAGAAACTCCGTGTTGGAGAAACTCCGTGTTTTAGAAACTCCGTGTTGGAGAAACTCCATGTTGGAGAAAGCCCGTGTTATAGAATGTCCGTGTTGGAGAAACTCCGTGTTGGAGAAACTCCGTGTTGGAGAAACTCCGTGTTGGAGAAAACTCCGTGTTGGAGAAACTCCGTGTTTTAGAAACTCCGTGTTGGAGAAACTCCGTGTTGTAGAAACTCCGTGTTAGAGAAACTCCATGTTGGAGAACCTTCTGTTTGGAGAAACTCCTTGTTGGAGAAAATCCTTGTTGGAGAAACTCCGTGTTGAAGAAACTCCGTGTTGGAAAACTCCGTGTTGGAGAAACTCCGTGTTAGAGAAACTCCATGTTGGAGAAAGTCCGTGTTGGAGAATGTCCGTGTTGGAGAAACTCCGTGTTGGAGAAACTCCGTGTTGGAGAAACTTTATGTTGTAGAAACTCCGTGTTGGAGAAACTCCATGTTGTAGAAACTCCGTGTTGGAGAAACTCTGTGTTGGAGAAACTCCCTGTTGAAGATACTCCGTGTTGTAGAAACTCCGTGTTGTAGAAACTCCGTGTTGGAGATAATCCATGTTGGAGAAACTCCATGTTGGAGAAACTCCATGCTGCAGAAAATCCGCGCTGGGGAAATTACGCGCTGGAGAATCTCCGCGCTGGAGAGACTTCGTGTTGAGGAAACTGCGTGTTGCAGAAACTCCGTGTTGGAGAAACTCCGTGTGTGAGAAACTCCGTGTTGGAGAAACTCCTTGTTGGAGAAACTCCGTGTTGGAGAAACTCCGTGTTGGAGAAAACTCCGTGTTGGAGAAACTCCGTGTTTTAGAAACTCCGTGTTGGAGAAACTCCCTGTTGTAGAAACTCCGTGTTAGAGAAACTCCATGTTGGAGAACCTTCTGGTTGGAGAAACTCCTTGTTGGAGAAAATCCTTGTTGAAGAAACTCCATGTTGGAGAAACTCCGTGTTGGATAAACTCCGTGTTGGAGAAACTCCGTGTTGTGTGGAAACTCCGTGTTGGGGAAACGCCGAGATGCATAACTTCATGTGGTAGAAACTTCGTGTTGAAGAAACTCCGTGTTGGAGAAACTCCGTGTTGGAGAATGTCCGTGTTGGAGAGACTCCGTGTTGGAGAAACTTCGTGTTGGAGAAACTTTATGTTGTAGAAACTCTGTGTTGGAGAAACTCCATGTTGTAGAAACTCCGTGTTGAGAAACTGTGTTGGAGAAACTCCCTGTTGAAGAAACTCCGTGTTGTAGAAAATCCGTGTTGGAGATAATCCATGTTGGAGAAACTCCATGTTGGAAAAACTCCAATGCTGCAGAAAATCCGCGCTGGGGAAACTACGCGCTGGAGAATCTCCGCGCTGGAGAGACTTCGTGTTGGAGAAACTCCGTGTTGCAGAAACTCCGTGTTGGAGAAACTCCGTGTGTGAGAAACTCCGAGTTGGAGAAACTCCGTGTTGGAGAAGCTCCGTGTTGCAGAAACTTCGTATCGGAGAAAGTCCGTGTCGGAGAAACTGCGTGTCGCAGAAGCTCCGTGTTGTAGAAACTGCGTGTTGGAGAAACTCCCTGTTGTAGAAACTCCGTGTTAGAGAAACTCCATGTTGGAGAACCTTCTGGTTGGAGAAACTCCTTGTTGGAGAAAATCCTTGTTGGAGAAACTCCATGTTGGAGAAACTCCGTGTTGGAGAAACTCCGTGTTGTGGAAACTCCGTGTTGGGGAAACGGCCGAGATGGAGAAACTTCATGTTGTAGAAACTTCGTGTTGAAGAAACTCCGTGTTGGAGAAACTCCGTGTTGGAGAAACTCCGTGTTAGAGAAACTCCATGTTGGAGAAAGTCCGTGTTGGAGAATGTCGTGTTGGAGAAACTCGTGTTGGAGAAACTTCGTGTTGGAGAAACTTTATGTTGTAGAAACTCCGTGTTGGAGAAACTCCATGTTGTAGAAACTCCGTGTTGGAGAAACTGTGTTGGAGAAACTCCCTGTTGAAGAAACTCCGTGTTGTAGAAACTCCGTGTTGGAGATAATCCATGTTGGAGAAACTCCATGTTGGAGAAACTCCATGCTGCAGAAAATCCGCGCTGGGGAAAACTACGCACTGGAGAATCTCCGCGCTGGAGAGACTTCGTGTTGGAGAAACTCCGTGTTGCAGAAACTCCGTGTTGGAGAAACTCCGTGTGTGAGAAACTCCGATTTGGAGAAACTCCGTGTTGGAGAAGCTCCGTGTTGGAGAAACTTCGTATCGGAGAAAGTCCGTGTCGGAGAAACTCCGTGTCGCAGAAGCTCCGTGTTGTAGAAACTTCGTGTTGGCGAATCTCCTTGTTGTAGAAACTCCGTGTTGGAGAAACTAATTGTTAGATAAACTCCGTGTTGGAGAAACTTCGTGCTGGAGAAACTCTGTGTCGGAGAAAGTCTGTGTCGGAGAAACTCCGTGTTGGAGAAACTCCGTGTTGGAGAAACTCCGTGGTAGAGAAACTCCGTGTTTGAGACACTCCATGTTGGAGAATCTCCTTGTTGGAAAAACCTTGTTTGAGAAACTCCTTGTTGGAGAAACTCTGTGTCGGAGAAACTCCGTGCTGGGGCAACTTCGTGTTGGGGAAACGCCGTGTTGGAGAAACTCCATGTTGGAGAAACTCCGTGTCAGAGAAACTCCGTGTCGGAGAAACTCCGTGTTGGAGAAACTCCGTGTTGGAGAAACTCGGTGTTGGAGAAACTCTGTGTTGGAGAAACTTCGTGTTGGAGAAAATCCTTGTTGGAGAAACTCCGTGCTATAGCAACTCCGTGATGGAGAAACTCCGCGCTGGAGAAACTCCGTGTTCGAAAAACTCCGTGTTGGAGGAACTCTGTGTTGGAGAAACTCCGCGCTGGAGAAACTTCGTGTTGGAGAAACTCCGCGTTGGAGAAACTCCGTGTTGGAGAAACTCCGTGTTGGAGAAACTCCGTGTCGGAGAAACTCCGTATTGGAGAAAGTCCGTGTTGGAGAAACTTTATGTTGGAGAAACTCCATGTCGAAGAAACTTCGTATTGGAGAAACTCCGTGTTGGAGAAACTTTATGTTGTAGAAACTCCGTGTTGGCGAAACTCCATGTTGTAGAAACTCCGTGTTGAAGAAACTCCGTGTTGGAGAAACTCCCTGTTGGAGAAACTCCGTGTTAGAGAAACTCCATGTTGGAGAAAGTCCGTGTTGGAGAATGTCCGTGTTGGACAAACTCCGTGTTGGAGAAACTCCGTGTTGGAGAAACTTTATGTTGTAGAAACTCCGTGTTGGAGAAACTCCATGTTGTAAAAACTCCGTGTTGAAGAAACTCCGTGTTGGAGAAACTCCGTGTCGGAGAAACTCCGTGTTGGAGAAACTCCGTGTTGGAGAAACTCCGTGTTTTAGAAACTCCGTGTTGGAGAAACTCCATGTTGGAGAAAGTCCGTGTTATAGAATGTCCGTGTTGGAGAAACTCCGTGTTGGAGAAACTCCGTGTTGGAGAAAACTCCGTGTTGGAGAAACTCCGTGTTGGAGAAACTCCGTGTTGGAGAAACTTTATGTTGTAGAAACTCCGTGTTGGAGAAACTCCATGTTGTAGAAACTCCGTGTTGGAGAAACTCTGTGTTGGAGAAACTCCCTGTTGAAGATACTCCGTGTTGTAGAAACTCCGTGTTGTAGAAACTCCGTGTTGGAGATAATCCATGTTGGAGAAACTCCATGTTGGAGAAACTCCATGCTGCAGAAAATCCGCGCTGGGGAAACTACGCGCTGGAGAATCTCCGCGCTGGAGAGACTTCGTGTTGAGGAAACTCCGTGTTGCAGAAACTCCGTGTTGGAGAAACTCCGTGTGTGAGAAACTCCGTGTTGGAGAAACTCCTTGTTGGAGAAACTCCGTGTTGGAGAAACTCCGTGTTGGAGAAAACTCCGTGTTGGAGAAACTCCGTGTTTTAGAAACTCCGTGTTGGAGAAACTCCCTGTTGTAGAAACTCCGTGTTAAAGAAACTCCATGTTGGAGAACCTTCTGGTTGGAGAAACTCCTTGTTGGAGAAAATCCTTGTTGGAGAAACTCCATGTTGGAGAAACTCCGTGTTGGAGAAACTCCGTGTTGGAGAAACTCCGTGTTGTGGAAACTCCGTGTTGGGGAAACGCCGAGATGCAGAAACTTCATGTGGTAGAAACTTCGTGTTGAAGAAACTCCGTGTTGGAGAAACTCCGTGTTGGAGAATGTCCGTGTTGGAGAGATTCCGTGTTGGAGAAACTTCGTGTTGGAGAAACTTTATGTTGTAGAAACTCTGTGTTGGAGAAACTCCATGTTGTAGAAACTCCGTGTTGGAGAAACTGTGTTGGAGAAACTCCCTGTTGAAGAAACTCCGTGTTGTAGAAACTCCGTGTTGGAGATAATCCATGTTGGAGAAACTCCATGTTGGAGAAACTCCATGCTGCAGAAAATCCGCGCTGGGGAAACTACGCGCTGGAGAATCTCCGCGCTGGAGAGACTTCGTGTTGGAGAAACTCCGTGTTGGAGAAACTCCGTGTGTGAGAAACTCCGAGTTGGAGAAACTCCGTGTTGGAGAAGCTCCGTGTTGCAGAAACTTCGTATCGGAGAAAGTCCGTGTCGGAGAAACTCCGTGTCGCAGAAACTTCGTGTTGTAGAAACTCCATGTTGTAGAAACGTCGTGTTGGAGAAACTCCGTGTTGTAGAAGCTTCGTGTTGGCGAACCTCCATGTTGTAGAAACTTCGTGTTGGAGAAACTCTGTGTTGGAGAAACTTATTGTTAGAGAAACTCCGTGATGGAGAAACTTCGTGCTGGAGAAACTTCGTGTTGTAGAAACTGTGTCGGAGAAACTCCGTGTTGGAGAAACTCCATGTCGGAGAAACTCTGTGTTGGAGGAACTCCTTCTTGGAGAATCTCCGTGTCGGAGAAACTCCATGTTGGAGAAACTCCGTGTTGGAGAAACTCCGTGTCGGGGAAACTCCGTGTTGGAGAAACTCCGTGTTGGAGAAACTCCGTGTTGGAGAAAATTTTTGTTGGAGAAACTCCGTGCTAGAGCAACTCCGTGTTGGAGAAACTCTGCGCTGGAGAAACTCCGCGCTGGAGAAACTCCGTGTTGGAGAAACTCCGTGTTGGAGAAACTGTGTTGGAGAAACTCCGTGTTGGAGAAACACCACGTTAGAGAAACTCCGTGTTGGAGAAAATTCCTGTTGGATAAACTCTGTGCTAGAGAAACTCCGTGTTTGAGACACTCCACGTTGGAGAATCTCCTTGTTGGAAAAGCCTTGTTTGAGAAACCCCTTGTTGGAGAAACTCCGTGTTGGAGAAACTCCGTGCTGGGGAAACTTCGTGTTGGGGAAACGCCGTGATGGAGAAACTCCATGTTGGATAAACTCCGTGGCGGAGAAACTTCGTGTTGGAGAAACTCCGTGTGTGAGAAACTCCGAGTTGGAGAAACTCCGTGTTGGAGAAGCTCCGTGTTGGAGAAACTTCGTATCGGAGAAAGTCCGTGTCGGAGAAACTCCGTGTTGTGGAAACTCCGTGTTGGGGAAACGCCGAGATGCAGAAACTTCATGTGGTAGAAACTTCGTGTTGAAGAAACTCCGTGTTGGAGAAACTCCGTGTTAGAGAAACTCCATGTTGGAGAAAGTCCGTGTTGGAGAATGTCCGTGTTGGAGAAACTCCGTGTTGGAGAAACTTCGTGTTGGAGAAACTTTATGTTGTAGAAACTCCGTGTTGGAGAAACTCCATGTTGTAGAAACTCCGTGTTGGAGAAACTGTGTTGGAGAAACTCCCTGTTGAAGAAACTCCGTGTTGTAGAAACTCCGTGTTGGAGATAATTCATGTTGGAGAAACTCCATGTTGGAGAAACTCCATGCTGCAGAAAATCCGCGCTGGGGAAACTACGCGCTGGAGAATCTCCGCGCTGGAGAGACTTCGTGTTGGAGAAACTCCGTGTTGCAGAAACTCCGTGTTGGAGAAACTCCGTGTGTGAGAAACTCCGAGTTGGAGAAACTCCGTGTTGGAGAAGCTCCGTGTTGCAGAAACTTCGTATCGGAGAAAGTCCGTGTCGGAGAAACTCCGTGTCGCAGAAACTTCGTGTTGTAGAAACTCCATGTTGTAGAAACGTCGTGTTGGAGAAACTCCGTGTTGTAGAAGCTTCGTGTTGGCGAAACTCCATGTTGTAGAAACTTCGTGTTGGAGAAACTCTGTGTTGGAGAAACTTATTGTTAGAGAAACTCCGTGATGGAGAAACTTCGTGCTGGAGAAACTTCGTGTTGTAGAAACTGTGTCGGAGAAACTCCGTGTTGGAGAAACTCCATGTCGGAGAAACTCCGTGTTGGAGGAACTCCCGCTTGGAGAATCTCCGTGTCGGGGAAACTCCATGTTGGAGAAACTCCGTGTTGGAGAAACTCCGTGTCGGGGAAACTCCGTGTTGGAGAAACTCCGTGTTGGAGAAACTTCGTGTTGGAGAAAATCCTTGTTGGAGAAACTCCGTGCTATAGCAACTCCGTGTTGGAGAAACTCTGCGCTGGAGAAACTCCGCGCTGGAGAAACTCCGTGTTGGAGAAACTCCGTGTTGGAGAAACTCTGTGTTGGAGAAACTCCGTGTTGGAGAAACACCACGTTAGAGAAACTCCGTGTTGGAGAAAATTCCTGTTGGAGAAACTCCGTGCTAGAGAAACTCCGTGTTTGAGACACTCCACGTTGGAGAATCTCCTTGTTGGAAAAGCCTTGTTTGAGAAACCCCTTGTTGGAGAAACTCCGTGTTGGAGAAACTCCGTGCTGGGGAAACTTCGTGTTGGGGAAACGCCGTGATGGAGAAACTCCATGTTGGATAAACTCCGTGGCGGAGAAACTTCGTGTTGGAGAAAATCCTTGTTGGAGAAACTCCGTGTTGGAGATAATCCATGTTGGAGAAACTCCATGTTGGAGAAACTCCATGCTGCAGAAAATCCGCGCTGGGGAAACTACGCGCTGGAGAATCTCCGCGCTGGAGAGACTTCGTGTTGGAGAAACTCCGTGTTGCAGAAACTCCGTGTTGGAGAAACTCCGTGTGTGAGAAACTCCGAGTTGGAGAAACTCCGTGATGGAGAAGCTCCGTGTTGGAGAAACTTCGTATCGGAGAAAGTCCGTGTCGGAGAAACTCCGTGTCGCAGAAACTCCGTGTTGTAGAAACTTCGTGTTGGCGAATCTCCTTGTTGTAGAAACTCCGTGTTGGAGAAACTTCGTGCTGGAGAAACTCTGTGTCGGAGAAACTCTGTGTCGGAGAAAGTCTGTGTCGGAGAAACTCCGTGTTGGAGAAACTCCGTGTTGGAGAAACTCCGTGGTAGTGAAACTCCGTGTTTGAGACACTCCACGTTGGAGAATCTCCTTGTTGGAAAAAACCTTGTTTGAGAAACTCCTTGTTGGAGAAAATCTGTGTCGGAGAAACTCCGTGCTGGGGCAACTTCGTGTTGGGGAAACTCCGTGTTGGAGAAACTCCGCGTTGGAGAAACTCCGTGTTGGAGAAACTCCGTGTTGGAGAAACTCCGTGTCGGAGAAACTCCGTATTGGAGAAAGTCCGTGTTGGAGAAACTTTATGTTGGAGAAACTCCTTGTCGAAGAAACTTCGTATTGGAGAAACTCCGTGTTGGAGAAACTTTATGTTGTAGAAACTCCGTGTTGGAGAAACTCCATGTTGTAGAAACTCCGTGTTGAAGAAACTCCGTGTTGGAGAAACTCCCTGTTGGAGAAACTCCGTGTTAGAGAAACTCCATGTTGGAGAAAGTCCGTGTTGGAGAATGTCCGTGTTGGAAAAACTCCGTGTTGGAGAAACTTTATGTTGTAGAAACTCCGTGTTGGAGAAACTCCATGTTGTAAAAACTCCGTGTTGAAGAAACTCCGTGTTGGAGAAACTCCGTGTCGGAGAAACTCCGTGTTGGAGAAACTCCGTGTTGGAGAAACTCCGTGTTTTAGAAACTCCGTGTTGGAGAAACTCCATGTTGGAGAAAGTCCGTGTTATAGAATGTCCGTGTTGGAGAAACTCCGTGTTGGAGAAACTCCGTGTTGGAGAAAACTCCGTGTTGGAGAAACTCCGTGTTTTAGAAACTCCGTGTTGGAGAAACTCCGTGTTGTAGAAACTCCGTGTTAGAGAAACTCCATGTTGGAGAACCTTCTGTTTGGAGAAACTCCTTGTTGGAGAAAATCCTTGTTGGAGAAACTCCGTGTTGAAGAAACTCCGTGTTGGAAAACTCCGTGTTGGAGAAACTCCGTGTTAGAGAAACTCCATGTTGGAGAAAGTCCGTGTTGGAGAATGTCCGTGTTGGAGAAACTCCGTGTTGGAGAAACTCCGTGTTGGAGAAACTTTATGTTGTAGAAACTCCGTGTTGGAGAAACTCCATGTTGTAGAAACTCCGTGTTGGAGAAACTCTGTGTTGGAGAAACTCCCTGTTGAAGATACTCCGTGTTGTAGAAACTCCGTGTTGTAGAAACTCCGTGTTGGAGATAATCCATGTTGGAGAAACTCCATTTTGGAGAAACTCCATGCTGCAGAAAATCCGCGCTGGGGAAACTACGCGCTGGAGAATCTCCGCGCTGGAGAGACTTCGTGTTGAGGAAACTCCGTGTTGCAGAAACTCCGTGTTGGAGAAACTCCGTGTGTGAGAAACTCCGTGTTGGAGAAACTCCTTGTTGGAGAAACTCCGTGTTGGAGAAACTCCGTGTTGGAGAAAACTCCGTGTTGGAGAAACTCCGTGTTTTAGAAACTCCGTGTTGGAGAAACTCCCTGTTGTAGAAACTCCGTGTTAGAGAAACTAAATGTTGGAGAACCTTCTGGTTGGAGAAACTCCTTGTTGGAGAAAATCCTTGTTGGAGAAACTCCATGTTGGAGAAACTCCGTGTTGGAGAAACTCCGTGTTGGAGAAACTCCGTGTTGTGGAAACTCCGTGTTGGGGAAACGCCGAGATGCAGAAACTTCATGTGGTAGAAACTTCGTGTTGAAGAAACTCCGTGTTGGAGAAACTCCGTGTTGGAGAATGTCCGTGTTGGAGAAACTCCGTGTTGGAGAAACTTCGTGTTGGAGAAACTTTATGTTGTAGAAACTCTGTGTTGGAGAAACTCCATGTTGTAGAAACTCCGTGTTGGAGAAACTGTGTTGGAGAAACTCCCTGTTGAAGAAACTCCGTGTTGTAGAAACTCCGTGTTGGAGATAATCCATGTTGGAGAAACTCCATGTTGGAGAAACTCCATGCTGCAGAAAATCCGCGCTGGGGAAACTACGCGCTGGAGAATCTCCGCGCTGGAGAGACTTCGTGTTGGAGAAACTCCGTGTTGCAGAAACTCCGTGTTGGAGAAACTCCGTGTGTGAGAAACTCCGAGTTGGAGAAACTCCGTGTTGGAGAAGCTCCGTGTTGCAGAAACTTCGTATCGGAGAAAGTCCGTGTCGGAGAAACTCCGTGTCGCAGAAACTTCGTGTTGTAGAAACTCCATGTTGTAGAAACGTCGTGTTGGAGAAACTCCGTGTTGTAGAAGCTTCGTGTTGGCGAACCTCCATGTTGTAGAAACTTCGTGTTGGAGAAACTCTGTGTTGGAGAAACTTATTGTTAGAGAAACTCCGTGATGGAGAAACTTCGTGCTGGAGAAACTTCGTGTTGTAGAAACTGTGTCGGAGAAACTCCGTGTTGGAGAAACTCCATGTCGGAGAAACTCCGTGTTGGAGGAACTCCCTCTTGGAGAATCTCCGTGTCGGAGAAACTCCATGTTGGAGAAACTCCGTGTTGGAGAAACTCCGTGTCGGGGAAACTCCGTGTTGGAGAAACTCCGTGTTGCAGAAACTCCGTGTTGGAGAAAATCCTTGTTGGAGAAACTCCGTGCTATAGCAACTCCGTGTTGGAGAAACTCTGCGCTGGAGAAACTCCGCGCTGGAGAAACTCCGTGTTGGAGAAACTCCGTGCTGGGGAAACTTCGTGTTGGGGAAACGCCGTGATGGAGAAACTCCATGTTGGATAAACTCCGTGGCGGAGAAACTTCGTGTTGGAGAAACTCCGTGTGTGAGAAACTCCGAGTTGGAGAAACTCCGTGTTGGAGAAGCTCCGTGTTGGAGAAACTTCGTATCGGAGAAAGTCCGTGTTGGAGAACCTCCGTGTCGCAGAAACTCCGTGTTGTAGAAACTTCGTGTTGGCGAATCTCCTTGTTGGAGAAACTCCGTGTCGGAGAAACTCCGTGTTGGAGAAACTTCGTGCTGGAGAAACTCTGTGTCGGACAAACTCTGTGTCGGAGAAAGTCTGTGTCGGAGAAACTCCGTGTTGGAGAAACTCCGAGTTGGAGAAACTCCGTGCTAGAGAAACTTCGTGTTTGAGACACTCCACGTTGGAGAATCTCCTTGTTGGAAAAAACCTTGTTTGAGAAACACCTTGTTGGAGAAACTCTGTGTCGGAGAAACTCTGTGCTGGGGAAACTTCGTGTTGGGGAAACGCCGTGTTGGAGAAACTCCATGTTGGAGAAACTCCGTGTCGGAGAAACTCCGTGTCGGAGAAACTCCGTGTTGGAGAAACTCCGTGTTGGAGAAACTCCGTGTTGGAGAAACTCCGTGTTGTTGAAACTTCGTGTTGGAGAAAATCCTTGTTGGAGAAACTCCGTGCTACAGCAACTCCGTGTTGGAGAAACTCCGCGCTGGAGAAACTCCGTGTTCGAAAAACTCCGTGTTGGAGGAACTCTGGGTTGGAGAAACTCCGTGTTGGAGAAACTCCGCGCTGGAGAAACTTCGTGTTGGAGAAACTCCGCGTTGGAGAAACTCCGTGTTGGAGAAACTCCGTGTAGGAGAAACTCCGTGTCGGAGAAACTCCGTATTGGAGAAACTCCGTGTTGGAGGAACTTTATGTTGGAGAAACTCCATGTCGAAGAGACTTCGTATTGGAGAAACTCCGTGTTGGAGAAACTTTATGTTGTAGAAACTCCGTGTTGGAGAAACTCCATGTTGTAGAAACTCCGTGTTGAAGAAACTCCGTGTTGGAGAAACTCCGTGTTGGAGAAACTCCGTGTTAGAGAAGCTCCATGTTGGAGAAAGTCCGTGTTGGAGAATGTCCGTGTTGGAGAAACTCCGTGTTGGAGAAACTCCGTGTTGGAGAAACTTTATGTTGTAGAAACTCCGTGTTGGAGAAACTCCATGTTGTAGAAACTCCGTGTTGAAGAAACTCCGTGTTGGAGAAACTCCGTGTCGGAGAAACTCTGTGTTGGAGAAAGTCCGTGTTGGAGAAACTCCGTTTTGGAGAAACTGTGTCGGAGAAATTCCTTGTTGGAGAAACTCCGTGCTGGAGAAACTCCTTGTTGGAGAAACTCCTTGTTGGAGAAACTCCGTGTTGGAGAAACTCCGTGTTGGAGAAAACTACATGTTGGAGAAACTCCGTGTTTTAGAAACTCCGTGTTGGAGAAACTCCCTGTTGTAGAAACTCCGTGTTAGAGAAACTCCATGTTGGAGAACCTTCTGGTTGGAGAAACTCCTTGTTGGAGAAAATCCTTGTTGGAGAAACTTCATGTTGGAGAAACTCCGTGTTGGAGAAACTCCGTGTTGTGGAAACTCCGTGTTGGGGAAACGCCGAGATGGAGAAACTTCATGTTGTAGAAACTTCGTGTTGAAGAAACTCCGTGTTGGAGAAACTCCGTGTTGGAGAAACTCCGTGTTAGAGAAACTCCATGTTGGAGAAAGTCCGTGTTGGAGAATGTCCGTGTTGGAGAAACTCCGTGTTGGAGAAACTTCGTGTTGGAGAAACTTTATGTTGTAGAAACTCCGTGTTGGAGAAACTCCATGTTGTAGAAACTCCGTGTTGGAGAAACTGTGTTGGAGAAACTCCCTGTTGAAGAAACTCCGTGTTGTAGAAACTCCGTGTTGGAGATAATCCATGTTGGAGAAACTCCATGTTGGAGAAACTCCATGCTGCAGAAAATCCGCGCTGGGGAAACTACGCACTGGAGAATCTCCGCGCTGGAGAGACTTCGTGTTGGAGAAACTCCGTGTTGCAGAAACTCCGTGTTGGAGAAACTCCGTGTGTGAGAAACTCCGAGTTGGAGAAACTCCGTGTTGGAGAAGCTCCGTGTTGGAGAAACTTCGAATCGGAGAAAGTCCGTGTCGGAGAAACTCCGTGTCGCAGAAACTCCGTGTTGTAGAAACTTCGTGTTGGCGAATCTCCTTGTTGTAGAAACTCCGTGTTGGAGAAACTAATTGTTAGATAAACTCCGTGTTGGAGAAACTTCGTGCTGGAGAAACTCTGTGTCGGAGAAAGTCTGTGTCGGAGAAACTCCGTGTTGGAGAAACTCCGTGTTGGAGAAACTCCGTGGTAGAGAAACTCCGTGTTTGAGACACTCCACGTTGGAGAATCTCCTTGTTGGAAAAAACCTTGTTTGAGAAACTCCTTGTTGGAGAAACTCTGTGTCGGAGAAACTCCGTGCTGGGGCAACTTCGTGTTGGGGAAACGCCGTGTTGGAGAAACTCCATGTTGGAGAAACTCCGTGTCGGAGAAACTCCGTGTCGGAGAAACTCCGTGTTGGAGAAACTCCGTGTTGGAGAAACTCGGTGTTGGAGAAACTGTGTGTTGGAGAAACTTCGTGTTGGAGAAAATCCTTGTTGGAGAAACTCCGTGCTATAGCAACTCCGTGATGGAGAAACTCCGCGCTGGAGAAACTCCGTGTTCGAAAAACTCCGTGTTGGAGGAACTCTGTGTTGGAGAAACTCCGTGTTGGAAAAACTCCGCGCTGGAGAAACTTCGTGTTGGAGAAACTCCGCGTTGGAGAAACTCCGTGTTGGAGAAACTCCGTGTTGGAGAAACTCCGTGTCGGAGAAACTCCGTATTGGAGAAAGTCCGTGTTGGAGAAACTTTATGTTGGAGAAACTCCATGTCGAAGAAACTTCGTATTGGAGAAACTCCGTGTTGGAGAAACTTTATGTTGTAGAAACTCCGTGTTGGAGAAACTCCATGTTGTAGAAACTCCGTGTTGAAGAAACTCCGTGTTGGAGAAACTCCCTGTTGGAGAAACTCCGTGTTAGAGAAACTCCATGTTGGAGAAAGTCCGTGTTGGAGAATGTCCGTGTTGGAGAAACTCCGTGTTGGAGAAACTCCGTGTTGGAGAAACTTTATGTTGTAGAAACTCCGTGTTGGAGAAACTCCATGTTGTAAAAACTCCGTGTTGAAGAAACTCCGTGTTGGAGAAACTCCGTGTCGGAGAAACTCCGTGTTGGAGAAACTCCGTGTTGGAGAAACTCCGTGTTTTAGAAACTCCGTGTTGGAGAAACTCCATGTTGGAGAAAGCCCGTGTTATAGAATGTCCGTGTTGGAGAAACTCCGTGTTGGAGAAACTCCGTGTTGGAGAAACTCCGTGTTGGAGAAAACTCCGTGTTGGAGAAACTCCGTGTTTTAGAAACTCCGTGTTGGAGAAACTCCGTGTTGTAGAAACTCCGTGTTAGAGAAACTCCATGTTGGAGAACCTTCTGTTTGGAGAAACTCCTTGTTGGAGAAAATCCTTGTTGGAGAAACTCCGTGTTGAAGAAACTCCGTGTTGGAAAACTCCGTGTTGGAGAAACTCCGTGTTAGAGAAACTCCATGTTGGAGAAAGTCCGTGTTGGAGAATGTCCGTGTTGGAGAAACTCCGTGTTGGAGAAACTCCGTGTTGGAGAAACTTTATGTTGTAGAAACTCCGTGTTGGAGAAACTCCATGTTGTAGAAACTCCGTGTTGGAGAAACTCTGTGTTGGAGAAACTCCCTGTTGAAGATACTCCGTGTTGTAGAAACTCCGTGTTGTAGAAACTCCGTGTTGGAGATAATCCATGTTGGAGAAACTCCATGTTGGAGAAACTCCATGCTGCAGAAAATCCGCGCTGGGGAAATTACGCGCTGGAGAATCTCCGCGCTGGAGAGACTTCGTGTTGAGGAAACTGCGTGTTGCAGAAACTCCGTGTTGGAGAAACTCCGTGTGTGAGAAACTCCGTGTTGGAGAAACTCCTTGTTGGAGAAACTCCGTGTTGGAGAAACTCCGTGTTGGAGAAAACTCCGTGTTGGAGAAACTCCGTGTTTTAGAAACTCCGTGTTGGAGAAACTCCCTGTTGTAGAAACTCCGTGTTAGAGAAACTCCATGTTGGAGAACCTTCTGGTTGGAGAAACTCCTTGCTGGAGAAAATCCTTGTTGGAGAAACTCCATGTTGGAGAAACTCCGTGTTGGATAAACTCCGTGTTGGAGAAACTCCGTGTTGTGGAAACTCCGTGTTGGGGAAACGCCGAGATGCATAAACTTCATGTGGTAGAAACTTCGTGTTGAAGAAACTCCGTGTTGGAGAAACTCCGTGTTGGAGAATGTCCGTGTTGGAGAGACTCCGTGTTGGAGAAACTTCGTGTTGGAGAAACTTTATGTTGTAGAAACTCTGTGTTGGAGAAACTCCATGTTGTAGAAACTCCGTGTTGGAGAAACTGTGTTGGAGAAACTCCCTGTTGAAGAAACTCCGTGTTGTAGAAACTCCGTGTTGGAGATAATCCATGTTGGAGAAACTCCATGTTGGAAAAACTCCATGCTGCAGAAAATCCGCGCTGGGGAAACTACGCGCTGGAGAATCTCCGCGCTGGAGAGACTTCGTGTTGGAGAAACTCCGTGTTGCAGAAACTCCGTGTTGGAGAAACTCCGTGTGTGAGAAACTCCGAGTTGGAGAAACTCCGTGTTGGAGAAGCTCCGTGTTGCAGAAACTTCGTATCGGAGAAAGTCCGTGTCGGAGAAACTCCGTGTCGCAGAAACTTTATGTTGTAGACACTCCATGTTGTAGAAACGTCGTGTTGGAGAAACTCCGTGTTGTAGAAGCTTCGTGTTGGCGAACCTCCATGTTGTAGAAACTTCGTGTTGGAGAAACTCTGTGTTGGAGAAACTTATTGTTAGAGAAACTCCGTGATGGAGAAACTTCGTGCTGGAGAAACTTCGTGTTGTAGAAACTGTGTCGGAGAAACTCCGTGTTGGAGAAACTCCATGTCGGAGAAACTCCGTGTTGGAGGAACTAGCCCTTGGAGAATCTCCTTGTCGGAGAAACTCCATGTTGGAGAAACTCCGTGTTGGAGAAACTCCGTGTCGGGGAAACTCCGTGTTGGAGAAACTCCGTGTTGGAGAAATTCCGTGTTGGAGAAAATCCTTGTTGGAGAAACTCCGTGCTATAGCAACTCCGTGTTGGAGAAACTCTGCGCTGGAGAAACTCCGCGCTGGAGAAACTCCGTGTTGGAGAAACTCCGTGTTGGAGAAAATTCCTGTTGGAGAAACTCCGTGCTAGAGAAACTCCGTGTTTTAGACACTCCACATTGGAGAATCTCCTTGTTGGAAAAGCCTTGTTTGAGAAACCCCTTGTTGGAGAAACTCCGTGTTGGAGAAACTCCGTGCTGGGGAAACTTCGTGTTGGGGAAACGCCGTGATGGAGAAACTCCATGTTGGATAAACTCCGTGGCGGAGAAACTTCGTGTTGGAGAAACTCCGTGTGTGAGAAACTCCGAGTTGGAGAAACTCCGTGTTGGAGAAGCTCCGTGTTGGAGAAACTTCGTATCGGAGAAAGTCCGTGTCGGAGAAACTCCGTGTCGCAGAAACTCCGTGTTGTAGAAACTTCGTGTTGGCGAATCTCCTTGTTGGAGAAACTCCGTGTCGGAGAAACTCCGTGTTGGAGAAACTTCGTGCTGGAGAAACTCTGTGTCGGACAAACTCTGTGTCGGAGAAAGTCTGTCGGAGAAACTCCGTGTTGGAGAAACTCCGTGTTGGAGAAACTCCGTGCTAGAGAAACTCCGTGTTTGAGACACTCCACGTTGGAGAATCTCCTTGTTGGAAAAAACCTTGTTTGAGAAACTCCTTGTTGGAGAAACTCTGTGTCGGAGAAACTCTGTGCTGGGGAAACTTCGTGTTGGGGAAACGCCGTGTTGGAGAAACTCCATGTTGGAGAAACTCCGTGTCGGAGAAACTCCGTGTTGGAGAAACTCCGTGTTGGAGAAACTCCGTGTTGGAGAAACTCCGTGTTGGAGAAACTCCGTGTTGTTGAAACTTCGTGTTGGAGAAAATCCTTGTTGGAGAAACTTCGTGCTATAGCAACTCCGTGTTGGAGAAACTCTGCGCTGGAGAAACTCCGCGCTGGAGAAACTCCGTGTTGGAGAAACTCCGTGTTGGAGAAAATTCCTGTTGGAGAAACTCCGTGCTAGAGAAACTCCGTGTTTGAGACACTCCACATTGGAGAATCTCCTTGTTGGAAAAGCCTTGTTTGAGAAACCCCTTGTTGGAGAAACTCCGTGTTGGAGAAACTCCGTGCTGGGGAAACTTCGTGTTGGGGAAACGCCGTGATGGAGAAACTCCATGTTGGATAAACTCCGTGGCGGAGAAACTTCGTGTTGGAGAAACTCCGTGTGTGAGAAACTCCGAGTTGGAGAAACTCCGTGTTGGAGAAGCTCCGTGTTGGAGAAACTTCGTATCGGAGAAAGTCCGTGTCGGAGAAACTCCGTGTCGCAGAAACTCCGTGTTGTAGAAACTTCGTGTTGGCGAATCTCCTTGTTGGAGAAACTCCGTGTCGGAGAAACTCCGTATTGGAGAAACTTCGTGCTGGAGAAACTCTGTGTCGGACAAACTCTGTGTCGGAGAAAGTCTGTCGGAGAAACTCCGTGTTGGAGAAACTCCGTGTTGGAGAAACTCCGTGCTAGAGAAACTCCGTGTTTGAGACACTCCACGTTGGAGAATCTCCTTGTTGGAAAAAACCTTGTTTGAGAAACTCCTTGTTGGAGAAACTCTGTGTCGGAGAAACTCTGTGCTGGGGAAACTTCGTGTTGGGGAAACGCCGTGTTGGAGAAACTCCATGTTGGAGAAACTCCGTGTCGGAGAAACTCCGTGTTGGAGAAACTCCGTGTTGGAGAAACTCCGTGTTGGAGAAACTCCGTGTTGGAGAAACTCCGTGTTGTTGAAACTTCGTGTTGGAGAAAATCCTTGTTGGAGAAACTCCGTGCTACAGCAACTCCGTGTTGGAGAAACTCCGCGCTGGAGAAACTCCGTGTTCGAAAAACTCCGTGTTGGAGGAACTCTGTGTTGGAGAAACTCCGTGTTGGAGAAACTCCGCGCTGGAGAAACTTCGCGTTGGAGAAACTCCGCGTTGGAGAAACTCCGTGTTGGAGAAACTCCGTGTTGGAGAAACTCCGTGTCGGAGAAACTCCGTATTGGAGAAACTCCGTGTTGGAGAAACTTTATGTTGGAGAAACTCCATGTCGAAGAGACTTCGTATTGGAGAAACTCCGTGTTGGAGAAACTTTATGTTGTAGAAACTCCGTGTTGGAGAAACTCCATGTTGTAGAAACTCCGTGTTGAAGAAACTCCGTGTTGGAGAAACTCCGTGTTGGAGAAACTCCGTGTTAGAGAAGCTCCATGTTGGAGAAAGTCCGTGTTGGAGAATGTCCGTGTTGGAGAAACTCCGTGTTGGAGAAACTCCGTGTTGGAGAAACTTTATGTTGTAGAAACTCCGTGTTGGAGAAACTCCATGTTGTAGAAACTCCGTGTTGAAGAAACTCCGTGTTGGAGAAACTCCGTGTCGGAGAAACTCTGTGTTGGAGAAAGTCCGTGTTGGAGAAACTCCGTTTTGGAGAAACTGTGTCGGAGAAATTCCTTGTTGGAGAAACTCCGTGCTGGAGAAACTCCTTGTTGGAGAAACTCCTTGTTGGAGAAACTCCGTGTTGGAGAAACTCCGTGTTGGAGAAAACTCCGTGTTGGAGAAACTCCGTGTTTTAGAAACTCCGTGTTGGAGAAACTCCCTGTTGTAGAAACTCCGTGTTAGAGAAACTCCATGTTGGAGAACCTTCTGGTTGGAGAAACTCCTTGTTGGAGAAAATCCTTGTTGGAGAAACTCCATGTTGGAGAAACTCCGTGTTGGAGAAACTCCGTGTTGTGGAAACTCCGTGTTGGGGAAACGCCGAGATGGAGAAACTTCATGTTGTAGAAACTTCGTGTTGAAGAAACTCCGTGTTGGAGAAACTCCGTGTTGGAGAAACTCCGTGTTAGAGAAACTCCATGTTGGAGAAAGTCCGTGTTGGAGAATGTCCGTGTTGGAGAAACTCCGTGTTGGAGAAACTTCGTGTTGGAGAAACTTTATGTTGTACAAACTCCGTGTTGGAGAAACTCCATGTTGTAGAAACTCCGTGTTGGAGAAACTGTGTTGGAGAAACTCCCTGTTGAAGAAACTCCGTGTTGTAGAAACTCCGTGTTGGAGATAATCCATGTTGGAGAAACTCCATGTTGGAGAAACTCCATGCTGCAGAAAATCCGCGCTGGGGAAACTACGCACTGGAGAATCTCCGCGCTGGAGAGACTTCGTGTTGGAGAAACTCCGTGTTGCAGAAACTCCGTGTTGGAGAAACTCCGTGTGTGAGAAACTCCGAGTTGGAGAAACTCCGTGTTGGAGAAGCTCCGTGTTGGAGAAACTTCGTATCGGAGAAAGTCCGTGTCGGAGAAACTCCGTGTCGCAGAAACTCCGTGTTGTAGAAACTCCGTGTTGGAGAAACTCCCTGTTGTAGAAACTCCGTGTTAGAGAAACTCCATGTTGGAGAACCTTCTGGTTGGAGAAACTCCTTGTTGGAGAAAATCCTTGTTGGAGAAACTCCATGTTGGAGAAACTCCGTGTTGGAGAAACTCCGTGTTGTGGAAACTCCGTGTTGGGGAAACGCCGAGATGGAGAAACTTCATGTTGTAGAAACTTCGTGTTGAAGAAACTCCGTGTTGGAGAAACTCCGTGTTGGAGAAACTCCGTGTTAGAGAAACTCCATGTTGGAGAAAGTCCGTGTTGGAGAATGTCCGTGTTGGAGAAACTCCGTGTTGGAGAAACTTCGTGTTGGAGAAACTTTATGTTGTAGAAACTCCGTGTTGGAGAAACTCCATGTTGTAGAAACTCCGTGTTGGAGAAACTGTGTTGGAGAAACTCCCTGTTGAAGAAACTCCGTGTTGTAGAAACTCCGTGTTGGAGATAATCCATGTTGGAGAAACTCCATGTTGGAGAAACTCCATGCTGCAGAAAATCCGCGCTGGGGAAACTACGCACTGGAGAATCTCCGCGCTGGAGAGACTTCGTGTTGGAGAAACTCCGTGTTGCAGAAACTCCGTGTTGGAGAAACTCCGTGTGTGAGAAACTCCGAGTTGGAGAAACTCCGTGTTGGAGAAGCTCCGTGTTGGAGAAACTTCGTATCGGAGAAAGTCCGTGTCGGAGAAACTCCGTGTCGCAGAAACTCCGTGTTGTAGAAACTTCGTGTTGGCGAATCTCCTTGTTGTAGAAACTCCGTGTTGGAGAAACTAATTGTTAGATAAACTCCGTGTTGGAGAAACTTCGTGCTGGAGAAACTCTGTGTCGGAGAAAGTCTGTGTTGGAGAAACTCCGTGTTGGAGAAACTCCGTGTTGGAGAAACTCCGTGGTAGAGAAACTCCGTGTTTGAGACACTCCACGTTGGAGAATCTCCTTGTTGGAAAAAACCTTGTTTGAGAAACTCCTTGTTGGAGAAACTCTGTGTCGGAGAAACTCCGTGCTGGGGCAACTTCGTGTTGGGGAAACGCCGTGTTGGAGAAACTCCATGTTGGAGAAACTCCGTGTCGGAGAAACTCCGTGTCGGAGAAACTCCGTGTTGGAGAAACTCCGTGTTGGAGAAACTCGGTGTTGGAGAAACTCTGTGTTGGAGAAACTTCGTGTTGGAGAAAATCCTTGTTGGAGAAACTCCGTGCTATAGCAACTCCGTGATGGAGAAACTCCGCGCTGGAGAAACTCCGTGTTCGAAAAACTCCGTGTTGGAGGAACTCTGTGTTGGAGAAACTCCGTGTTGGAGAAACTCCGCGCTGGAGAAACTTCGTGTTGGAGAAACTCCGCGTTGGAGAAACTCCGTGTTGGAGAAACTCCGTGTTGGAGAAACTCCGTGTCCGAGAAACTCCGTATTGGAGAAAGTCTGTGTTGGAGAAACTTTATGTTGGAGAAACTCCATGTCGAAGAAACTTCGTATTGGAGAAACTCCGTGTTGGAGAAACTTTATGTTGTAGAAACTCCGTGTTGGAGAAACTCCATGTTGTAGAAACTCCGTGTTGAAGCAACTCCGTGTTGGAGAAACTCCCTGTTGGAGAAACTCCGTGTTAGAGAAACTCCATGTTGGAGAAAGTCCGTGTTGGAGAATGTCCGTGTTGGAGAAACTCCGTGTTGGAGAAACTCCGTGTTGGAGAAACTTTATGTTGTAGAAACTCCGTGTTGGAGAAACTCCATGTTGTAAAAACTCCGTGTTGAAGAAACTCCGTGTTGGAGAAACTCCGTGTCGGAGAAACTCCGTGTTGGAGAAACTCCGTGTTGGAGAAACTCCATGTTTTAGAAACTCCGTGTTGGAGAAACTCCATGTTGGAGAAAGTCCGTGTTGGAGAATGTCCGTGTTGGAGAAACTCCGTGTTGGAGAAACTCCGTGTTGGAGAAAACTCCGTGTTGGAGAAACTCCGTGTTTTAGAAAATCCGTGTTGGAGAAACTCCGTGTTGTAGAAACTCCGTGTTAGAGAAACTCCATGTTGGAGAACCTTCTGTTTGGAGAAACTCCTTGCTGGAGAAAATCCTTGTTGGAGAAACTCCGTGTTGAAGAAACTCCGTGTTGGAAAACTCCGTGTTGGAGAAACTCCGTGTTAGAGAAACTCCAAGTTGGAGAAAGTCCGTGTTGGAGAATGTCCGTGTTGGAGAAACTCCGTGTTGGAGAATCTCCGTGTTGGAGAAACTTTATGTTGTAGAAACTCCGTGTTGGAGAAACTCCATGTTGTAGAAACTCCGTGTTGGAGAAACTCTGTGTTGGACAAACTCCCTGTTGAAGATACTCCGTGTTGTAGAAACTCCGTGTTGGAGATAATCCATGTTGGAGAAACTCCATGCTGCAGAAAATCCGCGCTGGGGAAACTACGCGCTGGAGAATCTCCGCGCTGGAGAGACTTCGTGTTGGAGAAACTCCGTGTTGCAGAAACTCCGTGTTGGAGAAACTCCGTGTGTGAGAAACTCCGTGTTGGAGAAACTCCTTCTTGGAGAAACTCCGTGTTGGAGAAACTCCGTGTTGGAGAAAACTCCGTGTTGGAGAAACTCCGTGTTTTAGAAACTCCGTGTTGGAGAAACTCCCTGTTGTAGAAACTCCGTGTTAGAGAAACTCCATATTGGAGAACCTTCTGGTTGGTGAAACTCCTTGTTGGAGAAAATCCTTGTTGGAGAAACTCCATGTTGGAGAAATTCCGTGTTGGAGAAACTCCGTGTTGGAGAAACTCCGTGTTGTGGAAACTCCGTGTTGGGGAAACGCCGAGATGCAGAAACTTCATGTGGTAGAAACTTCGTGTTGAAGAAACTCCGTGTTGGAGAAACTCCGTGCTGGAGAAACTCCGTGTTAGAGAAACTCCATGTTGGAGAAAGTCCGTGTTGGAGAATGTCCGTGTTGGAGAAACTCCGTGTTGGAGAAACTTCGTGTTGGAGAAACTTTATGTTGTAGAAACTCCGTGTTGGAGAAACTCCATGTTGTAGAAACTCCGTGTTGGAGAAACTGTGTTGGAGAAACTCCCTGTTGAAGAAACTCCGTGTTGTAGAAACTCCGTGTTGGAGATAATCCATGTTGGAGAAACTCCATGTTGGAGAAACTCCATGCTGCAGAAAATCCGCGCTGGGGAAACTACGCGCTGGAGAATCTCCGCGCTGGAGAGACTTCGTGTTGGAGAAACTCCGTGTTGCAGAAACTCCGTGTTGGAGAAACTCCGTGTGTGAGAAACTCCGAGTTGGAGAAACTCCGTGTTGGAGAAGCTCCGTGTTGCAGAAACTTCGTATCGGAGAAAGTCCGTGTCGGAGAAACTCCGTGTCGCAGAAACTTCGTGTTGTAGAAACTCCATGTTGTAGAAACGTCGTGTTGGAGAAACTCCGTGTTGTAGAAGCTTCGTGTTGGCGAAACTCCATGTTGTAGAAACTTCGTGTTGGAGAAACTCTGTGTTGGAGAAACTTATTGTTAGAGAAACTCCGTGATGGAGAAACTTCGTGCTGGAGAAACTTCGTGTTGTAGAAACTGTGTCGGAGAAACTCCGTGTTGGAGAAACTCCATGTCGGAGAAACTCCGTGTTGGAGGAACTCCCTCTTGGAGAATCTCCGTGTCGGGGAAACTCCATGTTGGAGAAACTCCGTGTTGGAGAAACTCCGTGTCGGGGAAACTCCGTGTTGGAGAAACTCCGTGTTGGAGAAACTCCGTGTTGGAGAAAATCCTTGTTGGAGAAACTCCGTGCTATAGCAACTCCGTGTTGGAGAAACTCTGCGCTGGAGAAACTCCGCGCTGGAGAAACTCCGTGTTGGAGAAACTCCGTGTTGGAGAAACTCTGTGTTGGAGAAACTCCGTGTTGGAGAAACACCACGTTAGAGAAACTCCGTGTTGGAGAAAATTCCTGTTGGAGAAACTCCGTGCTAGAGAAACTCCGTGTTTGAGACACTCCACGTTGGAGAATCTCCTTGTTGGAAAAGCCTTGTTTGAGAAACCCCTTGTTGGAGAAACTCCGTGTTGGAGAAACTCCGTGCTGGGGAAACTTCGTGCTGGGGAAACGCCGTGATGGAGAAACTCCATGTTGGATAAACTCCGTGGCGGAGAAACTTCGTGTTGGAGAAAATCCTTGTTGGAGAAACTCCGTGTTGGAGATAATCCATGTTGGAGAAACTCCATGTTGGAGAAACTCCATGCTGCAGAAAATCCGCGCTGGGGAAACTACGCGCTGGAGAATCTCCGCGCTGGAGAGACTTCGTGTTGGAGAAACTCCGTGTTGCAGAAACTCCGTGTTGGAGAAACTCCGTGTGTGAGAAACTCCGAGTTGGAGAAACTCCGTGTTGGAGAAGCTCCGTGTTGGAGAAACTTCGTATCGGAGAAAGTCCGTGTCGGAGAAACTCCGTGTCGCAGAAACTCCGTGTTGTAGAAACTTCGTGTTGGCGAATCTCCTTGTTGTAGAAACTCCGTGTTGGAGAAACTTATTGTTAGATAAACTCCGTGTTGGAGAAACTTCGTGCTGGAGAAACTCTGTGTCGGAGAAACTCTGTGTCGGAGAAAGTCTGTGTCGGAGAAACTCCGTGTTGGAGAAACTCCGTGGTAGAGAAACTACGTGTTTGAGACACTCCACGTTGGAGAATCTCTTTGTTGGAAAAAACCTTGTTTGAGAAACTCCTTGTTGGAGAAACTCTGTGTCGGAGAAACTCCGTGCTGGGGCAACTTCGTGTTGGGGAAACGCCGTGTTGGAGAAACTCCATGTTGGAGAAACTCCGTGTCGGAGAAACTCCGTGTCGGAGAAACTCCGTGTTGGAGAAACTCCGTGTTGGAGAAACTCGGTGTTGGAGAAACTCCGTGTTGGAGAAACTTCGTGTTGGAGAAAATCCTTGTTGGAGAAACTCCGTGCTATAGCAACTCCGTGTTGGAGAAACTCCGCGCTGGAGAAACTCCGTGTTCGAAAAACTCCGTTTTGGAGGAACTCTGTGTTGGAGAAACTCCGTGTTGGAGAAACTCCGCGCTGGAGAAACTTCGTGTTGGAGAAACTCCGCGTTGGAGAAACTCCGTGTTGGAGAAACTCCGTGTTGGAGAAACTCCGTGTCGGAGAAACTCCGTATTGGAGAAAGTCCGTGTTGGAGAAACTTTATGTTGGAGAAACTCCATGTCGAAGAAACTTCGTATTGGAGAAACTCCGTGTTGGAGAAACTTTATGTTGTAGAAACTCCGTGTTGGAGAAACTCCATGTTGAAGAAACTCCGTGTTGAAGAAACTCCGTGTTGGAGAAACTCCCTGTTGGAGAAACTCCGTGTTAGAGAAACTCCATGTTGGAGAAAGTCCGTGTTGGAGAATGTCCGTGTTGGAGAAACTCCGTGTTGGAGAAACTCCGTGTTGGAGAAACTTTATGTTGTAGAAACTCCGTGTTGGAGAAACTCCATGTTGTAAAAACTCCGTGTTGAAGAAGCTCCGTGTTGGAGAAACTCCGTGTCGGAGAAACTCCGTGTTGGAGAAACTCCGTGTTGGAGAAACTCCGTGTTTTATAAACTCCGTGTTGGAGAAACTCCATGTTGGAGAAAGTCCGTGTTGGAGAATGTCCGTGTTGGAGAAACTCCGTGTTGGAGAAACTCCGTGTTGGAGAAAACTCCGTGTTGGAGAAACTCCGTGATTTAGAAACTCCGTGTTGGAGAAACTCCGTGTTGTAGAAACTCCGTGTTAGAGAAACTCCATGTTCGAGAACCTTCTGTTTGGAGAAACTCCTTGTTGGAGAAATTCCTTGTTGGAGAAACTCCGTGTTGAAGAAACTCCGTGTTGGAAAACTCCGTGTTGGAGAAACTGCGTGTTAGAGAAACTCCATGTTGGAGAAAGTCCGTGTTGGAGAAACTTTATGTTGTAGAAACTCCGTGTTGGAGAAACTCCATGTTGTAGAAACTCCGTGTTGGAGAAACTCTGTGTTGGAGAAACTCCCTGTTGAAGATACTCCGTGTTGTAGAAACTCCGTGTTGTAGAAACTCCGTGTTGGAGATAATCCATGTTGGAGAAACTCCATGCTGCAGAAAATCCGCGCTGGGGAAACTACGCGCTGGAGAATCTCCGCGCTGGAGAGACTTCGTGTTGGAGAAACTCCGTGTTGCAGAAACTCCGTGTTGGAGAAACTCCGTGTGTGAGAAACTCCGTGTTGGAGAAACTCCTTGTTGGAGAAACTCCGTGTTGGAGAATCTCCGTGTTGGAGAAAACTCCGTGTTGGAGAAACTCCGTGTTTTAGAAACTCCGTGTTGGAGAAACTCCCTGTTGTAGAAACTCCGTGTTAGAGAAACTCCGTGTGTGAGAAACTCCGAGTTGGAGAAACTCCGTGTTGGAGAAGCTCCGTGTTGCAGAAACTTCGTATCGGAGAAAGTCCGTGTCGGAGAAACTCTGTGTCGCAGAAACTTCATGTTGTAGAAACTCCATGTTGTAGAAACGTCGTGTTGGAGAAACTCCGTGTTGTAGAAGCTTCGTGTTGGCGAACCTCCATGTTGTAGAAACTTCGTGTTGGAGAAACTCTGTGTTGGAGAAACTTATTGTTAGAGAAACTCCGTGATGGAGAAACTTCGTGCTGGAGAAACTTCGTGTTGTAGAAACTGTGTCGGAGAAACTCCGTGTTGGAGAAACTCCATGTCGGAGAAACTCCGTGTTGGAGGAACTCCCTCTTGAAGAATCTCCGTGTCGGAGAAACTCCATGTTGGAGAAACTCCGTGTTGGAGAAACTCCGTGTCGGGGAAACTCCGTGTTGGAGAAACTCCGTGTTGGAGAAACTCCGTGTTGGAGAAAATCCTTGTTGGAGAAACTCCGTGCTATAGCAACTCCGTGTTGGAGAAACTCTGCGCTGGAGAAACTCCGCGCTGGAGAAACTCCGTGTTGGAGAAACTCCGTGTTGGAGAAACTCTGTGTTGGAGAAACTCCGTGTTGGAGAAACACCACGTTAGAGAAACTCCGTGTTGGAGAAAATTCCTGTTGGAGAAACTCCGTGCTAGAGAAACTCCGTGTTTGAGACACTCCACGTTGGAGAATCTCCTTGTTGGAAAAGCCTTGTTTGAGAAACCCCTTGTTGGAGAAACTCCGTGTTGGAGAAACTCCGTGCTGGGGAAACTTCGTGTTGGGGAAACGCCGTGATGGAGAAACTCTATGTTGGATAAACTCCGTGGCGGAGAAACTTCGTGTTGGAGAAACTCCGTGTGTGATAAACTCCGAGTTGGAGAAACTCCGTGTTGGAGAAACTCTGTGTTGGAGAAACTCCCTGTTGAAGATACTCCGTGTTGTAGAAACTCCGTGTTGTAGAAACTCCGTGTTGGAGATAATCCATGTTGGAGAAACTCCATGCTGCAGAAAATCCGCGCTGGGGAAACTACGCGCTGGAGAATCTCCGCGCTGGAGAGACTTCGTGTTGGAGAAACTCCGTGTTGCAGAAACTCCGTGTTGGAGAAACTCCGTGTGTGAGAAACTCCGTGTTGGAGAAACTCCTTGTTGGAGAAACTCCGTGTGTGAGAAACTCCGAGTTGGAGAAACTCCGTGTTGGAGAAGCTCCGTGTTGCAGAAACTTCGTATCGGAGAAAGTCCGTGTCGGAGAAACTCTGTGTCGCAGAAACTTCATGTTGTAGAAACTCCATGTTGTAGAAACGTCGTGTTGGAGAAACTCCGTGTTGTAGAAGCTTCGTGTTGGCGAACCTCCATGTTGTAGAAACTTCGTGTTGGAGAAACTCTGTGTTGGAGAAACTTATTGTTAGAGAAACTCCGTGATGGAGAAACTTCGTGCTGGAGAAACTTCGTGTTGTAGAAACTGTGTCGGAGAAACTCCGTGTTGGAGAAACTCCATGTCGGAGAAACTCCGTGTTGGAGGAACTCCCTCTTGGAGAATCTCCGTGTCGGAGAAACTCCATGTTGGAGAAACTCCGTGTTGGAGAAACTCCGTGTCGGGGAAACTCCGTGTTGGAGAAACTCCGTGTTGGAGAAACTCCGTGTTGGAGAAAATCCTTGTTGGAGAAACTCCGTGCTATAGCAACTCCGTGTTGGAGAAACTCTGCGCTGGAGAAACTCCGCGCTGGAGAAACTCCGTGTTGGAGAAACTCCGTGTTGGAGAAACTTCGTGTTGGAGAAACTCTGTGTTGGAGAAACTTATTGTTAGAGAAACTCCGTGATGGAGAAACTTCGTGCTGGAGAAACTTCGTGTTGTAGAAACTGTGTCGGAGAAACTCCGTGTTGGAGAAACTCCATGTCGGAGAAACTCCGTGTTGGAGGAACTCCCTCTTGGAGAATCTCCGTGTCGGGGAAACTCCATGTTGGAGAAACTCCGTGTTGGAGAAACTCCGTGTCGGGGAAACTCCGTGTTGGAGAAACTCCGTGTTGGAGAAACTCCGTGTTGGAGAAAATCCTTGTTGGAGAAACTCCGTGCTATAGCAACTCCGTGTTGGAGAAACTCTGCGCTGGAGAAACTCCGCGCTGGAGAAACTCCGTGTTGGAGAAACTCCGTGTTGGAGAAACTCTGTGTTGGAGAAACTCCGTGTTGGAGAAACACCACGTTAGAGAAACTCCGTGTTGGAGAAAATTCCTGTTGGAGAAACTCCGTGCTAGAGAAACTCCGTGTTTGAGACACTCCACGTTGGAGAATCTCCTTGTTGGAAAAGCCTTGTTTGAGAAACCCCTTGTTGGAGAAACTCCGTGTTGGAGAAACTCCGTGCTGGGGAAACTTCGTGCTGGGGAAACGCCGTGATGGAGAAACTCCATGTTGGATAAACTCCGTGGCGGAGAAACTTCGTGTTGGAGAAAATCCTTGTTGGAGAAACTCCGTGTTGGAGATAATCCATGTTGGAGAAACTCCATGTTGGAGAAACTCCATGCTGCAGAAAATCCGCGCTGGGGAAACTACGCGCTGGAGAATCTCCGCGCTGGAGAGACTTCGTGTTGGAGAAACTCCGTGTTGCAGAAACTCCGTGTTGGAGAAACTCCGTGTGTGAGAAACTCCGAGTTGGAGAAACTCCGTGTTGGAGAAGCTCCGTGTTGGAGAAACTTCGTATCGGAGAAAGTCCGTGTCGGAGAAACTCCGTGTCGCAGAAACTCCGTGTTGTAGAAACTTCGTGTTGGCGAATCTCCTTGTTGTAGAAACTCCGTGTTGGAGAAACTTATTGTTAGATAAACTCCGTGTTGGAGAAACTTCGTGCTGGAGAAACTCTGTGTCGGAGAAACTCTGTGTCGGAGAAAGTCTGTGTCGGAGAAACTCCGTGTTGGAGAAACTCCGTGGTAGAGAAACTACGTGTTTGAGACACTCCACGTTGGAGAATCTCTTTGTTGGAAAAAACCTTGTTTGAGAAACTCCTTGTTGGAGAAACTCTGTGTCGGAGAAACTCCGTGCTGGGGCAACTTCGTGTTGGGGAAACGCCGTGTTGGAGAAACTCCGTGTCGGAGAAACTCCGTGTCGGAGAAACTCCGTGTTGGAGAAACTCCGTGTTGGAGAAACTCGGTGTTGGAGAAACTCCGTGTTGGAGAAACTTCGTGTTGGAGAAAATCCTTGTTGGAGAAACTCCGTGCTATAGCAACTCCGTGTTGGAGAAACTCCGCGCTGGAGAAACTCCGTGTTCGAAAAACTCCGTTTTGGAGGAACTCTGTGTTGGAGAAACTCCGTGTTGGAGAAACTCCGCGCTGGAGAAACTTCGTGTTGGAGAAACTCCGCGTTGGAGAAACTCCGTGTTGGAGAAACTCCGTGTTGGAGAAACTCCGTGTCGGAGAAACTCCGTATTGGAGAAAGTCCGTGTTGGAGAAACTTTATGTTGGAGAAACTCCATGTCGAAGAAACTTCGTATTGGAGAAACTCCGTGTTGGAGAAACTTTATGTTGTAGAAACTCCGTGTTGGAGAAACTCCATGTTGAAGAAACTCCGTGTTGAAGAAACTCCGTGTTGGAGAAACTCCCTGTTGGAGAAACTCCGTGTTAGAGAAACTCCATGTTGGAGAAAGTCCGTGTTGGAGAATGTCCGTGTTGGAGAAACTCCGTGTTGGAGAAACTCCGTGTTGGAGAAACTTTATGTTGTAGAAACTCCGTGTTGGAGAAACTCCATGTTGTAAAAACTCCGTGTTGAAGAAGCTCCGTGTTGGAGAAACTCCGTGTCGGAGAAACTCCGTGTTGGAGAAACTCCGTGTTGGAGAAACTCCGTGTTTTATAAACTCCGTGTTGGAGAAACTCCATGTTGGAGAAAGTCCGTGTTGGAGAATGTCCGTGTTGGAGAAACTCCGTGTTGGAGAAACTCCGTGTTGGAGAAAACTCCGTGTTGGAGAAACTCCGTGATTTAGAAACTCCGTGTTGGAGAAACTCCGTGTTGTAGAAACTCCGTGTTAGAGAAACTCCATGTTCGAGAACCTTCTGTTTGGAGAAACTCCTTGTTGGAGAAATTCCTTGTTGGAGAAACTCCGTGTTGAAGAAACTCCGTGTTGGAAAACTCCGTGTTGGAGAAACTGCGTGTTAGAGAAACTCCATGTTGGAGAAAGTCCGTGTTGGAGAATGTCCGTGTTGGAGAAACTCCGTGTTGGAGAAACTTTATGTTGTAGAAACTCCGTGTTGGAGAAACTCCATGTTGTAGAAACTCCGAGTTGGAGAAACTCCGTGTTGGAGAAGCTCCGTGTTGCAGAAACTTCGTATCGGAGAAAGTCCGTGTCGGAGAAACTCTGTGTCGCAGAAACTTCATGTTGTAGAAACTCCATGTTGTAGAAACGTCGTGTTGGAGAAACTCCGTGTTGTAGAAGCTTCGTGTTGGCGAACCTCCATGTTGTAGAAACTTCGTGTTGGAGAAACTCTGTGTTGGAGAAACTTATTGTTAGAGAAACTCCGTGATGGAGAAACTTCGTGCTGGAGAAACTTCGTGTTGTAGAAACTGTGTCGGAGAAACTCCGTGTTGGAGAAACTCCATGTCGGAGAAACTCCGTGTTGGAGGAACTCCCTCTTGAAGAATCTCCGTGTCGGAGAAACTCCATGTTGGAGAAACTCCGTGTTGGAGAAACTCCGTGTCGGGGAAACTCCGTGTTGGAGAAACTCCGTGTTGGAGAAACTCCGTGTTGGAGAAAATCCTTGTTGGAGAAACTCCGTGCTATAGCAACTCCGTGTTGGAGAAACTCTGCGCTGGAGAAACTCCGCGCTGGAGAAACTCCGTGTTGGAGAAACTCCGTGTTGGAGAAACTCTGTGTTGGAGAAACTCCGTGTTGGAGAAACACCACGTTAGAGAAACTCCGTGTTGGAGAAAATTCCTGTTGGAGAAACTCCGTGCTAGAGAAACTCCGTGTTTGAGACACTCCACGTTGGAGAATCTCCTTGTTGGAAAAGCCTTGTTTGAGAAACCCCTTGTTGGAGAAACTCCGTGTTGGAGAAACTCCGTGCTGGGGAAACTTCGTGTTGGGGAAACGCCGTGATGGAGAAACTCTATGTTGGATAAACTCCGTGGCGGAGAAACTTCGTGTTGGAGAAACTCCGTGTGTGATAAACTCCGAGTTGGAGAAACTCCGTGTTGGAGAAACTCTGTGTTGGAGAAACTCCCTGTTGAAGATACTCCGTGTTGTAGAAACTCCGTGTTGTAGAAACTCCGTGTTGGAGATAATCCATGTTGGAGAAACTCCATGCTGCAGAAAATCCGCGCTGGGGAAACTACGCGCTGGAGAATCTCCGCGCTGGAGAGACTTCGTGTTGGAGAAACTCCGTGTTGCAGAAACTCCGTGTTGGAGAAACTCCGTGTGTGAGAAACTCCGTGTTGGAGAAACTCCTTGTTGGAGAAACTCCGTGTGTGAGAAACTCCGAGTTGGAGAAACTCCGTGTTGGAGAAGCTCCGTGTTGCAGAAACTTCGTATCGGAGAAAGTCCGTGTCGGAGAAACTCTGTGTCGCAGAAACTTCATGTTGTAGAAACTCCATGTTGTAGAAACGTCGTGTTGGAGAAACTCCGTGTTGTAGAAGCTTCGTGTTGGCGAACCTCCATGTTGTAGAAACTTCGTGTTGGAGAAACTCTGTGTTGGAGAAACTTATTGTTAGAGAAACTCCGTGATGGAGAAACTTCGTGCTGGAGAAACTTCGTGTTGTAGAAACTGTGTCGGAGAAACTCCGTGTTGGAGAAACTCCATGTCGGAGAAACTCCGTGTTGGAGGAACTCCCTCTTGGAGAATCTCCGTGTCGGAGAAACTCCATGTTGGAGAAACTCCGTGTTGGAGAAACTCCGTGTCGGGGAAACTCCGTGTTGGAGAAACTCCGTGTTGGAGAAACTCCGTGTTGGAGAAAATCCTTGTTGGAGAAACTCCGTGCTATAGCAACTCCGTGTTGGAGAAACTCTGCGCTGGAGAAACTCCGCGCTGGAGAAACTCCGTGTTGGAGAAACTCCGTGTTGGAGAAACTTCGTGTTGGAGAAACTCTGTGTTGGAGAAACTTATTGTTAGAGAAACTCCGTGATGGAGAAACTTCGTGCTGGAGAAACTTCGTGTTGTAGAAACTGTGTCGGAGAAACTCCGTGTTGGAGAAACTCCATGTCGGAGAAACTCCGTGTTGGAGGAACTCCCTCTTGGAGAATCTCCGTGTCGGGGAAACTCCATGTTGGAGAAACTCCGTGTTGGAGAAACTCCGTGTCGGGGAAACTCCGTGTTGGAGAAACTCCGTGTTGGAGAAACTCCGTGTTGGAGAAAATCCTTGTTGGAGAAACTCCGTGCTATAGCAACTCCGTGTTGGAGAAACTCTGCGCTGGAGAAACTCCGCGCTGGAGAAACTCCGTGTTGGAGAAACTCCGTGTTGGAGAAACTCTGTGTTGGAGAAACTCCGTGTTGGAGAAACACCACGTTAGAGAAACTCCGTGTTGGAGAAAATTCCTGTTGGAGAAACTCCGTGCTAGAGAAACTCCGTGTTTGAGACACTCCACGTTGGAGAATCTCCTTGTTGGAAAAGCCTTGTTTGAGAAACCCCTTGTTGGAGAAACTCCGTGTTGGAGAAACTCCGTGCTGGGGAAACTTCGTGCTGGGGAAACGCCGTGATGGAGAAACTCCATGTTGGATAAACTCCGTGGCGGAGAAACTTCGTGTTGGAGAAAATCCTTGTTGGAGAAACTCCGTGTTGGAGATAATCCATGTTGGAGAAACTCCATGTTGGAGAAACTCCATGCTGCAGAAAATCCGCGCTGGGGAAACTACGCGCTGGAGAATCTCCGCGCTGGAGAGACTTCGTGTTGGAGAAACTCCGTGTTGCAGAAACTCCGTGTTGGAGAAACTCCGTGTGTGAGAAACTCCGAGTTGGAGAAACTCCGTGTTGGAGAAGCTCCGTGTTGGAGAAACTTCGTATCGGAGAAAGTCCGTGTCGGAGAAACTCCGTGTCGCAGAAACTCCGTGTTGTAGAAACTTCGTGTTGGCGAATCTCCTTGTTGTAGAAACTCCGTGTTGGAGAAACTTATTGTTAGATAAACTCCGTGTTGGAGAAACTTCGTGCTGGAGAAACTCTGTGTCGGAGAAACTCTGTGTCGGAGAAAGTCTGTGTCGGAGAAACTCCGTGTTGGAGAAACTCCGTGGTAGAGAAACTACGTGTTTGAGACACTCCACGTTGGAGAATCTCTTTGTTGGAAAAAACCTTGTTTGAGAAACTCCTTGTTGGAGAAACTCTGTGTCGGAGAAACTCCGTGCTGGGGCAACTTCGTGTTGGGGAAACGCCGTGTTGGAGAAACTCCATGTTGGAGAAACTCCGTGTCGGAGAAACTCCGTGTCGGAGAAACTCCGTGTTGGAGAAACTCCGTGTTGGAGAAACTCGGTGTTGGAGAAACTCCGTGTTGGAGAAACTTCGTGTTGGAGAAAATCCTTGTTGGAGAAACTCCGTGCTATAGCAACTCCGTGTTGGAGAAACTCCGCGCTGGAGAAACTCCGTGTTCGAAAAACTCCGTTTTGGAGGAACTCTGTGTTGGAGAAACTCCGTGTTGGAGAAACTCCGCGCTGGAGAAACTTCGTGTTGGAGAAACTCCGTGTCGGAGAAACTCCGTATTGGAGAAAGTCCGTGTTGGAGAAACTTTATGTTGGAGAAACTCCATGTCGAAGAAACTTCGTATTGGAGAAACTCCGTGTTGGAGAAACTTTATGTTGTAGAAACTCCGTGTTGGAGAAACTCCATGTTGAAGAAACTCCGTGTTGAAGAAACTCCGTGTTGGAGAAACTCCCTGTTGGAGAAACTCCGTGTTAGAGAAACTCCATGTTGGAGAAAGTCCGTGTTGGAGAATGTCCGTGTTGGAGAAACTCCGTGTTGGAGAAACTCCGTGTTGGAGAAACTTTATGTTGTAGAAACTCCGTGTTGGAGAAACTCCATGTTGTAAAAACTCCGTGTTGAAGAAGCTCCGTGTTGGAGAAACTCCGTGTCGGAGAAACTCCGTGTTGGAGAAACTCCGTGTTGGAGAAACTCCGTGTTTTATAAACTCCGTGTTGGAGAAACTCCATGTTGGAGAAACTCGGTGTTGGAGAAACTCCGTGTTGGAGAAACTCCGTGTTGGAGAAACTCCGTGTTGGAGAAAACTCCGTGTTGGAGAAACTCCGTGATTTAGAAACTCCGTGTTGGAGAAACTCCGTGTTGTAGAAACTCCGTGTTAGAGAAACTCCATGTTCGAGAACCTTCTGTTTGGAGAAACTCCTTGTTGGAGAAATTCCTTGTTGGAGAAACTCCGTGTTGAAGAAACTCCGTGTTGGAAAACTCCGTGTTGGAGAAACTGCGTGTTAGAGAAACTCCATGTTGGAGAAAGTCCGTGTTGGAGAATGTCCGTGTTGGAGAAACTCCGTGTTGGAGAAACTTTATGTTGTAGAAACTCCGTGTTGGAGAAACTCCATGTTGTAGAAACTCCGAGTTGGAGAAACTCCGTGTTTGAGAAGCTCCGTGTTGCAGAAACTTCGTATCGGAGAAAGTCCGTGTCGGAGAAACTCTGTGTCGCAGAAACTTCATGTTGTAGAAACTCCATGTTGTAGAAACGTCGTGTTGGAGAAACTCCGTGTTGTAGAAGCTTCGTGTTGGCGAACCTCCATGTTGTAGAAACTTCGTGTTGGAGAAACTCTGTGTTGGAGAAACTTATTGTTAGAGAAACTCCGTGATGGAGAAACTTCGTGCTGGAGAAACTTCGTGTTGTAGAAACTGTGTCGGAGAAACTCCGTGTTGGAGAAACTCCATGTCGGAGAAACTCCGTGTTGGAGGAACTCCCTCTTGAAGAATCTCCGTGTCGGAGAAACTCCATGTTGGAGAAACTCCGTGTTGGAGAAACTCCGTGTCGGGGAAACTCCGTGTTGGAGAAACTCCGTGTTGGAGAAACTCCGTGTTGGAGAAAATCCTTGTTGGAGAAACTCCGTGCTATAGCAACTCCGTGTTGGAGAAACTCTGCGCTGGAGAAACTCCGCGCTGGAGAAACTCCGTGTTGGAGAAACTCCGTGTTGGAGAAACTCTGTGTTGGAGAAACTCCGTGTTGGAGAAACACCACGTTAGAGAAACTCCGTGTTGGAGAAAATTCCTGTTGGAGAAACTCCGTGCTAGAGAAACTCCGTGTTTGAGACACTCCACGTTGGAGAATCTCCTTGTTGGAAAAGCCTTGTTTGAGAAACCCCTTGTTGGAGAAACTCCGTGTTGGAGAAACTTCGTGCTGGGGAAACTTCGTGTTGGGGAAACGCCGTGATGGAGAAACTCTATGTTGGATAAACTCCGTGGCGGAGAAACTTCGTGTTGGAGAAACTCCGTGTGTGATAAACTCCGAGTTGGAGAAACTCCGTGTTGGAGAAACTCTGTGTTGGAGAAACTCCCTGTTGAAGATACTCCGTGTTGTAGAAACTCCGTGTTGTAGAAACTCCGTGTTGGAGATAATCCATGTTGGAGAAACTCCATGCTGCAGAAAATCCGCGCTGGGGAAACTACGCGCTGGAGAATCTCCGCGCTGGAGAGACTTCGTGTTGGAGAAACTCCGTGTTGCAGAAACTCCGTGTTGGAGAAACTCCGTGTGTGAGAAACTCCGTGTTGGAGAAACTCCTTGTTGGAGAAACTCCGTGTTGGAGAATCTCCGTGTTGGAGAAAACTCCGTGTTGGAGAAACTCCGTGTTTTAGAAACTCCGTGTTGGAGAAACTCCCTGTTGTAGAAACTCCGTGTTAGAGAAACTCCGTGTGTGAGAAACTCCGAGTTGGAGAAACTCCGTGTTGGAGAAGCTCCGTGTTGCAGAAACTTCGTATCGGAGAAAGTCCGTGTCGGAGAAACTCTGTGTCGCAGAAACTTCATGTTGTAGAAACTCCATGTTGTAGAAACGTCGTGTTGGAGAAACTCCGTGTTGTAGAAGCTTCGTGTTGGCGAACCTCCATGTTGTAGAAACTTCGTGTTGGAGAAACTCTGTGTTGGAGAAACTTATTGTTAGAGAAACTCCGTGATGGAGAAACTTCGTGCTGGAGAAACTTCGTGTTGTAGAAACTGTGTCGGAGAAACTCCGTGTTGGAGAAACTCCATGTCGGAGAAACTCCGTGTTGGAGGAACTCCCTCTTGGAGAATCTCCGTGTCGGAGAAACTCCATGTTGGAGAAACTCCGTGTTGGAGAAACTCCGTGTCGGGGAAACTCCGTGTTGGAGAAACTCCGTGTTGGAGAAACTCCGTGTTGGAGAAAATCCTTGTTGGAGAAACTCCGTGCTATAGCAACTCCGTGTTGGAGAAACTCTGCGCTGGAGAAACTCCGCGCTGGAGAAACTCCGTGTTGGAGAAACTCCGTGTTGGAGAAACTTCGTGTTGGAGAAACTCTGTGTTGGAGAAACTTATTGTTAGAGAAACTCCGTGATGGAGAAACTTCGTGCTGGAGAAACTTCGTGTTGTAGAAACTGTGTCGGAGAAACTCCGTGTTGGAGAAACTCCATGTCGGAGAAACTCCGTGTTGGAGGAACTCCCTCTTGGAGAATCTCCGTGTCGGGGAAACTCCATGTTGGAGAAACTCCGTGTTGGAGAAACTCCGTGTCGGGGAAACTCCGTGTTGGAGAAACTCCGTGTTGGAGAAACTCCGTGTTGGAGAAAATCCTTGTTGGAGAAACTCCGTGCTATAGCAACTCCGTGTTGGAGAAACTCTGCGCTGGAGAAACTCCGCGCTGGAGAAACTCCGTGTTGGAGAAACTCCGTGTTGGAGAAACTCTGTGTTGGAGAAACTCCTTGTTGGAGAAACACCACGTTAGAGAAACTCCGTGTTGGAGAAAATTCCTGTTGGAGAAACTCCGTGCTAGAGAAACTCCGTGTTTGAGACACTCCACGTTGGAGAATCTCCTTGTTGGAAAAGCCTTGTTTGAGAAACCCCTTGTTGGAGAAACTCCGTGTTGGAGAAACTCCGTGCTGGGGAAACTTCGTGCTGGGGAAACGCCGTGATGGAGAAACTCCATGTTGGATAAACTCCGTGGCGGAGAAACTTCGTGTTGGAGAAAATCCTTGTTGGAGAAACTCCGTGTTGGAGATAATCCATGTTGGAGAAACTCCATGTTGGAGAAACTCCATGCTGCAGAAAATCCGCGCTGGGGAAACTACGCGCTGGAGAATCTCCGCGCTGGAGAGACTTCGTGTTGGAGAAACTCCGTGTTGCAGAAACTCCGTGTTGGAGAAACTCCGTGTGTGAGAAACTCCGAGTTGGAGAAACTCCGTGTTGGAGAAGCTCCGTGTTGGAGAAACTTCGTATCGGAGAAAGTCCGTGTCGGAGAAACTCCGTGTCGCAGAAACTCCGTGTTGTAGAAACTTCGTGTTGGCGAATCTCCTTGTTGTAGAAACTCCGTGTTGGAGAAACTTATTGTTAGATAAACTCCGTGTTGGAGAAACTTCGTGCTGGAGAAACTCTGTGTCGGAGAAACTCTGTGTCGGAGAAAGTCTGTGTCGGAGAAACTCCGTGTTGGAGAAACTCCGTGGTAGAGAAACTACGTGTTTGAGACACTCCACGTTGGAGAATCTCTTTGTTGGAAAAAACCTTGTTTGAGAAACTCCTTGTTGGAGAAACTCTGTGTCGGAGAAACTCCGTGCTGGGGCAACTTCGTGTTGGGGAAACGCCGTGTTGGAGAAACTCCATGTTGGAGAAACTCCGTGTCGGAGAAACTCCGTGTCGGAGAAACTCCGTGTTGGAGAAACTCCGTGTTGGAGAAACTCGGTGTTGGAGAAACTCCGTGTTGGAGAAACTTCGTGTTGGAGAAAATCCTTGTTGGAGAAACTCCGTGCTATAGCAACTCCGTGTTGGAGAAACTCCGCGCTGGAGAAACTCCGTGTTCGAAAAACTCCGTTTTGGAGGAACTCTGTGTTGGAGAAACTCCGTGTTGGAGAAACTCCGCGCTGGAGAAACTTCGTGTTGGAGAAACTCCGCGTTGGAGAAACTCCGTGTTGGAGAAACTCCGTGTTGGAGAAACTCCGTGTCGGAGAAACTCCGTATTGGAGAAAGTCCGTGTTGGAGAAACTTTATGTTGGAGAAACTCCATGTCGAAGAAACTTCGTATTGGAGAAACTCCGTGTTGGAGAAACTTTATGTTGTAGAAACTCCGTGTTGGAGAAACTCCATGTTGAAGAAACTCCGTGTTGAAGAAACTCCGTGTTGGAGAAACTCCCTGTTGGAGAAACTCCGTGTTAGAGAAACTCCATGTTGGAGAAAGTCCGTGTTGGAGAATGTCCGTGTTGGAGAAACTCCGTGTTGGAGAAACTCCGTGTTGGAGAAACTTTATGTTGTAGAAACTCCGTGTTGGAGAAACTCCATGTTGTAAAAACTCCGTGTTGAAGAAGCTCCGTGTTGGAGAAACTCCGTGTCGGAGAAACTCCGTGTTGGAGAAACTCCGTGTTGGAGAAACTCCGTGTTTTATAAACTCCGTGTTGGAGAAACTCCATGTTGGAGAAAGTCCGTGTTGGAGAATGTCCGTGTTGGAGAAACTCCGTGTTGGAGAAACTCCGTGTTGGAGAAAACTCCGTGTTGGAGAAACTCCGTGATTTAGAAACTCCGTGTTGGAGAAACTCCGTGTTGTAGAAACTCCGTGTTAGAGAAACTCCATGTTCGAGAACCTTCTGTTTGGAGAAACTCCTTGTTGGAGAAATTCCTTGTTGGAGAAACTCCGTGTTGAAGAAACTCCGTGTTGGAAAACTCCGTGTTGGAGAAACTGCGTGTTAGAGAAACTCCATGTTGGAGAAAGTCCGTGTTGGAGAATGTCCGTGTTGGAGAAACTCCGTGTTGGAGAAACTTTATGTTGTAGAAACTCCGTGTTGGAGAAACTCCATGTTGTAGAAACTCCGTGTTGGAGAAACTCTGTGTTGGAGAAACTCCCTGTTGAAGATACTCCGTGTTGTAGAAACTCCGTGTTGTAGAAACTCCGTGTTGGAGATAATCCATGTTGGAGAAACTCCATGCTGCAGAAAATCCGCGCTGGGGAAACTACGCGCTGGAGAATCTCCGCGCTGGAGAGACTTCGTGTTGGAGAAACTCCGTGTTGCAGAAACTCCGTGTTGGAGAAACTCCGTGTGTGAGAAACTCCGTGTTGGAGAAACTCCTTGTTGGAGAAACTCCGTGTTGGAGAATCTCCGTGTTGGAGAAAACTCCGTGTTGGAGAAACTCCGTGTTTTAGAAACTCCGTGTTGGAGAAACTCCCTGTTGTAGAAACTCCGTGTTAGAGAAACTCCGTGTGTGAGAAACTCCGAGTTGGAGAAACTCCGTGTTGGAGAAGCTCCGTGTTGCAGAAACTTCGTATCGGAGAAAGTCCGTGTCGGAGAAACTCTGTGTCGCAGAAACTTCATGTTGTAGAAACTCCATGTTGTAGAAACGTCGTGTTGGAGAAACTCCGTGTTGTAGAAGCTTCGTGTTGGCGAACCTCCATGTTGTAGAAACTTCGTGTTGGAGAAACTCTGTGTTGGAGAAACTTATTGTTAGAGAAACTCCGTGATGGAGAAACTTCGTGCTGGAGAAACTTCGTGTTGTAGAAACTGTGTCGGAGAAACTCCGTGTTGGAGAAACTCCATGTCGGAGAAACTCCGTGTTGGAGGAACTCCCTCTTGAAGAATCTCCGTGTCGGAGAAACTCCATGTTGGAGAAACTCCGTGTTGGAGAAACTCCGTGTCGGGGAAACTCCGTGTTGGGGAAACTCCGTGTTGGAGAAACTCCGTGTTGGAGAAAATCCTTGTTGGAGAAACTCCGTGCTATAGCAACTCCGTGTTGGAGAAACTCTGCGCTGGAGAAACTCCGCGCTGGAGAAACTCCGTGTTGGAGAAACTCCGTGTTGGAGAAACTCTGTGTTGGAGAAACTCCGTGTTGGAGAAACACCACGTTAGAGAAACTCCGTGTTGGAGAAAATTCCTGTTGGAGAAACTCCGTGCTAGAGAAACTCCGTGTTTGAGACACTCCACGTTGGAGAATCTCCTTGTTGGAAAAGCCTTGTTTGAGAAACCCCTTGTTGGAGAAACTCCGTGTTGGAGAAACTCCGTGCTGGGGAAACTTCGTGTTGGGGAAACGCCGTGATGGAGAAACTCTATGTTGGATAAACTCCGTGGCGGAGAAACTTCGTGTTGGAGAAACTCCGTGTGTGATAAACTCCGAGTTGGAGAAACTCCGTGTTGGAGAAACTCTGTGTTGGAGAAACTCCCTGTTGAAGATACTCCGTGTTGTAGAAACTCCGTGTTGTAGAAACTCCGTGTTGGAGATAATCCATGTTGGAGAAACTCCATGCTGCAGAAAATCCGCGCTGGGGAAACTACGCGCTGGAGAATCTCCGCGCTGGAGAGACTTCGTGTTGGAGAAACTCCGTGTTGCAGAAACTCCGTGTTGGAGAAACTCCGTGTGTGAGAAACTCCGTGTTGGAGAAACTCCTTGTTGGAGAAACTCCGTGTTGGAGAATCTCCGTGTTGGAGAAAACTCCGTGTTGGAGAAACTCCGTGTTTTAGAAACTCCGTGTTGGAGAAACTCCCTGTTGTAGAAACTCCGTGTTAGAGAAACTCCGTGTGTGAGAAACTCCGAGTTGGAGAAACTCCGTGTTGGAGAAGCTCCGTGTTGCAGAAACTTCGTATCGGAGAAAGTCCGTGTCGGAGAAACTCTGTGTCGCAGAAACTTCATGTTGTAGAAACTCCATGTTGTAGAAACGTCGTGTTGGAGAAACTCCGTGTTGTAGAAGCTTCGTGTTGGCGAACCTCCATGTTGTAGAAACTTCGTGTTGGAGAAACTCTGTGTTGGAGAAACTTATTGTTAGAGAAACTCCGTGATGGAGAAACTTCGTGCTGGAGAAACTTCGTGTTGTAGAAACTGTGTCGGAGAAACTCCGTGTTGGAGAAACTCCATGTCGGAGAAACTCCGTGTTGGAGGAACTCCCTCTTGGAGAATCTCCGTGTCGGAGAAACTCCATGTTGGAGAAACTCCGTGTTGGAGAAACTCCGTGTCGGGGAAACTCCGTGTTGGAGAAACTCCGTGTTGGAGAAACTCCGTGTTGGAGAAAATCCTTGTTGGAGAAACTCCGTGCTATAGCAACTCCGTGTTGGAGAAACTCTGCGCTGGAGAAACTCCGCGCTGGAGAAACTCCGTGTTGGAGAAACTCCGTGTTGGAGAAACTCTGTGTTGGAGAAACTCCGTGTTGGAGAAACACCACGTTAGAGAAACTCCGTGTTGGAGAAAATTCCTGTTGGAGAAACTCCGTGCTAGAGAAACTCCGTGTTTGAGACACTCCACGTTGGAGAATCTCCTTGTTGGAAAAGCCTTGTTTGAGAAACCCCTTGTTGGAGAAACTCCGTGTTGGAGAAACTCCGTGCTGGGGAAACTTCGTGTTGGGGAAACGCCGTGATGGAGAAACTCCATGTTGGATAAACTCCGTGGCGGAGAAACTTCGTGTTGGAGAAACTCCGTGTGTGATAAACTCCGAGTTGGAGAAACTCCGTGTTGGAGAAGCTCCGTGTTGGAGAAACTTCGTATCGGAGAAAGTCCGTGTCGGAGAAACTCCGTGTCGCAGAAACTCCGTGTTGTAGAAACTTCGTGTTGGCGAATCTCCTTGTTGGAGAAACTCCGTGTCGGAGAAACTCCGTGTTGGAGAAACTTCGTGCTGGAGAAACTCTGTGTCGGACAAACTCTGTGTCGGAGAAAGTCTGTGTCGGAGAAACTCCGTGTTGGAGAAACTCCGTGTTGGAGAAACTCCGTGCTAGAGAAACTCCGTGTTTGAGACACTCCACGTTGGAGAATCTCCTTGTTGGAAAAAACCTTGTTTGAGAAACTCCTTGTTGGAGAAACTCTGTGTCGGAGAAACTCTGTGCTGGGGAAACTTCGTGTTGGGGAAACGCCGTGTTGGAGAAACTCCATGTTGGAGAAACTCCGTGTTGGAGAAACTCCGTGTTGGAGAAACTCCGTGTTGTTGAAACTTCGTGTTGGAGAAAATCCTTGTTGGAGAAACTCCGTGCTACAGCAACTCCGTGTTGGAGAAACTCCGCGCTGGAGAAACTCCGTGTTCGAAAAACTCCGTGTTGGAGGAACTCTGTGTTGGAGAAACTCCGTGTTGGAGAAACTCCGCGCTGGAGAAACTTCGCGTTGGAGAAACTCCGCGTTGGAGAAACTCCGTGTTGGAGAAACTCCGTGTTGGAGAAACTCCGTGTCGGAGAAACTCCGTATTGGAGAAACTCCGTGTTGGAGAAACTTTATGTTGGAGAAACTCCATGTCGAAGAGACTTCGTATTGGAGAAACTCCGTGTTGGAGAAACTTTATGTTGTAGAAACTCCGTGTTGGAGAAACTCCATGTTGTAGAAACTCCGTGTTGAAGAAACTCCGTGTTGGAGAAACTCCGTGTTGGAGAAACTCCGTGTTAGAGAAGCTCCATGTTGGAGAAAGTCCGTGTTGGAGAATGTCCGTGTTGGAGAAACTCCGTGTTGGAGAAACTCCGTGTTGGAGAAACTTTATGTTGTAGAAACTCCGTGTTGGAGAAACTCCATGTTGTAGAAACTCCGTGTTGAAGAAACTCCGTGTTGGAGAAACTCCGTGTCGGAGAAACTCTGTGTTGGAGAAAGTCCGTGTTGGAGAAACTCCGTTTTGGAGAAACTGTGTCGGAGAAATTCCTTGTTGGAGAAACTCCGTGCTGGAGAAACTCCTTGTTGGAGAAACTCCTTGTTGGAGAAACTCCGTGTTGGAGAAACTCCGTGTTGGAGAAAACTCCGTGTTGGAGAAACTCCGTGTTTTAGAAACTCCGTGTTGGAGAAACTCCCTGTTGTAGAAACTCCGTGTTAGAGAAACTCCATGTTGGAGAACCTTCTGGTTGGAGAAACTCCTTGTTGGAGAAAATCCTTGTTGGAGAAACTCCATGTTGGAGAAACTCCGTGTTGGAGAAACTCCGTGTTGTGGAAACTCCGTGTTGGGGAAACGCCGAGATGGAGAAACTTCATGTTGTAGAAACTTCGTGTTGAAGAAACTCCGTGTTGGAGAAACTCCGTGTTGGAGAAACTCCGTGTTAGAGAAACTCCATGTTGGAGAAAGTCCGTGTTGGAGAATGTCCGTGTTGGAGAAACTCCGTGTTGGAGAAACTTCGTGTTGGAGAAACTTTATGTTGTACAAACTCCGTGTTGGAGAAACTCCATGTTGTAGAAACTCCGTGTTGGAGAAACTGTGTTGGAGAAACTCCCTGTTGAAGAAACTCCGTGTTGTAGAAACTCCGTGTTGGAGATAATCCATGTTGGAGAAACTCCATGTTGGAGAAACTCCATGCTGCAGAAAATCCGCGCTGGGGAAACTACGCACTGGAGAATCTCCGCGCTGGAGAGACTTCGTGTTGGAGAAACTCCGTGTTGCAGAAACTCCGTGTTGGAGAAACTCCGTGTGTGAGAAACTCCGAGTTGGAGAAACTCCATGTTGGAGAAGCTCCGTGTTGGAGAAACTTCGTATCGGAGAAAGTCCGTGTCGGAGAAACTCCGTGTCGCAGAAACTCCGTGTTGTAGAAACTCCGTGTTGGAGAAACTCCCTGTTGTAGAAACTCCGTGTTAGAGAAACTCCATGTTGGAGAACCTTCTGGTTGGAGAAACTCCTTGTTGGAGAAAATCCTTGTTGGAGAAACTCCATGTTGGAGAAACTCCGTGTTGGAGAAACTCCGTGTTGTGGAAACTCCGTGTTGGGGAAACGCCGAGATGGAGAAACTTCATGTTGTAGAAACTTCGTGTTGAAGAAACTCCGTGTTGGAGAAACTCCGTGTTGGAGAAACTCCGTGTTAGAGAAACTCCATGTTGGAGAAAGTCCGTGTTGGAGAATGTCCGTGTTGGAGAAACTCCGTGTTGGAGAAACTTCGTGTTGGAGAAACTTTATGTTGTAGAAACTCCGTGTTGGAGAAACTCCATGTTGTAGAAACTCCGTGTTGGAGAAACTGTGTTGGAGAAACTCCCTGTTGAAGAAACTCCGTGTTGTAGAAACTCCGTGTTGGAGATAATCCATGTTGAAGAAACTCCATGTTGGAGAAACTCCATGCTGCAGAAAATCCGCGCTGGGGAAACTACGCACTGGAGAATCTCCGCGCTGGAGAGACTTCGTGTTGGAGAAACTCCGTGTTGCAGAAACTCCGTGTTGGAGAAACTCCGTGTGTGAGAAACTCCGAGTTGGAGAAACTCCGTGTTGGAGAAGCTCCGTGTTGGAGAAACTTCGTATCGGAGAAAGTCCGTGTCGGAGAAACTCCGTGTCGCAGAAACTCCGTGTTGTAGAAACTCCGTGTTGGAGAAACTCCCTGTTGTAGAAACTCCGTGTTAGAGAAACTCCATGTTGGAGAACCTTCTGGTTGGAGAAACTCCTTGTTGGAGAAAATCCTTGTTGGAGAAACTCCATGTTGGAGAAACTCCGTGTTGGAGAAACTCCGTGTTGTGGAAACTCCGTGTTGGGGAAACGCCGAGATGGAGAAACTTCATGTTGTAGAAACTTCGTGTTGAAGAAACTCCGTGTTGGAGAAACTCCGTGTTGGAGAAACTCCGTGTTAGAGAAACTCCATGTTGGAGAAAGTCCGTGTTGGAGAATGTCCGTGTTGGAGAAACTCCGTGTTGGAGAAACTTCGTGTTGGAGAAACTTTATGTTGTAGAAACTCCGTGTTGGAGAAACTCCATGTTGTAGAAACTCCGTGTTGGAGAAACTGTGTTGGAGAAACTCCCTGTTGAAGAAACTCCGTGTTGTAGAAACTCCGTGTTGGAGATAATCCATGTTGGAGAAACTCCATGTTGGAGAAACTCCATGCTGCAGAAAATCCGCGCTGGGGAAACTACGCACTGGAGAATCTCCGCGCTGGAGAGACTTCGTGTTGGAGAAACTCCGTGTTGCAGAAACTCCGTGTTGGAGAAACTCCGTGTGTGAGAAACTCCGAGTTGGAGAAACTCCGTGTTGGAGAAGCTCCGTGTTGGAGAAACTTCGTATCGGAGAAAGTCCGTGTCGGAGAAACTCCGTGTCGCAGAAACTCCGTGTTGTAGAAACTTCGTGTTGGCGAATCTCCTTGTTGTAGAAACTCCGTGTTGGAGAAACTAATTGTTAGATAAACTCCGTGTTGGAGAAACTTCGTGCTGGAGAAACTCTGTGTCGGAGAAAGTCTGTGTTGGAGAAACTCCGTGTTGGAGAAACTCCGTGTTGGAGAAACTCCGTGGTAGAGAAACTCCGTGTTTGAGACACTCCACGTTGGAGAATCTCCTTGTTGGAAAAACCTTGTTTGAGAAACTCCTTGTTGGAGAAACTCTGTGTCGGAGAAACTCCGTGCTGGGGCAACTTCGTGTTGGGGAAACGCCGTGTTGGAGAAACTCCATGTTGGAGAAACTCCGTGTCGGAGAAACTCCGTGTCGGAGAAACTCCGTGTTGGAGAAACTCCGTGTTGGAGAAACTCGGTGTTGGAGAAACTCTGTGTTGGAGAAACTTCGTGTTGGAGAAAATCCTTGTTGGAGAAACTCCGTGCTATAGCAACTCCGTGATGGAGAAACTCCGCGCTGGAGAAACTCCGCGCTGGAGAAACTTTATGTTGTAGAAACTCCGTGTTGGAGAAACTCCATGTTGTAGAAACTCCGTGTTGAAGCAACTCCGTGTTGGAGAAACTCCCTGTTGGAGAAACTCCGTGTTAGAGAAACTCCATGTTGGAGAAAGTCCGTGTTGGAGAATGTCCGTGTTGGAGAAACTCCGTGTTGGAGAAACTCCGTGTTGGAGAAACTTTATGTTGTAGAAACTCCGTGTTGGAGAAACTCCATGTTGTAAAAACTCCGTGTTGAAGAAACTCCGTGTTGGAGAAACTCCGTGTCGGAGAAACTCCGTGTTGGAGAAACTCCGTGTTGGAGAAACTCCATGTTTTAGAAACTCCGTGTTGGAGAAACTCCATGTTGGAGAAAGTCCGTGTTGGAGAATGTCCGTGTTGGAGAAACTCCGTGTTGGAGAAACTCCGTGTTGGAGAAAACTCCGTGTTGGAGAAACTCCGTGTTTTAGAAAATCCGTGTTGGAGAAACTCCGTGTTGTAGAAACTCCGTGTTAGAGAAACTCCATGTTGGAGAACCTTCTGTTTGGAGAAACTCCTTGCTGGAGAAAATCCTTGTTGGAGAAACTCCGTGTTGAAGAAACTCCGTGTTGGAAAACTCCGTGTTGGAGAAACTCCGTGTTAGAGAAACTCCAAGTTGGAGAAAGTCCGTGTTGGAGAATGTCCGTGTTGGAGAAACTCCGTGTTGGAGAATCTCCGTGTTGGAGAAACTTTATGTTGTAGAAACTCCGTGTTGGAGAAACTCCATGTTGTAGAAACTCCGTGTTGGAGAAACTCTGTGTTGGACAAACTCCCTGTTGAAGATACTCCGTGTTGTAGAAACTCCGTGTTGGAGATAATCCATCTTGGAGAAACTCCATGCTGCAGAAAATCCGCGCTGGGGAAACTACGCGCTGGAGAATCTCCGCGCTGGAGAGACTTCGTGTTGGAGAAACTCCGTGTTGCAGAAACTCCGTGTTGGAGAAACTCCGTGTGTGAGAAACTCCGTGTTGGAGAAACTCCTTCTTGGAGAAACTCCGTGTTGGAGAAACTCCGTGTTGGAGAAAACTCCGTGTTGGAGAAACTCCGTGTTTTAGAAACTCCGTGTTGGAGAAACTCCCTGTTGTAGAAACTCCGTGTTAGAGAAACTCCATATTGGAGAACCTTCTGGTTGGTGAAACTCCTTGTTGGAGAAAATCCTTGTTGGAGAAACTCCATGTTGGAGAAACTCCGTGTTGGAGAAACTCCGTGTTGGAGAAACTCCGTGTTGTGGAAACTCCGTGTTGGGGAAACGCCGAGATGCAGAAACTTCATGTGGTAGAAACTTCGTGTTGAAGAAACTCCGTGTTGGAGAAACTCCGTGCTGGAGAAACTCCGTGTTAGAGAAACTCCATGTTGGAGAAAGTCCGTGTTGGAGAATGTCCGTGTTGGAGAAACTCCGTGTTGGAGAAACTTCGTGTTGGAGAAACTTTATGTTGTAGAAACTCCGTGTTGGAGAAACTCCATGTTGTAGAAACTCCGTGTTGGAGAAACTGTGTTGGAGAAACTCCCTGTTGAAGAAACTCCGTGTTGTAGAAACTCCGTGTTGGAGATAATCCATGTTGGAGAAACTCCATGTTGGAGAAACTCCATGCTGCAGAAAATCCGCGCTGGGGAAACTACGCGCTGGAGAATCTCCGCGCTGGAGAGACTTCGTGTTGGAGAAACTCCGTGTTGCAGAAACTCCGTGTTGGAGAAACTCCGTGTGTGAGAAACTCCGAGTTGGAGAAACTCCGTGTTGGAGAAGCTCCGTGTTGCAGAAACTTCGTATCGGAGAAAGTCCGTGTCGGAGAAACTCCGTGTCGCAGAAACTTCGTGTTGTAGAAACTCCATGTTGTAGAAACGTCGTGTTGGAGAAACTCCGTGTTGTAGAAGCTTCGTGTTGGCGAAACTCCATGTTGTAGAAACTTCGTGTTGGAGAAACTCTGTGTTGGAGAAACTTATTGTTAGAGAAACTCCGTGATGGAGAAACTTCGTGCTGGAGAAACTTCGTGTTGTAGAAACTGTGTCGGAGAAACTCCGTGTTGGAGAAACTCCATGTCGGAGAAACTCCGTGTTGGAGGAACTCCCTCTTGGAGAATCTCCGTGTCGGGGAAACTCCATGTTGGAGAAACTCCGTGTTGGAGAAACTCCGTGTCGGGGAAACTCCGTGTTGGAGAAACTCCGTGTTGGAGAAACTCCGTGTTGGAGAAAATCCTTGTTGGAGAAACTCCGTGCTATAGCAACTCCGTGTTGGAGAAACTCTGCGCTGGAGAAACTCCGCGCTGGAGAAACTCCGTGTTGGAGAAACTCCGTGTTGGAGAAACTCTGTGTTGGAGAAACTCCGTGTTGGAGAAACACCACGTTAGAGAAACTCCGTGTTGGAGAAAATTCCTGTTGGAGAAACTCCGTGCTAGAGAAACTCCGTGTTTGAGACACTCCACGTTGGAGAATCTCCTTGTTGGAAAAGCCTTGTTTGAGAAACCCCTTGTTGGAGAAACTCCGTGTTGGAGAAACTCCGTGCTGGGGAAACTTCGTGCTGGGGAAACGCCGTGATGGAGAAACTCCATGTTGGATAAACTCCGTGGCGGAGAAACTTCGTGTTGGAGAAAATCCTTGTTGGAGAAACTCCGTGTTGGAGATAATCCATGTTGGAGAAACTCCATGTTGAAGAAACTCCATGCTGCAGAAAATCCGCGCTGGGGAAACTACGCGCTGGAGAATCTCCGCGCTGGAGAGACTTCGTGTTGGAGAAACTCCGTGTTGCAGAAACTCCGTGTTGGAGAAACTCCGTGTGTGAGAAACTCCGAGTTGGAGAAACTCCGTGTTGGAGAAGCTCCGTGTTGGAGAAACTTCGTATCGGAGAAAGTCCGTGTCGGAGAAACTCCGTGTCGCAGAAACTCCGTGTTGTAGAAACTTCGTGTTGGCGAATCTCCTTGTTGTAGAAACTCCGTGTTGGAGAAACTTATTGTTAGATAAACTCCGTGTTGGAGAAACTTCGTGCTGGAGAAACTCTGTGTCGGAGAAACTCTGTGTCGGAGAAAGTCTGTGTCGGAGAAACTCCGTGTTGGAGAAACTCCGTGGTAGAGAAACTCCGTGTTTGAGACACTCCACGTTGGAGAATCTCTTTGTTGGAAAAAACCTTGTTTGAGAAACTCCTTGTTGGAGAAACTCTGTGTCGGAGAAACTCCGTGCTGGGGCAACTTCGTGTTGGGGAAACACCGTGTTGGAGAAACTCCATGTTGGAGAAACTCCGTGTCGGAGAAACTCCGTGTCGGAGAAACTCCGTGTTGGAGAAACTCCGTGTTGGAGAAACTCGGTGTTGGAGAAACTCCGTGTTGGAGAAACTTCGTGTTGGAGAAAATCCTTGTTGGAGAAACTCCGTGCTATAGCAACTCCGTGTTGGAGGAACTCTGTGTTGGAGAAACTCCGTGTTGGAGAAACTCCGCGCTGGAGAAACTTCGTGTTGGAGAAACTCCGCGTTGGAGAAACTCCGTGTTAGAGAAACTCCATGTTGGAGAAAGTCCGTGTTGGAGAATGTCCGTGTTGGAGAAACTCCGTGTTGGAGAAACTCCGTGTTGGAGAAACTTTATGTTGTAGAAACTCCGTGTTGGAGAAACTCCATGTTGTAGAAACTCCGTGTTGGAGAAACTCTGTGTTGGACAAACTCCCTGTTGAAGATACTCCGTGTTGTAGAAACTCCGTGTTGGAGATAATCCATGTTGGAGAAACTCCATGTTGGAGAAACTCCATGCTGCAGAAAATCCGCGCTGGGGAAACTACGCGCTGGAGAATCTCCGCGCTGGAGAGACTTCGTGTTGGAGAAACTCCGTGTTGCAGAAACACCGTGTTGGAGAAACTCCGTGTGTGAGAAACTCCGTGTTGGAGAAACTCCTTCTTGGAGAAACTCCGTGTTGGAGAAACTCCGTGTTGGAGAAAACTCCGTGTTGGAGAAACTCCGTGTTTTAGAAACTCCGTGTTGGAGAAACTCCCTGTTGTAGAAACTCCGTGTTAGAGAAACTCCATGTTGGAGAACCTTCTGGTTGGTGAAACTCCTTGTTGGAGAAAATCCTTGTTGGAGAAACTCCATGTTGGAGAAACTCCGTGTTGGAGAAACTCCGTGTTGTGGAAACTCCGTGTTGGGGAAACGCCGAGATGCAGAAACTTCATGTGGTAGAAACTTCGTGTTGAAGAAACTCCGTGTTGGAGAAACTCCGTGTTGGAGAAACTCCGTGTTAGAGAAACTCCATGTTGGAGAAAGTCCGTGTTGGAGAATGTCCGTGTTGGAGAAACTCCGTGTTGGAGAAACTTCGTGTTGGAGAAACTTTATGTTGTAGAAACTCCGTGTTGGAGAAACTCCATGTTGTAGAAACTCCGTGTTGGAGAAACTATGTTGGAGAAACTCCCTGTTGAAGAAACTCCGTGTTGTAGAAACTCCGTGTTGGAGATAATCCATGTTGGAGAAACTCCATGTTGGAGAAACTCCATGCTGCAGAAAATCCGCGCTGGGGAAACTACGCGCTGGAGAATCTCCGCGCTGGAGAGACTTCGTGTTGGAGAAACTCCGTGTTGCAGAAACTCCGTGTTGGAGAAACTCCGTGTGTGAGAAACTCCGAGTTGGAGAAACTCCGTGTTGGAGAAGCTCCGTGTTGCAGAAACTTCGTATCGGAGAAAGTCCGTGTCGGAGAAACTCCGTGTCGCAGAAACTTCGTGTTGTAGAAACTCCATGTTGTAGAAACGTCGTGTTGGAGAAACTCCGTGTTGTAGAAGCTTCGTGTTGGCGAAACTCCATGTTGTAGAAACTTCGTGTTGGAGAAACTCTGTGTTGGAGAAACTTATTGTTAGAGAAACTCCGTGATGGAGAAACTTCGTGCTGGAGAAACTTCGTGTTGTAGAAACTGTGTCGGAGAAACTCCGTGTTGGAGAAACTCCATGTCGGAGAAACTCCGTGTTGGAGGAACTCCCTCTTGGAGAATCTCCGTGTCGGGGAAACTCCATGTTGGAGAAACTCCGTGTTGGAGAAACTCCGTGTCGGGGAAACTCCGTGTTGGAGAAACTCCGTGTTGGAGAAACTCCGTGTTGGAGAAAATCCTTGTTGGAGAAACTCCGTGCTATAGCAACTCCGTGTTGGAGAAACTCTGCGCTGGAGAAACTCCGCGCTGGAGAAACTCCGTGTTGGAGAAACTCCGTGTTGGAGAAACTCTGTGTTGGAGAAACTCCGTGTTGGAGAAACACCACGTTAGAGAAACTCCGTGTTGGAGAAAATTCCTGTTGGAGAAACTCCGTGCTAGAGAAACTCCGTGTTTGAGACACTCCACGTTGGAGAATCTCCTTGTTGGAAAAGCCTTGTTTGAGAAACCCCTTGTTGGAGAAACTCCGTATTGGAGAAACTCCGTGCTGGGGAAACTTCGTGCTGGGGAAACGCCGTGATGGAGAAACTCCATGTTGGATAAACTTCGTGGCGGAGAAACTTCGTGTTGGAGAAAATCCTTGTTGGAGAAACTCCGTGTTGGAGATAATCCATGTTGGAGAAACTCCATGTTGGAGAAACTCCATGCTGCAGAAAATCCGCGCTGGGGAAACTACGCGCTGGAGAATCTCCGCGCTGGAGAGACTTCGTGTTGGAGAAACTCCGTGTTGCAGAAACTCCGTGTTGGAGAAACTCCGTGTTGGAGAAGCTCCGTGTTGGAGAAACTTCGTATCGGAGAAAGTCCGTGTCGGAGAAACTCCGTGTCGCAGAAACTCCGTGTTGTAGAAACTTCGTGTTGGCGAATCTCCTTTTTGTAGAAACTCCGTATTGGAGAAACTTATTGTTAGATAAACTCCGTGTTGGAGAAACTTCGTGCTGGAGAAACTCTGTGTCGGAGAAACTCTGTGTCGGAGAAAGTCTGTGTCGGAGAAACTCCGTGTTGGAGAAACTCCGTGTTGGAGAAACTCCGTGGTAGAGAAACTCCGTGTTTGAGACACTCCACGTTGGAGAATCTCCTTGTTGGAAAAAACCTTGTTTGAGAAACTCCTTGTTGGAGAAACTCTGTGTCGGAGAAACTCCGTGCTGGGGCAACTTCGTGTTGGGGAAACGCCGTGTTGGAGAAACTCCATGTTGGAGAAACTCCGTGTCGGAGAAACTCCGTGTCGGAGAAACTCCGTGTTGGAGAAACTCCGTGTTGGAGAAACTCGGTGTTGGAGAAACTCCGTGTTGGAGAAACTTCGTGTTGGAGAAAATCCTTGTTGGAGAAACTCCGTGCTATAGCAACTCCGTGTTGGAGAAACTCCGCGCTGGAGAAACTCCGTGTTCGAAAAACTCCGTGTTGGAGGAACTCTGTGTTGGAGAAACTCCGTGTTGGAGAAACTCCGCGCTGGAGAATCTTCGTGTTGGAGAAACTCCGCGTTGGAGAAACTCCGTGTTGGAGAAACTCCGTGTTGGAGAAACTCCGTGTCGGAGAAACTCCGTATTGGAGAAAGTCCGTGTTGGAGAAACTCCATGTCGAAGAAACTTCGTATTGGAGAAACTCCGTGTTGGAGAAACTTTATGTTGTAGAAACTCCGTGTTGGAGAAACTCCATGTTGTAGAAACTCCGTGTTGAAGAAACTCCGTGTTGGAGAAACTCCCTGTTGGAGAAACTCCGTGTTAGAGAAACTCCATGTTGGAGAAAGTCCGTGTTGGAGAATGTCCGTGTTGGAGAAACTCCGTGTTGGAGAAACTCCGTGTTGGAGAAACTTTATGTTGTAGAAACTCCGTGTTGGAGAAACTCCATGTTGTAAAAACTCCGTGTTGAAGAAGCTCCGTGTTGGAGAAACTCCGTGTCGGAGAAACTCCGTGTTGGAGAAACTCCGTGTTGGAGAAACTCCGTGTTTTAGAAACTCCGTGTTGGAGAAACTCCGTGTTGGAGAAAACTCCGTGTTGGAGAAACTCCGTGTTTTAGAAACTCCGTGTTGGAGAAACTCCGTGTTGTAGAAACTCCGTGTTAGAGAAACTCCATGTTGGAGAACCTTCTGTTTGGAGAAACTCCTTGTTGGAGAAAATCCTTGTTGGAGAAACTCCGTGTTGAAGAAACTCCGTGTTGGAAAACTCCGTGTTGGAGAAACTCCGTGTTGCACAAACTCCTTGTTGGAGAAACTCCGTGTTGGAGAAACTCCGTGTTGGAGAAAACTCCGTGTTGGAGAAACTCCGTGTTTTAGAAACTCCGTGTTGGAGAAACTCCCTGTTGTAGAAACTCCGTGTTAGAGAAACTCCATGTTGGAGAACCTTCTGGTTGGAGAAACTCCTTTTGGAGAAAATCCTTGTTGGAGAAACTCCATGTTGGAGAAACTCCGTGTTGGAGAAACTCCGTGTTGGAGAAACTCCGTGTTGTGGAAACTCCGTGTTGGGGAAACGCCGAGATGCAGAAACTTCATGTGGTAGAAACTTCGTGTTGAAGAAACTCCGTGTTGGAGAAACTCCGTGTTGGAGAAACTCCGTGTTAGAGAAACTCCATGTTGGAGAAAGTCCGTGTTGGAGAATGTCCGTGTTGGAGAAACTCCGTGTTGGAGAAACTTCGTGTTGGAGAAACTTTATGTTGTAGAAACTCCGTGTTGGAGAAACTCCATGTTGTAGAAACTCCGTGTTGGAGAAACTGTGTTGGAGAAACTCCCTGTTGAAGAAACTCCGTGTTGTAGAAACTCCGTGTTGGAGATAATCCATGTTGGAGAAACTCCATGTTGGAGAAACTCCATGCTGCAGAAAATCCGCGCTGGGGAAACTACGCGCTGGAGAATCTCCGCGCTGGAGAGACTTCGTGTTGGAGAAACTCCGTGTTGCAGAAACTCCGTGTTGGAGAAACTCCGTGTGTGAGAAACTCCGAGTTGGAGAAACTCCGTGTTGGAGAAGCTCCGTGTTGCAGAAACTTCGTATCGGAGAAAGTCCGTGTCGGAGAAACTCCGTGTCGCAGAAACTTCGTGTTGTAGAAACTCCATGTTGTAGAAACGTCGTGTTGGAGAAACTCCGTGTTGTAGAAGCTTCGTGTTGGCGAAACTCCATGTTGTAGAAACTTCGTGTTGGAGAAACTCTGTGTTGGAGAAACTTATTGTTAGAGAAACTCCGTGATGGAGAAACTTCGTGCTGGAGAAACTTCGTGTTGTAGAAACTGTGTCGGAGAAACTCCGTGTTGGAGAAACTCCATGTCGGAGAAACTCCGTGTTGGAGGAACTCCCTCTTGGAGAATCTCCGTGTCGGGGAAACTCCATGTTGGAGAAACTCCGTGTTGGAGAAACTCCGTGTCGGGGAAACTCCGTGTTGGAGAAACTCCGTGTTGGAGAAACTCCGTGTTGGAGAAAATCCTTGTTGGAGAAACTCCGTGCTATAGCAACTCCGTGTTGGAGAAACTCTGCGCTGGAGAAACTCCGCGCTGGAGAAACTCCGTGTTGGAGAAACTCCGTGTTGGAGAAACTCTGTGTTGGAGAAACTCCGTGTTGGAGAAACACCACGTTAGAGAAACTCCGTGTTGGAGAAAATTCCTGTTGGAAAAACTCCGTGCTAGAGAAACTCCGTGTTTGAGACACTCCACGTTGGAGAATCTCCTTGTTGGAAAAGCCTTGTTTGAGAAACCCCTTGTTGGAGAAACTCCGTGTTGGAGAAACTCCGTGCTGGGGAAACTTCGTGCTGGGGAAACGCCGTGATGGAGAAACTCCATGTTGGATAAACTCCGTGGCGGAGAAACTTCGTGTTGGAGAAAATCCTTGTTGGAGAAACTCCGTGTTGGAGATAATCCATGTTGGAGAAACTCCATGTTGGAGAAACTCCATGCTGCAGAAAATCCGCGCTGGGGAAACTACGCGCTGGAGAATCTCCGCGCTGGAGAGACTTCGTGTTGGAGAAACTCCGTGTTGCAGAAACTCCGTGTTGGAGAAACTCCGTGTGTGAGAAACTCCGAGTTGGAGAAACTCCGTGTTGGAGAAGCTCCGTGTTGGAGAAACTTCGTATCGGAGAAAGTCCGTGTCGGAGAAACTCCGTGTCGCAGAAACTCCGTGTTGTAGAAACTTCGTGTTGGCGAATCTCCTTGTTGTAGAAACTCGGTGTTGGAGAAACTTATTGTTAGATAAACTCCGTGTTGGAGAAACTTCGTGCTGGAGAAACTCTGTGTCGGAGAAACTCTGTGTCGGAGAAAGTCTGTGTCGGAGAAACTCCGTGTTGGAGAAACTCCGTGTTGGAGAAACTCCGTGGTAGAGAAACTCCGTGTTTGAGACACTCCACGTTGGAGAATCTCCTTGTTGGAAAAAACCTTGTTTGAGAAACTCCTTGTTGGAGAAACTCTGTGTCGGAGAAACTCCGTGCTGGGGCAACTTCGTGTTGGGAAACGCCGTGTTGGAGAAACTCCATGTTGGAGAAACTCCGTGTCGGAGAAACTCCGTGTCGGAGAAACTCCGTGTTGGAGAAACTCCGTGTTGGAGAAACTCGGTGTTGGAGAAACTCCGTGTTGGAGAAACTCGTGTTGGAGAAAATCCTTGTTGGAGAAACTCCGTGCTATAGCAACTCCGTGTTGGAGAAACTCCGCGCTGGAGAAACTCCGTGTTCGGAAAAACTCCGTGTTGGAGGAACTCTGTGTTGGAGAAACTCCGTGTTGGAGAAACTCCGCGCTGGAGAAACTTCGTGTTGGAGAAACTCCGCGTTGGAGAAACTCCGTGTTGGAGAAACTCCGTGTTGGAGAAACTCCGTGTCGGAGAAAGTCCGTGTTGGAGAAACTTTATGTTGGAGAAACTCCATGTCGAAGAAACTTCGTATTGGAGAAACTCCGTGTTGGAGAAACTTTATGTTGTAGAAACTCCGTGTTGGAGAAACTCCATGTTTTAGAAACTCCGTGTTGAAGAAACTCCGTGTTGGAGAAACTCCCTGTTGGAGAAACTCCGTGTTAGAGAAACTCCATGTTGGAGAAAGTCCGTGTTGGAGAATGTCCGTGTTGGAGAAACTCCGTGTTGGAGAAACTCCGTGTTGGAGAAACTTTATGTTGTAGAAACTCCGTGTTGGAGAAACTCCATGTTGTAAAAACTCCGTGTTGAAGAAGCTCCGTGTTGGAGAAACTCCGTGTCGGAGAAACTCCGTGTTGGAGAAACTCCGTGTTGGAGAAACTCCGTGTTTTAGAAACTCCATGTTGGAGAAAGTCCGTGTTGAAGAATGTCCGTGTTGGAGAAACTCCGTGTTGGAGAAACTCCGTGTTGGAGAAAACTCCGTGTTGGAGAAACTCCGTGTTTTAGAAACTCCGTGTTGGAGAAACTCTGTGTTGTAGAAACTCCGTGTTAGAGAAACTCCATGTTGGAGAACCTTCTGTTTGGAGAAACTCCTTGTTGGAGAAAATCCTTGTTGGAGAAACTCCGTGTTGAAGAAACTCCGTGTTGGAAAACTCCGTGTTGGAGAAACTCCGTGTTAGAGAAACTCCATGTTGGAGAAAGTCCGTGTTGGAGAAACTCCATGTTGTAGAAACTCCGTGTTGGAGAAACTCTGTGTTGGAGAAACTCCCTGTTGAAGATACTCCGTGTTGTAGAAACTCCGTGTTGTAGAAACTCCGTGTTGGAGATAATCCATGTTGGAGAAACTCCATGCTGCAGAAAATCCGCGCTGGGGAAACTACGCGCTGGAGAATCTCCGCGCTGGAGAGACTTCGTGTTGGAGAAACTCCGTGTTGCAGAAACTCCGTGTTGGAGAAACTCCGTGTGTGAGAAACTCCGTGTTGGAGAAACTCCTTGTTGGAGAAACTCCGTGTTGGAGAAACTCCGTGTTGGAGAAAACTCCGTGTTGGAGAAACTCCGTGTTTTAGAAACTCCGTGTTGGAGAAACTCCCTGTTGTAGAAACTCCGTGTTAGAGAAACTCCATGTTGGAGAACCTTCTGGTTGGAGAAACTCCTTGTTGGAGAAAATCCTTGTTGGAGAAACTCCGTGTTGGAGAAACTCCGTGTTGGAGAAACTCCGTGTTGTGGAAACTCCGTGTTGGGGAAACGCCGAGATGCAGAAACTTCATGTGGTAGAAACTTCGTGTTGAAGAAACTCCGTGTTGGAGAAACTCCGTGTTGGAGAAACTCCGTGTTAGAGAAACTCCATGTTGGAGAAAGTCCGTGTTGGAGAATGTCCGTGTTGGAGAAACTCCGTGTTGGAGAAACTTCGTGTTGGAGAAACTTTATGTTGTAGAAACTCCGTGTGGAGAAACTCCATGTTGTAGAAACTCCGTTTGGAGAAACTGTGTTGGAGAAACTCCCTGTTGAAGAAACTCCGTGTTGTAGAAACTCCGTGTTGGAGATAATCCATGTTGGAGAAACTCCATGTTGGAGAAACTCCATGCTGCAGAAAATCCGCGGTGGGGAAACTACGCGCTGGAGAATCTCCGCGCTGGAGAGACTTCGTGTTGGAGAAACTCCGTGTTGCAGAAACTCCGTGTTGGAGAAACTCCGTGTGTGAGAAACTCCGAGTTGGAGGAACTCCGTGTTGGAGAAGCTCCGTGTTGCAGAAACTTCGTATCGGAGAAAGTCCGTGTCGGAGAAACTCCGTGTCGCAGAAACTTCGTGTTGTAGAAACTCCATGTTGTAGAAACGTCGTGTTGGAGAAACTCCGTGTTGTAGAAGCTTCGTGTTGGCGAACCTCCATGTTGTAGAAACTTCGTGTTGGAGAAACTCTGTGTTGGAGAAACTTATTGTTAGAGAAACTCCGTGATGGAGAAACTTCGTGCTGGAGAAACTTCGTGTTGTAGAAACTGTGTCGGAGAAACTCCGTGTTGGAGAAACTCCATGTCGGAGAAACTCCGTGTTGGAGGAACTCCCTCTTGGAGAATCTCCGTGTCGGGGAAACTCCATGTTGGAGAAACTCCGTGTTGGAGAAACTCCGTGTCGGGGAAACTCCGTGTTGGAGAAACTCCGTGTTGGAGAAACTCCGTGTTGGAGAAAATCCTTGTTGGAGAAACTCCGTGCTATAGCAACTCCGTGTTGGAGAAACTCTGCGCTGGAGAAACTCCGCGCTGGAGAAACTCCGTGTTGGAGAAACTCCGTGTTGGAGAAACTCTGTGTTGGAGAAACTCCGTGTTGGAGAAACACCACGTTAGAGAAACTCCGTGTTGGAGAAAATTCCTGTTGGAGAAACTCCGTGCTAGAGAAACTCCGTGTTTGAGACACTCCACGTTGGAGAATCTCCTTGTTGGAAAAGCCTTGTTTGAGAAACCCCTTGTTGGAGAAACTCCGTATTGGAGAAACTCCGTGCTGGGGAAACTTCGTGCTGGGGAAACGCCGTGATGGAGAAACTCCATGTTGGATAAACTCCGTGGCGGAGAAACTTCGTGTTGGAGAAAATCCTTGTTGGAGAAACTCCGTGTTGGAGATAATCCATGTTGGAGAAACTCCATGTTGGAGAAACTCCATGCTGCAGAAAATCCGCGCTGGGGAAACTACGCGCTGGAGAATCTCCGCGCTGGAGAGACTTCGTGTTGGAGAAACTCCGTGTTGCAGAAACTCCGTGTTGGAGAAACTCCGTGTGTGAGAAACTCCGAGTTGGAGAAACTCCGTGTGTGAGAAGCTCCGTGTTGGAGAAACTTCGTATCGGAGAAAGTCCGTGTCGGAGAAACTCCGTGTCGCAGAAACTCCGTGTTGTAGAAACTTCGTGTTGGCGAATCTCCGTGTTGGAGAAACTCCGTGTTGGAGAAACTCCGTGGTAGAGAAACTCCGTGTTTGAGACACTCCACGTTGGAGAATCTCCTTGTTGGAAAAAACCTTGTTTGAGAAACTCCTTGTTGGAGAAACTCTGTGTCGGAGAAACTCCGTGCTGGGCAACTTCGTGTTGGGGAAACGCCGTGTTGGAGAAACTCCATGTTGGAGAAACTCCGTGTCGGAGAAACTCCGTGTCGGAGAAACTCCGTGTTGGAGAAACTCCGTGTTGGAGAAACTCGGTGTTGGAGAAACTCCGTGTTGGAGAAACTTCGTGTTGGAGAAAATCCTTGTTGGAGAAACTCCGTGCTATAGCAACTCCGTGTTGGAGAAACTCCGCGCTGGAGAAACTCCGTGTTCGAAAAACTCCGTGTTGGAGGAACTCTGTGTTGGAGAAACTCCGTGTTGGAGAAACTCCGCGCTGGAGAAACTTCGTGTTGGAGAAACTCCGCGTTGGAGAAACTCCGTGTTGGAGAAACTCCGTGTTGGAGAAACTCCGTGTCGGAGAAACTCCGTATTGGAGAAAGTCCGTGTTGGAGAAACTTTATGTTGGAGAAACTCCATGTCGAAGAAACTTCGTATTGGAGAAACTCCGTGTTGGAGAAACTATGTTGTAGAAACTCCGTGTTGGAGAAACTCCATGTTGTAGAAACTCCGTGTTGAAGAAACTCCGTGTTGGAGAAACTCCCTGTTGGAGAAACTCCGTGTTAGAGAAACTCCATGTTGGAGAAAGTCCGTGTTGGAGAATGTCCGTGTTGGAGAAACTCCGTGTTGGAGAAACTCCGTGTTGGAGAAACTTTATGTTGTAGAAACTCCGTGTTGGAGAAACTCCATGTTGTAAAAACTCCGTGTTGAAGAAGCTCCGTGTTGGAGAAACTCCGTGTCGGAGAAACTCCGTGTTGGAGAAACTCCGTGTTGGAGAAACTCCGTGTTTTAGAAACTCCGTGTTGGAGAAACTCCATGTTGGAGAAAGTCCGTGTTGGAGAAAGTCCGTGTTGGAGAATGTCGTGTTGGAGAAACTCCGTGTTGGAGAAACTCCGTGTTGGAGAAAACTCCGTGTTGGAGAAACTCCGTGTTTTAAAAACTCCGTGTTAGAGAAACTCCATGTTGGAGAACCTTCTGTTTGGAGAAACTCCTTGTTGGAGAAAATCCTTGTTGGAGAAACTCCGTGTTGAAGAAACTCCGTGTTGGAAAACTCCGTGTTGGAGAAACTCCGTGTTAGAGAAACTCCATGTTGGAGAAAGTCCGTGTTGGAGAATGTCCGTGTTGGAGAAACTCCGTGTTGGAGAAACTTTATGTTGTAGAAACTCCGTGTTGGAGAAACTCCATGTTGTAGAAACTCCGTGTTGGAGAAACTCTGTGTTGGAGAAACTCCCTGTTGAAGATACTCCGTGTTGTAGAAACTCCGTGTTGTAGAAACTCCGTGTTGGAGATAATCCATGTTGGAGAAACTCCATGCTGCAGAAAATCCGCGCTGGGGAAACTACGCGCTGGAGAATCTCCGCGCTGGAGAGACTTCGTGTTGAAGAAACTCCGTGTTGCAGAAACTCCGTGTTGGAGAAACTCCGTGTGTGAGAAACTCCGTGTTGGAGAAACTCCTTGTTGGAGAAACTCCGTGTTGGAGAAACTCCGTGTTGGAGAAACTCCGTGTTTTAGAAACTCCGTGTTGGAGAAACTCCCTGTTGTAGAAACTCCGTGTTAGAGAAACTCCATGTTGGAGAACCTTCTGGTTGGAGAAACTCCTTGTTGGAGAAAATCCTTGTTGGAGAAACTCCATGTTGGAGAAACTCCGTGTTGGAGAAGCTCCGTGTTGGAGAAACTCCGTGTTGTGGAAACTCCGTGTTGGGGAAACGCCGAGATGCAGAAACTTCATGTGGTAGAAACTTCGTGTTGAAGAAACTCCGTGTTGGAGAAACTCCGTGTTGGAGAAACTCCGTGTTAGAGAAACTCCATGTAGGAGAAAGTCCGTGTTGGAGAATGTCCGTGTTGGAGAAACTCCGTGTTGGAGAAACTTCGTGTTGGAGAAACTTTATGTTGTAGAAACTCCGTGTTGGAGAAACTCCATGTTGTAGAAACTCCGTGTTGAGAAACTGTGTTGGAGAAACTCCCTGTTGAAGAAACTCCGTGTTGTAGAAACTCCGTGTTGGAGATAATCCATGTTGGAGAAACTCCATGTTGGAGAAACTCCATGCTGCAGAAAATCCGCGCTGGGGAAACTACGCGCTGGAGAATCTCCGCGCTGGAGAGACTTCGTGTTGGAGAAACTCCGTGTTGCAGAAACTCCGTGTTGGAGAAACTCCGTGTGTGAGAAACTCCGAGTTGGAGAAACTCCGTGTTGGAGAAGCTCCGTGTTGCAGAAACTTCGTATCGGAGAAAGTCCGTGTCGGAGAAACTGCGTGTCGCAGAAACTTCGTGTTGTAGAAACTCCATGTTGTAGAAACGTCGTGTTGGAGAAACTCCGTGTTGTAGAAGCTTCGTGTTGGCGAAACTCCATGTTGTAGAAACTTCGTGTTGGAGAAACTCTGTGTTGGAGAAACTTATTGTTAGAGAAACTCCGTGATGGAGAAACTTCGTGCTGGAGAAACTTCGTGTTGTAGAAACTGTGTCGGAGAAACTCCGTGTTGGAGAAACTCCATGTCGGAGAAACTCCGTGTTGGAGGAACTCCCTCTTGGAGAATCTCCGTGTCGGGGAAACTCCATGTTGGAGAAACTCCGTGTTGGAGAAACTCCGTGTCGGGGAAACTCCGTGTTGGAGAAACTCCGTGTTGGAGAAAATCCTTGTTGGAGAAACTCCGTGCTATAGCAACTCCGTGTTGGAGAAACTCTGCGCTGGAGAAACTCCGCGCTGGAGAAACTCCGTGTTGGAGAAACTCCGTGTTGGAGAAACTCTGTGTTGGAGAAACTCCGTGTTGGAGAAAAACCACGTTAGAGAAACTCCGTGTTGGAGAAAATTCCTGTTGGAGAAACTCCGTGCTAGAGAAACTCCGTGTTTGAGACACTCCACGTTGGAGAATCTCCTTGTTGGAAAAGCCTTGTTTGAGAAACCCCTTGTTGGAGAAACTCCGTGTTGGAGAAACTCCCGTGCTGGGGAAACTTCGTGCTGGGGAACGCCGTGATGGAGAAACTCCATGTTGGATAAACTCCGTGGCGGAGAAACTTCGTGTTGGAGAAAATCCTTGTTGGAGAAACTCCGTGTTGGAGATAATCCATGTTGGAGAAACTCCATGTTGGAGAAACTCCATGCTGCAGAAAATCCGCGCTGGGGAAACTACGCGCTGGAGAATCTCCGCGCTGGAGAGACTTCGTGTTGGAGAAACTCCGTGTTGCAGAAACTCCGTGTTGGAGAAACTCCGTGTGTGAGAAACTCCGAGTTGGAGAAACTCCGTGTTGGAGAAGCTCCGTGTTGGAGAAACTTCGTATCGGAGAAAGTCCGTGTCGGAGAAACTCCGTGTCGCAGAAACTCCGTGTTGTAGAAACTTCGTGTTGGCGAATCTCCTTGTTGTAGAAACTCCGTGTTGGAGAAACTTATTGTTAGATAAACTCCGTGTTGGAGAAACTTCGTGCTGGAGAAACTCTGTGTCGGAGAAACTCTGTGTCGGAGAAAGTCTGTGTCGGAGAAACTCCGTGTTGGAGAAACTCCGTGCTGGAGAAACTCCGTGGTAGAGAAACTCCGTGTTTGAGACACTCCACGTTGGAGAATCTCCTTGTTGGAAAAACCTTGTTTGAGAAACTCCTTGTTGGAGAAACTCTGTGTCGGAGAAACTCCGTGCTGGGGCAACTTCGTGTTGGGGAAACGCCGTGTTGGAGAAACTCCATGTTGGAGAAACTCCGTGTCGGAGAAACTCCGTGTCGGAGAAACTCCGTGTTGGAGAAACTCCGTGTTGGAGAAACTCGGTGTTGGAGAAACTCCGTGTTGGAGAAACTTCGTGTTGGAGAAAATCCTTGTTGGAGAAACTCCGTGCTATAGCAACTCCGTGTTGGAGAAACTCCGCGCTGGAGAAACTCGTGTTCGAAAAACTCCGTGTTGGAGGAACTCTGTGTTGGAGAAACTCCGTGTTGGAGAAACTCCGCGCTGGAGAAACTTCGTGTTGGAGAAACTCCGCGTTGGAGAAACTCCGTGTTGGAGAAACTCCGTGTTGGAGAAACTCCGTGTCGGAGAAACTCCGTATTGGAGAAAGTCCGTGTTGGAGAAACTTTATGTTGGAGAAACTCCATGTCGAAGAAACTTCGTATTGGATAAACTCCGTGTTGGAGAAACTTTATGTTGTAGAAACTCCGTGTTGGAGAAACTCCATGTTGTAGAAACTTCGTGTTGAAGAAACTCCGTGTTGGAGAAACTCCCTGTTGGAGAAACTCCGTGTTAGAGAAACTCCATGTTGGAGAAAGTCCGTGTTGGAGAATGTCCGTGTTGGAGAAACTCCGTGTTGGAGAAACTCCGTGTTGGAGAAACTTTATGTTGTAGAAACTCCGTGTTGGAGAAACTCCATGTTGTAAAAACTCCGTGTTGAAGAAGCTCCGTGTTGGAGAAACTCCGTGTCGGAGAAACTCCGTGTTGGAGAAACTCCGTGTTGGAGAAACTCCGTGTTTTAGAAACTCCGTGTTGGAGAAACTCCATGTTGGAGAAAGTCCGTGTTGGAGAATGTCCGTGTTGGAGAAACTCCGTGTTGGAGAAACTCCGTGTTGGAGAAAACTCCGTGTTGGAGAAACTCCGTGTTTTAGAAACTCCGTGTTGGAGAAACTCCGTGTTGTAGAAACTCCGTGTTAGAGAAACTCCATGTTGGAGAACCTTCTGTTTGGAGAAACTCCTTGTTGGAGAAAATCCTTGTTGGAGAAACTCCGTGTTGAAGAAACTCCGTGTTGGAAAACTCCGTGTTGGAGAAACTCCGTGTTAGAGAAACTCCATGTTGGAGAAAGTCCGTGTTGGAGAATGTCCGTGTTGGAGAAACTCCGTGTTGGAGAAACTCCGTGTTGGAGAAACTTTATGTTGTAGAAACTCCGTGTTGGAGAAACTCCATGTTGTAGAAACTCCGTGTTGGAGAAACTCTGTGTTGGAGAAACTCCCTGTTGAAGATACTCCGTGTTGTAGAAACTTCGTGTTGTAGAAACTCCGTGTTGGAGATAATCCATGTTGGAGAAACTCCATGCTGCCGAAAATCCGCGCTGGGGAAACTACGCGCTGGAGAATCTCCGCGCTGGAGAGACTTCGTGTTGGAGAAACTCCGTGTTGCAGAAACTCCGTGTTGGAGAAACTCCGTGTGTGAGAAACTCCGTGTTGGAGAAACTCCTTGTTGGAGAAACTCCGTGTTGGAGAAACTCCGTGTTGGAGAAAACTCCGTGTTGGAGAAACTCCGTGTTTTAGAAACTCCGTGTTGGAGAAACTCCCTGTTGTAGAAACTCCGTGTTAGAGAAACTCCATGTTGGAGAACCTTCTGGTTGGAGAAACTCCTTGTTGGAGAAAATCCTTGTTGGAGAAACTCCATGTTGGAGAAACTCCGTGTTGGAGAAACTCCGTGTTGGAGAAACTCCGTGTTGGAGAAACTCCGTGTTGTGGAAACTCCGTGTTGGGGAAACGCCGAGATGCAGAAACTTCATGTGGTAGAAACTTCGTGTTGAAGAAACTCCGTGTTGGAGAAACTCCGTGTTGGAGAAACTCCGTGTTAGAGAAACTCCATGTTGGAGAAAGTCCGTGTTGGAGAATGTCCGTGTTGGAGAAACTCCGTGTTGGAGAAACTTCGTGTTGGAGAAACTTTATGTTGTAGAAACTCCGTGTTGGAGAAACTCCATGTTGTAGAAACTCCGTGTTGGAGAAACTGTGTTGGAGAAACTCCCTGTTGAAGAAACTCCGTGTTGTAGAAACTCCGTGTTGGAGATAATCCATGTTGGAGAAACTCCATGTTGGAGAAACTCCATGCTGCAGAAAATCCGCGGTGGGGAAACTACGCGCTGGAGAATCTCCGCGCTGGAGAGACTTCGTGTTGGAGAAACTCCGTGTTGCAGAAACTCCGTGTTGGAGAAACTCCGTGTGTGAGAAACTCCGAGTTGGAGAAACTCCGTGTTGGAGAAGCTCCGTGTTGCAGAAACTTCGTATCGGAGAAAGTCCGTGTCGGAGAAACTCCGTGTCGCAGAAACTTCGTGTTGTAGAAACTCCATGTTGTAGAAACGTCGTGTTGGAGAAACTCCGTGTTGTAGAAGCTTCGTGTTGGCGAACCTCCATGTTGTAGAAACTTCGTGTTGGAGAAACTCTGTGTTGGAGAAACTCATTGTTAGAGAAACTCCGTGATGGAGAAACTTCGTGCTGGAGAAACTTCGTGTTGTAGAAACTGTGTCGGAGAAACTCCGTGTTGGAGAAACTCCATGTCGGAGAAACTCCGTGTTGGAGGAACTCCCTCTTGGAGAATCTCCGTGTCGGAGAAACTCCATGTTGGAGAAACTCCGTGTTGGAGAAACTCCGTGTCGGGGAAACTCCGTGTTGGAGAAACTCCGTGTTGGAGAAACTCCGTGTTGGAGAAAATCCTTGTTGGAGAAACTCCGTGCTATAGCAACTCCGTGTTGGAGAAACTCTGCGCTGGAGAAACTCCGCGCTGGAGAAACTCCATGTTGGAGAAACTCCGTGTTGGAGAAACTCTGTGTTGGAGAAACTCCGTGTTGGAGAAACACCACGTTAGAGAAACTCCGTGTTGGAGAAAATTCCTTTAGGAGAAACTCCGTGCTAGAGAAACTCCGTGTTTGAGACACTCCACGTTGGAGAATCTCCTTGTTGGAAAAGCCTTGTTTGAGAAACCCCTTGTTGGAGAAACTCCGTGTTGGAGAAACTCCGTGCTGGGGAAACTTCGTGTTGGGAAACGCCGTGATGGAGAAACTCCATGTTGGATACACTCCGTGGCGGAGAAACTTCGTGTTGGAGAAAATCCTTGTTGGAGAAACTCCGTGTTGGAGATAATCCATGTTGGAGAAACTCCATGTTGGAGAAACTCCATGCTGCAGAAAATCCGCGCTGGGGAAACTACGCGCTGGAGAATCTCCGCGCTGGAGAGACTTCGTGTTGGAGAAACTCCGTGTTGCAGAAACTCCGTGTTGGAGAAACTCCGTGTGTGAGAAACTCCGAGTTGGAGAAACTCCGTGTTGGAGAAGCTCCGTGTTGGAGAAACTTCGTATCGGAGAAAGTCCGTGTCGGAGAAACTCCGTGTCGCAGAAACTCCGTGTTGTAGAAACTTCGTGTTGGCGAATCTCCTTGTTGTAGAAACTCCGTGTTGGAGAAACTTATTGTTAGATAAACTCCGTGTTGGAGAAACTTCGTGCTGGAGAAACTCTGTGTCGGAGAAACTCTGTGTCGGAGAAAGTCTGTGTCGGAGAAACTCCGTGTTGGAGAAACTCCGTGTTGGAGAAACTCCGTGGTAGAGAAACTCCGTGTTTGAGACACTCCACGCTGGACAATCTCCTTGTTGGAAAAAACCTTGTTTGAGAAACTCCTTGTTGGAGAAACTCTGTGTCAGAGAAACTCCGTGCTGGGGCAACTTCGTGTTGGGGAAACGCCGTGTTGGAGAAACTCCATGTTGGAGAAACTCCATGTCGGAGAAACTCCGTGTCGGAGAAACTTCGTGTTGGAGAAACTCCGTGTTGGAGAAACTCGGTGTTGGAGAAACTCCGTGTTGGAGAAACTTCGTGTTGGAGAAAATCCTTGTTGGAGAAACTCCGTGCTATAGCAACTCCGTGTTGGAGAAACTCCGCGCTGGAGAAACTCCGTGTTCGAAAAACTCCGTGTTGGAGGAACTCTGTGTTTCAGAAACTCCGTGTTGGAGAAACTCCGCGCTGGAGAAACTTCGTGTTGGAGAAACTCCGCGTTGGAGAAACTCCGTGTTGGAGAAACTCCGTGTTGGAGAAACTCCGTGTCGGAGAAACTCCGTATTGGAGAAAGTCCGTGTTGGAGAAACTTTATGTTGGAGAAACTCCATGTCGAAGAAACTTCGTATTGGAGAAACTCCGTGTTGGAGAAACTTTATGTTGTAGAAACTCCGTGTTGGAGAAACTCCATGTTGTAGAAACTCCGTGTTGAAGAAACTCCGTGTTGGAGAAACTCCCTGTTGGAGAAACTCCGTGTTAGAGAAACTCCATGTTGGAGAAAGTCCGTGTTGGAGAATGTCCGTGTTGGAGAAACTCCGTGTTGGAGAAACTTTATGTTGTAGAAACTCCGTGTTGGAGAAACTCCATGTTGTAAAAACTCCGTGTTGAAGAAACTCCGTGTTGGAGAAACTCCGTGTCGGAGAAACTCCGTGTTGGAGAAACTCCGTGTTGGAGAAACTCCGTGTTTTAGAAACTCCGTGTTGGAGAAATTCCATGTTGGAGAAAGTCCGTGTTTGAGAATGTCCGTGTTGGAGAAACTCCGTGTTGGAGAAACTCCGTGTTGGAGAAAACTCCGTGTTGGAGAAACTCCGTGTTTTAGAAACTCCGTGTTGGAGAAACTCCGTGTTGTAGAAACTCCGTGTTAGAGAAACTCCATGTTGGAGAACCTTCTGTTTGGAGAAACTCCTTGTTGGAGAAAATCCTTGTTGGAGAAACTCCGTGTTGAAGAAACTCCGTGTTGTAAAACTCCGTGTTGGAGAAACTCCGTGTTAGATAAACTCCATGTTGGAGAAAGTCCGTGTTGGAGAATGTCCGTGTTGGAGAAACTCCGTGTTGGAGAAACTCCGTGTTGGAGAAACTTTATGGTGTAGAAACTCCGTGTTGGAGAAACTCCATGTTGTAGAAACTCCGTGTTGGAGAAACTCTGTGTTGGAGAAACTCCCTGTTGAAGATACTCCGTGTTGTAGAAACTCCGTGTTGTAGAAACTCCGTGTTGGAGATAATCCATGTTGGAGAAACTCCATGTTGGAGAAACTCCATGCTGCAGAAAATCCGCGCTGGGGAAACTACGCGCTGGAGAATCTCCGCGCTGGAGAGACTTCGTGTTGGAGAAACTCCGTGTTGCAGAGACTCCGTGTTGGAGAAACTCCGTGTGTGAGAAACTCCGTGTTGGAGAAACTCCTTGTTGGAGAAACTCCGTGTTGGAGAAACTCCGTGTTGGAGAAAACTCCGTGTTGGAGAAACTCCGTGTTTTAGAAACTCCGTGTTGGAGAAACTCCCTGTTGTAGAAACTCCGTGTTAGAGAAACTCCATGTTGGAGAACCTTCTGGTTGGAGAAACTCCTTGTTGGAGAAAATCCTTGTTGGAGAAACTCCATGTTGGAGAAACTCCGTGTTGGAGAAACTCCGTGTTGGAGAAACTCCGTGTTGTGGAAACTTCGTGTTGGGGAAACGCCGAGATGCAGAAACTTCATGTGGTAGAAACTTCGTGTTGAAGAAACTCCGTGTTGGAGAAACTCCGTGTTGGAGAAACTCCGTGTTAGAGAAACTCCATGTTGGAGAAAGTCCGTGTTGGAGAATGTCCGTGTTGGAGAAACTCCGTGTTGGAGAAACTTCGTGTTGGAGAAACTTTATGTTGTAGAAACTCCGTGTTGGAGAAACTCCATGTTGTAGAAACTCCGTGTTGGAGAAACTGTGTTGGAGAAACTCCCTGTTGAAGAAACTCCGTGTTGTAGAAACTCCGTGTTGGAGATAATCCATGTTGGAGAAACTCCATGTTGGAGAAACTCCATGCTGCAGAAAATCCGCGCTGGGGAAACTACGCGCTGGAGAATCTCCGCGCTGGAGAGACTTCGTGATGGAGAAACTCCGTGTTGCAGAAACTCCGTGTTGGAGAAACTCCGTGTGTGAGAAACTCCGAGTTGGAGAAACTCCGTGTTGGAGAAGCTCCGTGTTGCAGAAACTTCGTATCGGAGAAAGTCCGTGTCGGAGAAACTCCGTGTCGCAGAAACTTCGTGTTGTAGAAACTGCATGTTGTAGAAACGTCGTGTTGGAGAAACTCCGTGTTGTAGAAGCTTCGTGTTGGCGAAACTCCATGTTGTAGAAACTTCGTGTTGGAGAAACTCTGTGTTGGAGAAACTTATTGTTAGAGAAACTCCGTGATGGAGAAACTTCGTGCTGGAGAAACTTCGTGTTGTAGAAACTGTGTCGGAGAAACTCCGTGTTGGAGAAACTCCATGTCGGAGAAACTCCGTGTTGGAGGAACTCCCTCTTGGAGAAACTTTATGTTGTAGAAACTCCTTGTTGGAGAAACTCCGTGTTGGAGAAACTCCGTGTTAGAGAAATTCCATGTTGGAGAAAGTCCGTGTTGGAGAATGTCCATGTTGGAGAAACTCCGTGTTGGAGGAACTCCCTCTTGGAGAATCTCCGTGTCGGAGAAACTCCATGTTGGAGAAACTCCGTGTTGGAGAAACTCCGTGTCTGGGAAACTCCGTGTTGGAGAAACTCCGTGTTGGAGAAAATCCTTGTTGGAGAAACTCCGTGCTATAGCAACTCCGTGTTGGAGAAACTCTGCGCTGGAGAAACTCCGCGCTGGAGAAACTCCGTGTTGGAGAAACTCCGTGTTGGAGAAACTTTGTGTTGGAGAAAATTCCTGTTGGAGAAACTCCGTGCTAGAGAAACTCCGTGTTTGAGACACTCCACGTTGGAGAATCTCCTTGTTGGAAAAGCCTTGTTTGAGAAACACTTTGTTGGAGAAACTCCGTGTTGGAGAAACTCCGTGCTGGGGAAACTTCGTGTTGGGGAAACGCCGTGTTGGAGAAACTCCATGTTGGATAAACTCCGTGGCGGAGAAACTTCGTGTTGGAGAAAATCCTTGTTGGAGAAACTCCGTGCTATAGCAACTCCGCGCTGGAGAAACTCCGTGTTCGAAAAACTCCGTGTTGGAGGAACTCTGTGTTGGAGAAACTCCGTGCTGGAGAAACTCCGCGCTGGAGAAACTTCGTGTTGGAGAAACTCCGCGTTGAAGAAACTCCGTGTTGGAGAATCTCCGTGTTGGAGAAACTCCGTGTCGGAGAAACTCCGTATTGGAGAAACTCCGTGTTGGAGAAACTTTATATTGGAGAAACTCCATGTCGAAGAAACTTCGTATTGGAGAAACTCCGTGTTGGAGAAACTTTATGTTGTAGAAACTCCGTGTTGGAGAAACTCCATGTTGTAGAAACTCCGTGTTGAAGAAACTCCGTGTTGGAGAAACTCCGTGTTGGAGAAACTCCGTGTTAGAGAAATTCCATGTTGGAGAAAGTCCGTGTTGGAGAAACTTCGTGTTGGAGAAACTTTATGTTGTAGAAACTCCGTGTTGGAGAAACTCCATGTTGTAGAAACTCCGTGTTGGAGAAACTGTGTTGGAGAAACTCCCTGTTGAAGAAACTCCGTGTTGTAGAAACTCCGTGTTGGAGATAATCCATGTTGGAGAAACTCCATGTTGGAGAAACTCCATGCTGCAGAAAATCCGCGGTGGGGAAACTACGCGCTGGAGAATCTCCGCGCTGGAGAGACTTCGTGTTGGAGAAACTCCGTGTTGCAGAAACTCCGTGTTGGAGAAACTCCGTGTGTGAGAAACTCCGAGTTGGAGAAACTCCGTGTTGGAGAAGCTCCGTGTTGCAGAAACTTCGTATCGGAGAAAGTCCGTGTCGGAGAAACTCCGTGTCGCAGAAACTTCGTGTTGTAGAAACTCCATGTTGTAGAAACGTCGTGTTGGAGAAACTCCGTGTTGTAGAAGCTTCGTGTTGGCGAACCTCCATGTTGTAGAAACTTCGTGTTGGAGAAACTCTGTGTTGGAGAAACTCATTGTTAGAGAAACTCCGTGATGGAGAAACTTCGTGCTGGAGAAACTTCGTGTTGTAGAAACTGTGTCGGAGAAACTCCGTGTTGGAGAAACTCCATGTCGGAGAAACTCCGTGTTGGAGGAACTCCCTCTTGGAGAATCTCCGTGTCGGAGAAACTCCATGTTGGAGAAACTCCGTGTTGGAGAAACTCCGTGTCGGGGAAACTCCGTGTTGGAGAAACTCCGTGTTGGAGAAACTCCGTGTTGGAGAAAATCCTTGTTGGAGAAACTCCGTGCTATAGCAACTCCGTGTTGGAGAAACTCTGCGCTGGAGAAACTCCGCGCTGGAGAAACTCCATGTTGGAGAAACTCCGTGTTGGAGAAACTCTGTGTTGGAGAAACTCCGTGTTGGAGAAACACCACGTTAGAGAAACTCCGTGTTGGAGAAAATTCCTTTAGGAGAAACTCCGTGCTAGAGAAACTCCGTGTTTGAGACACTCCACGTTGGAGAATCTCCTTGTTGGAAAAGCCTTGTTTGAGAAACCCCTTGTTGGAGAAACTCCGTGTTGGAGAAACTCCGTGCTGGGGAAACTTCGTGTTGGGGAAACGCCGTGATGGAGAAACTCCATGTTGGATACACTCCGTGGCGGAGAAACTTCGTGTTGGAGAAAATCCTTGTTGGAGAAACTCCGTGTTGGAGATAATCCATGTTGGAGAAACTCCATGTTGGAGAAACTCCATGCTGCAGAAAATCCGCGCTGGGGAAACTACGCGCTGGAGAATCTCCGCGCTGGAGAGACTTCGTGTTGGAGAAACTCCGTGTTGCAGAAACTCCGTGTTGGAGAAACTCCGTGTGTGAGAAACTCCGAGTTGGAGAAACTCCGTGTTGGAGAAGCTCCGTGTTGGAGAAACTTCGTATCGGAGAAAGTCCGTGTCGGAGAAACTCCGTGTCGCAGAAACTCCGTGTTGTAGAAACTTCGTGTTGGCGAATCTCCTTGTTGTAGAAACTCCGTGTTGGAGAAACTTATTGTTAGATAAACTCCGTGTTGGAGAAACTTCGTGCTGGAGAAACTCTGTGTCGGAGAAACTCTGTGTCGGAGAAAGTCTGTGTCGGAGAAACTCCGTGTTGGAGAAACTCCGTGTTGGAGAAACTCCGTGGTAGAGAAACTCCGTGTTTGAGACACTCCACGCTGGACAATCTCCTTGTTGGAAAAAACCTTGTTTGAGAAACTCCTTGTTGGAGAAACTCTGTGTCAGAGAAACTCCGTGCTGGGGCAACTTCGTGTTGGGGAAACGCCGTGTTGGAGAAACTCCATGTTGGAGAAACTCCATGTCGGAGAAACTCCGTGTCGGAGAAACTTCGTGTTGGAGAAACTCCGTGTTGGAGAAACTCGGTGTTGGAGAAACTCCGTGTTGGAGAAACTTCGTGTTGGAGAAAATCCTTGTTGGAGAAACTCCGTGCTATAGCAACTCCGTGTTGGAGAAACTCCGCGCTGGAGAAACTCCGTGTTCGAAAAACTCCGTGTTGGAGGAACTCTGTGTTTCAGAAACTCCGTGTTGGAGAAACTCCGCGCTGGAGAAACTTCGTGTTGGAGAAACTCCGCGTTGGAGAAACTCCGTGTTGGAGAAACTCCGTGTTGGAGAAACTCCGTGTCGGAGAAACTCCGTATTGGAGAAAGTCCGTGTTGGAGAAACTTTATGTTGGAGAAACTCCATGTCGAAGAAACTTCGTATTGGAGAAACTCCGTGTTGGAGAAACTTTATGTTGTAGAAACTCCGTGTTGGAGAAACTCCATGTTGTAGAAACTCCGTGTTGAAGAAACTCCGTGTTGGAGAAACTCCCTGTTGGAGAAACTCCGTGTTAGAGAAACTCCATGTTGGAGAAAGTCCGTGTTGGAGAATGTCCGTGTTGGAGAAACTCCGTGTTGGAGAAACTTTATGTTGTAGAAACTCCGTGTTGGAGAAACTCCATGTTGTAAAAACTCCGTGTTGAAGAAACTCCGTGTTGGAGAAACTCCGTGTCGGAGAAACTCCGTGTTGGAGAAACTCCGTGTTGGAGAAACTCCGTGTTTTAGAAACTCCGTGTTGGAGAAATTCCATGTTGGAGAAAGTCCGTGTTTGAGAATGTCCGTGTTGGAGAAACTCCGTGTTGGAGAAACTCCGTGTTGGAGAAAACTCCGTGTTGGAGAAACTCCGTGTTTTAGAAACTCCGTGTTGGAGAAACTCCGTGTTGTAGAAACTCCGTGTTAGAGAAACTCCATGTTGGAGAACCTTCTGTTTGGAGAAACTCCTTGTTGGAGAAAATCCTTGTTGGAGAAACTCCGTGTTGAAGAAACTCCGTGTTGGAAAACTCCGTGTTGGAGAAACTCCGTGTTAGATAAACTCCATGTTGGAGAAAGTCCGTGTTGGAGAATGTCCGTGTTGGAGAAACTCCGTGTTGGAGAAACTCCGTGTTGGAGAAACTTTATGGTGTAGAAACTCCGTGTTGGAGAAACTCCATGTTGTAGAAACTCCGTGTTGGAGAAACTCTGTGTTGGAGAAACTCCCTGTTGAAGATACTCCGTGTTGTAGAAACTCCGTGTTGTAGAAACTCCGTGTTGGAGATAATCCATGTTGGAGAAACTCCATGTTGGAGAAACTCCATGCTGCAGAAAATCCGCGCTGGGGAAACTACGCGCTGGAGAATCTCCGCGCTGGAGAGACTTCGTGTTGGAGAAACTCCGTGTTGCAGAGACTCCGTGTTGGAGAAACTCCGTGTGTGAGAAACTCCGTGTTGGAGAAACTCCTTGTTGGAGAAACTCCGTGTTGGAGAAACTCCGTGTTTTAGAAACTCCGTGTTGGAGAAACTCCCTGTTGTAGAAACTCCGTGTTAGAGAAACTCCATGTTGGAGAACCTTCTGGTTGGAGAAACTCCTTGTTGGAGAAAATCCTTGTTGGAGAAACTCCATGTTGGAGAAACTCCGTGTTGGAGAAACTCCGTGTTGGAGAAACTCCGTGTTGTGGAAACTTCGTGTTGGGGAAACGCCGAGATGCAGAAACTTCATGTGGTAGAAACTTCGTGTTGAAGAAACTCCGTGTTGGAGAAACTCCGTGTTGGAGAAACTCCGTGTTAGAGAAACTCCATGTTGGAGAAAGTCCGTGTTGGAGAATGTCCGTGTTGGAGAAACTCCGTGTTGGAGAAACTTCGTGTTGGAGAAACTTTATGTTGTAGAAACTCCGTGTTGGAGAAACTCCATGTTGTAGAAACTCCGTGTTGGAGAAACTGTGTTGGAGAAACTCCCTGTTGAAGAAACTCCGTGTTGTAGAAACTCCGTGTTGGAGATAATCCATGTTGGAGAAACTCCATGTTGGAGAAACTCCATGCTGCAGAAAATCCGCGCTGGGGAAACTACGCGCTGGAGAATCTCCGCGCTGGAGAGACTTCGTGTTGGAGAAACTCCGTGTTGCAGAAACTCCGTGTTGGAGAAACTCCGTGTGTGAGAAACTCCGAGTTGGAGAAACTCCGTGTTGGAGAAGCTCCGTGTTGCAGAAACTTCGTATCGAGAAAGTCCGTGTCGGAGAAACTCCGTGTCGCAGAAACTTCGTGTTGTAGAAACTGCATGTTGTAGAAACGTCGTGTTGGAGAAACTCCGTGTTGTAGAAGCTTCGTGTTGGCGAAACTCCATGTTGTAGAAACTTCGTGTTGGAGAAACTCTGTGTTGGAGAAACTTATTGTTAGAGAAACTCCGTGATGGAGAAACTTCGTGCTGGAGAAACTTCGTGTTGTAGAAACTGTGTCGGAGAAACTCCGTGTTGGAGAAAACTCCGTGTTGGAGAAACTCCGTGTTGGAGAAAACTCCGTGTTGGAGAAACTCCGTGTTTTAGAAACTCCGTGTTGGAGAAAACTCCGTGTTGTAGAAACTCCGTGTTAGAGAAACTCCATGTTGGAGAACCCTTCTGTTTGGAGAAACTCCTTGTTGGAGAAAATCCTTGTTGGAGAAACTCCGTGTTGAAGAAACTCCGTGTTGGAAAACTCCGTGTTGGAGAAACTCCGTGTTAGATAAACTCCATGTTGGAGAAAGTCCGTGTTGGAGAATGTCCGTGTTGGAGAAACTCCGTGTTGGAGAAACTCCGTGTTGGAGAAACTTTATGGTGTAGAAACTCCGTGTTGGAGAAACTCCATGTTGTAGAAACTCCGTGTTGGAGAAACTCTGTGTTGGAGAAACTCCTGTTGAAGATACTCCGTGTTGTAGAAACTCCGTGTTGTAGAAACTCCGTGTTGGAGATAATCCATGTTGGAGAAACTCCATGTTGGAGAAACTCCATGCTGCAGAAAATCCGCGCTGGGGGAAACTACGCGCTGGAGAATCTCCGCGCTGGAGAGACTTCGTGTTGGAGAAACTCCGTGTTGCAGAGACTCCGTGTTGGAGAAACTCCGTGTGTGAGAAACTCCGTGTTGGAGAAACTCCTTGTTGGAGAAACTCCGTGTTGGAGAAACTCCGTGTTTTAGAAACTCCGTGTTGGAGAAACTCCCTGTTGTAGAAACTCCGTGTTAGAGAAACTCCATGTTGGAGAACCTTCTGGTTGGAGAAACTCCTTGTTGGAGAAAATCCTTGTTGGAGAAACTCCATGTTGGAGAAACTCCGTGTTGGAGAAACTCCGTGTTGGAGAAACTCCGTGTTGTGGAAACTTCGTGTTGGGGAAACGCCGAGATGCAGAAACTTCATGTGGTAGAAACTTCGTGTTGAAGAAACTCCGTGTTGGAGAAACTCCGTGTTGGAGAAACTCCGTGTTAGAGAAACTCCATGTTGGAGAAAGTCCGTGTTGGAGAATGTCCGTGTTGGAGAAACTCCGTGTTGGAGAAACTTCGTGTTGGAGAAACTTTATGTTGTAGAAACTCCGTGTTGGAGAAACTCCATGTTGTAGAAACTCCGTGTTGGAGAAACTGTGTTGGAGAAACTCCCTGTTGAAGAAACTCCGTGTTGTAGAAACTCCGTGTTGGAGATAATCCATGTTGGAGAAACTCCATGTTGGAGAAACTCCATGCTGCAGAAAATCCGCGCTGGGGAAACTACGCGCTGGAGAATCTCCGCGCTGGAGAGACTTCGTGTTGGAGAAACTCCGTGTTGCAGAAACTCCGTGTTGGAGAAACTCCGTGTGTGAGAAACTCCGAGTTGGAGAAACTCCGTGTTGGAGAAGCTCCGTGTTGCAGAAACTTCGTATCGGAGAAAGTCCGTGTCGGAGAAACTCCGTGTCGCAGAAACTTCGTGTTGTAGAAACTGCATGTTGTAGAAACGTCGTGTTGGAGAAACTCCGTGTTGTAGAAGCTTCGTGTTGGCGAAACTCCATGTTGTAGAAACTTCGTGTTGGAGAAACTCTGTGTTGGAGAAACTTATTGTTAGAGAAACTCCGTGATGGAGAAACTTCGTGCTGGAGAAACTTCGTGTTGTAGAAACTGTGTCGGAGAAACTCCGTGTTGGAGAAACTCCATGTCGGAGAAACTCCGTGTTGGAGGAACTCCCTCTTGGAGAAACTTTATGTTGTAGAAACTCCTTGTTGGAGAAACTCCGTGTTGGAGAAACTCCGTGTTAGAGAAATTCCATGTTGGAGAAAGTCCGTGTTGGAGAATGTCCATGTTGGAGAAACTCCGTGTTGGAGGAACTCCCTCTTGGAGAATCTCCGTGTCGGAGAAACTCCATGTTGGAGAAACTCCGTGTTGGAGAAACTCCGTGTCTGGGAAACTCCGTGTTGGAGAAACTCCGTGTTGGAGAAAATCCTTGTTGGAGAAACTCCGTGCTATAGCAACTCCGTGTTGGAGAAACTCTGCGCTGGAGAAACTCCGCGCTGGAGAAACTCCGTGTTGGAGAAACTCCGTGTTGGAGAAACTTTGTGTTGGAGAAAATTCCTGTTGGAGAAACTCCGTGCTAGAGAAACTCCGTGTTTGAGACACTCCACGTTGGAGAATCTCCTTGTTGGAAAAGCCTTGTTTGAGAAACACTTTGTTGGAGAAACTCCGTGTTGGAGAAACTCCGTGCTGGGGAAACTTCGTGTTGGGGAAACGCCGTGTTGGAGAAACTCCATGTTGGATAAACTCCGTGGCGGAGAAACTTCGTGTTGGAGAAAATCCTTGTTGGAGAAACTCCGTGCTATAGCAACTCCGCGCTGGAGAAACTCCGTGTTCGAAAAACTCCGTGTTGGAGGAACTCTGTGTTGGAGAAACTCCGTGTTGGAGAAACTCCGCGCTGGAGAAACTTCGTGTTGGAGAAACTCCGCGTTGAAGAAACTCCGTGTTGGAGAATCTCCGTGTTGGAGAAACTCCGTGTCGGAGAAACTCCGTATTGGAGAAACTCCGTGTTGGAGAAACTTTATATTGGAGAAACTCCATGTCGAAGAAACTTCGTATTGGAGAAACTCCGTGTTGGAGAAACTTTATGTTGTAGAAACTCCGTGTTGGAGAAACTCCATGTTGTAGAAACTCCGTGTTGAAGAAACTCCGTGTTGGAGAAACTCCGTGTTGGAGAAACTCCGTGTTAGAGAAATTCCATGTTGGAGAAAGTCCGTGTTGGAGAATGTCCGTGTTGGAGAAACTCCGTGTTGGAGAAACTCCGTGTTGGAGAAACTTTATGTTGTAGAAACTCCGTGTTGGAGTAACTCCATGTTGTAGAAACTCCGTGTTGAAGAAACTCCGTGTTGGAGAAACTCCGTGTCGGAGAAACTCCGTGTTGGAGAAACTCCGTGTTGGAGAAACTCCGTGTTTTAGAAACTCCATGTTGGAGAAAGTCCGTGTTGGAGAATGTCCGTGTTGGAGATACTCCGTGTTGGAGAAACTCCGTGTTGGAGAAAACTCCGTGTTGAAGAAACTCCGTGTTTTAGAAACTCCGTGTTGGAGAAACTCCGTGTTGTAGAAACTCCGTGTTAGAGAAACTCCATGTTGGAGAACCTTCTGGTTGGAGAAACTCCTTGTTGGAGAAAATCCTTGTTGGAGAAACTCCGTGTTGAAGAAACTCCGTGTTGGAAAACTCCGTGTTGGAGAAACTCCGTGTTAGAGAAACTCCATGTTGGAGAAAGTCCGTGTTGGAGAATGTCCGTGTTGGAGAAACTCCGTGTTGGAGAAACTCCGTGTTGAAGAAACTTTATGTTGTAGAAACTCCGTGTTGGAGAAACTCCATGTTGTAGAAACTCCGTGTTGGAGAAACTCTGTGTTGGAGAAACTCCCTGTTGAAGATACTCCGTGTTGTAGAAACTCCGTGTTGTAGAAACTTCGTGTTGGAGATAATCCATGTTGGAGAAACTCCATGTTGGAGAAATTCCGTGCTGCAGAAAATCCGCGCTGGGGAAACTACGCGCTGGAGAATCTCCGCGCTGGAGAGACTTCGTGTTGGAGAAACTCCGTGTTGCAGAAACTCCGTGTTGGAGAAACTCCGTGTGTGAGAAACTCCGTGTTGGAGAAACTCCTTGTTGGAGAAACTCCGTGTTGGAGAAACTCCGTGTTGGAGAAAACTTCGTGTTGGAGAAACTCCGTGTTTTAGAAACTCCGTGTTGGAGAAACTCCCTGTTGTAGAAACTCCGTGTTAGAGAAACTCCATGTTGGAGAACCTTCTGGTTGGAGAAACTCCTTGTTGGAGAAAATCCTTGTTGGAGAAACTCCATGTTGGAGAAACTCCGTGTTGGAGAAACTCCGTGTTGGAGAAACTCCGTGTTGTGGAAACTCCGTGTTGGGGAAATGCCGAGATGCAGAAACTTCATGTTGTAGAAACTTCGTGTTGAAGAAACTCCCTGTTGGAGAAACTCCGTGTTGGAGAAACTCCGTGTTAGAGAAACTCCATGTTGGAGAAAGTCCGTGTTGGAGAATGTCCGTGTTGGAGAAACTCCGTGTTGGAGAAACTTCGTGTTGGAGAAACTTTATGTTGTAGAAACTCCGTGTTGGAGAAACTCCATGTTGTAGAAACTCCGTGTTGGAGAAACTGTGTTGGAGAAACTCCCTGTTGAAGAAACTCCGTGTTGTAGAAACTCCGTGTTGGAGATAATCCATGTTGGAGAAACTCCATGTTGGAGAAACTCCATGCTGCAGAAAATCCGCGCTGGGGAAACTACGCGCTGGAGAATCTCCGCGCTGGAGAGACTTCGTGTTGGAGAAACTCCGTGTTGCAGAAACTCCGTGTTGGAGAAACTCCGTGTGTGAGAAACTCCGAGTTGGAGAAACTCCGTGTTGGAGAAGCTCCGTGTTGCAGAAACTTCGTATCGGAGAAAGTCCGTGTCGGAGAAACTCCGTGTTGTAGAAGCTTCGTGTTGGCGAAACTCCATGTTGTAGAAACTTCGTGTTGGAGAAACTCTGTGTTGGAGAAACTTATTGGTAGAGAAACTCCGTGATGGAGAAACTTCGTGCTGGAGAAACTTCGTGTTGTAGAAACTGTGTCGGAGAAACTCCGTGTTGGAGAAACTCCATGTCGGAGAAACTCCGTGTTGGAGGAACTTCCTCTTGGAGAATCTCCGTGTCGGAGAAACTCCATGTTGGAGAAACTCCGTGTTGGAGAAACTCCGTGTCGGGGAAACTCCGTGTTGGAGAAACTCCGTGTTGGAGAAACTCCGTGTTGGAGAAAATCCTTGTTGGAGAAACTCCGTGTTATAGCAACTCCGTGTTGGAGAAACTCCGTGCTGGAGAAACTCTGTGTTGGAGAAACTCCGTGTTGGAGAAACACCACGTTAGAGAAACTCCGTGTTGGAGAAAATTCCTGTTGGAGAAACTCCGTGCTAGAGAAACTCCGGGTTTGAGACACTCCACGTTGGAGAATCTCCTTGTTGGAAAAGCCTTGTTTGAGAAACCCCTTGTTGGAGAAACTCCGTGTTGGAGAAACTCCGTGCTGGGGAAACTTCGTGTTGGGGAAACGCCGTGATGGAGAAACTCCATCTTGGATAAACTCCGTGGCGGAGTACCTTCGTGTTGGAGAAAATCCTTGTTGGAGAAACTCCGCGCTGGAGAAACTTTGTGTTGGAGAAACTCCGCGTTGGAGAAACTCCGTGTTGGAGAAACTCCGTGTCGGAGAAACTCCGTATTGGAGAAACTCCGTGTTGGAGAAACTTTATGTTGGAGAAACTCCATGTCGAAGAAACTTCGTATTGGAGAAACTCCGTGTTGGAGAAACTTTATGTTGTAGAAACTCCGTGTTGGAGAAACTCCATGTTGTAGAAACTCCGTGTTAGAGAAATTCCATGTTGGAGAAAGTCCGTGTTGGAGAATGTCCGTGTTGGAGAAACTCCGTGTTGGAGAAACTCCGTGTTGGAGAAACTTTGTTGTAGCAACTCCGTGTTGGAGAAACTCCATGTTGTAGAAACTCCGTGTTGAAGAAACTCCGTGTTGGAGAAACTCCGTGTCGGAGAAACTCCGTGTTGGAGAAACTCCGTGTTGGAGAAACTCCGTGTTGGAGAAACTCCGTGTTTTAGAAACTCCGTGTTGGAGAAACTCCATGTTGGAGAAAGTCCGTGTTGGAGAATGTCCGTGTTGCAGAAACTCCGTGTTGGAGAAACTCCGTGTGTGAGAAACTCCGTGTTGGAGAAACTCCTTGTTGGAGAAACTCCGTGTTGGAGAAACTCCGTGTTGGAGAAAACTCCGTGTTGGAGAAACTCCGTGTTTTAGAAACTCCGTGTTGGAGAAACTCCCTGTTGTAGAAACTCCGTGTTAGAGAAACTCCATGTTGGAGAACCTTCTGGTTGGAGAAACTCCTTGTTGGAGAAAATCCTTGTTGGAGAAACTCCATGTTGGAGAAACTCCGTGTTGGAGAAACTCCGTGTTGTGGAAACTCCGTGTTGGGGAAACGCCGAGATGCAGAAACTTCATGTTGTAGAAACTTCGTGTTGAAGAAACTCCCTGTTGGAGAAACTCCGTGTTGGAGAAACTCCGTGTTAGAGAAACTCCATGTTGGAGAAAGTCCGTGTTGGAGAATGTCCGTGTTGGAGAAACTCCGTGTTGGAGAAACTTCGTGTTGGAGAAACTTTATGTTGTAGAAACTCCGTGTTGGAGAAACTCCATGTTGTAGAAACTCCGTGTTGGAGAAACTGTGTTGGAGAAACTCCCTGTTGAAGAAACTCCGTGTTGTAGAAACTCCGTGTTGGAGATAATCCATGTTGGAGAAACTCCATGTTGGAGAAACTCCATGCTGCAGAAAATCCGCGCTGGGGAAACTACGCGCTGGAGAATCTCCGCGCTGGAGAGACTTCGTGTTGGAGAAACTCCGTGTTGCAGAAACTCCGTGTTGGAGAAACTCCGTGTGTGAGAAACTCCGAGTTGGAGAAACTCCGTGTTGGAGAAGCTCCGTGTTGCAGAAACTTCGTATCGGAGAAAGTCCGTGTCGGAGAAACTCCGTGTCGCAGAAACTTCGTGTTGTAGAAACTCCGTGTTGTAGAAACGTCGTGTTGGAGAAACTCCGTGTTGTAGAAGCTTCGTGTTGGCGAAACTCCATGTTGTAGAAACTTCGTGTTGGAGAAACTCTGTGTTGGGAGAAACTTATTGTTAGAGAAACTCCGTGATGGAGAAACTTCGTGCTGGAGAAACTTCGTGTTGTAGAAACTGTGTCGGAGAAACTCCGTGTTGGAGAAACTCCATGTCGGAGAAACTCCGTGTTGGAGGAACTCCCTCTTGGAGAATCTCCGTGTCGGAGAAACTCCATGTTGGAGAAACTCCGTGTTGGAGAAACTCCGTGTCGGGGAAACTCCGTGTTGGAGAAACTCCGTGTTGGAGAAACTCCGTGTTGGAGAAAATCCTTGTTGGAGAAACTCCGTGTTATAGCAACTCCGTGTTGGAGAAACTCTGCGCTGGAGAAACTCCGCGCTGGAGAAACTCCGTTTTGGAGAAACTCCGTGCTGGAGAAACTCTGTGTTGGAGAAACTCCGTGTTGGAGAAACACCACGTTAGAGAAACTCCGTGTTGGAGAAAATTCCAGTTGGAGAAACTCCGTGCTAGAGAAACTCCGGGTTTGAGACACTCCACGTTGGAGAATCTCCTTGTTGGAAAAGCCTTGTTTGAGAAACCCCTTGTTGGAGAAACTCCGTGTTGGAGAAACTCCGTGCTGGGGAAACTTCGTGTTGGGGAAACGCCGTGATGGAGAAACTCCATCTTGGATAAACTCCGTGGCGGAGTACCTTCGTGTTGGAGAAAATCCTTGTTGGAGAAACTCCGTGCTATAGCAACTCCGTGTTGGAGAAACTCCGCGCTGGAGAAACTCCGTGTTCGAATAACTCCGTGTTGGAGGAACTCTGTGTTGGAGAAACTCCGTGTTGGAGAAACTCCGTGTCGGAGAAACTCCGTATTGGAGAAACTCCGTGTTGGAGAAACTTAATGTTGGAGAAACTCCATGTCGAAGAAACTTCGTATTGGAGAAACTCCGTGTTGGAGAAACTTTATGTTGTAGAAACTCCGTGTTGGAGAAACTCCATGTTGTAGAAACTCCGTGTTGAAGAAACTCCTTGTTGGAGAAACTCCGTGTTGGAGATACTCCGTGTTAGAGAAATTCCATGTTGGAGAAAGTCCGTGTTGGAGAAACTCCGTGTGGGAGAAACTCCGAGTTGGAGAAACTCCGTGTTGGAGAAGCTCCGTGTTGCAGAAACTTCGTGTTGAAGAAACTCCTTGTTGGAGAAACGTCGTGTTGGAGAAACTCCGTGTTGTAGAAGCTTCGTGTTGGCGAAACTCCATGTTGTAGAAACTTCGTGTTGGAGAAACTCTGTGTTGGAGAAACTTATTGTTAGAGAAACTCCGTGATGGAGAAACTTCGTGCTGGAGAAACTTCGTGTTGTAGAGACTGTGTCGGAGAAACTCCGTGTTGGAGAAACTCCATGTCGGAGAAACTCCGTGTTGGAGGAACTCCCTCTTGGAGAAACTTTATGTTGTAGAAACTCCGTGTTGGAGAAACTCCATGTTGTAGAAACTCCGTGTTGAAGAAACTCCGTGTTGGAGAAACTTTATGTTGTAGAAACTCCGTGTTGGAGAAACTCCATGTTGTAGAAACTCCGTGTTGAAGAAACTCCTTGTTGGAGAAACTCCGTGTTGGAGAAACTCCGTGTTAGAGAAATTCCATGTTGGAGAAAGTCCGTGTCGGAGAAACTCCGTGTCGCAGAAACTTCGTGTTGTAGAAACTCCATGTTGTAGAAACGTCGTGTTGTAGAAACTCCGTGTTGGAGATAATCCATGTTGGAGAAACTCCATGTTGGAGAAACTCCATGCTGCAGAAAATCCGCGCTGGGGAAACTACGCGCTGGAGAATCTCCGCGCTGGAGAGACTTCGTGTTGGAGAAACTCCGTGTCGCAGAAACTCCGTGTTGGAGAAACTCCGTGTGTGAGAAACTCCGTGTTGGAGAAACTCCGTGTTGCAGAAACTCCGTGTTGGAGAAGCTCCGTGTGTGAGAAACTCCGTGTTGGAGAAACTCCTTGTTGGAGAAACTCCGTGTTAGAGAAACTCCATGTTGGAGAACCTTCTGGTTGGAGAAACTCCTTGTTGGAGAAAATCCTTGTTGGAGAAACTCCATGTTGGAGATACTCCGTGTTGGAGAAACTCCGTGTTGGAGAAACTCCGTGTTGTGGAAACTCCGTGTTGGGGAAACGCCGAGATGCAGAAACTTCATGTTGCAGAAACTTCTTGTTGAAGAAACTCCGTGTTGGAGAAACTCCGTGTTGGAGAAACTCCGTGTTAGAGAAACTCCGTGTTGGAGAAACTCCATGTCGGAGAAACTCCGTGTTGGAGGAACTCCCTCTTGGAGAATCTCCGTGTCGGAGAAACTCCATGTTGGAGAAACTCCGTGTTGGAGAAACTCCGTGTCTGGGAAACTCCGTGTTGGAGAAAATCCGTGTTGGAGAAACTCCGTGTTGGAGAAAATCCTTGTTGGAGAAACTCCGTGCTATAGCAACTCCGTGTTGGAGAAACTCTGCGCTGGAGAAACTCCGCGCTGGAGAAACTCCGTGTTGGAGAAACTCCGTGTTGGAGAAACCCTGTGTTGGAGAAAATTCCTGTTGGAGAAACTCCGTGCTAGAGAAACTCCGTGTTTGAGACACTCCACGTTGGAGAATCTCCTTGTTGGAAAAGCCTTGTTTGAGAAACACTTTGTTGGAGAAACTCCGTGTTGGAGAAACTCCGTGCTGGGGAAACTTCGTGTTGGGGAAACGCCGTGTTGGAGAAACTCGATGTTGGATAAACTCCGTGGCGGAGAAACTTCGTGTTGGAGAAAATCCTTGTTGGAGAAACTCCGTGCTATAGCAACTCCGCGCTGGAGAAACTCCGTGTTCGAAAAACTCCGTGTTGGAGGAACTCTGTGTTGGAGAAACTCCGTGTTGGAGAAACTCCGCGCTGGAGAAACTTCGTGTTGGAGAAACTCCGCGTTGGAGAAACTCCGTGTTGGAGAATCTCCGTGTTGGAGAAACTCCGTGTCGGAGAAACTCCGTATTGGAGAAACTCCGTGTTGGAGAAACTTTATATTGGAGAAACTCCATGTCGAAGAAACTTCGTATTGGAGAAACTCCGTGTTGGAGAAACTTTATGTTGTAGAAACTCCGTGTTGGAGAAACTCCATGTTGTAGAAACTCCGTGTTGAAGAAACTCCGTGTTGGAGAAACTCCGTGTTGGAGAAACTCCGTGTTAGAGAAATTCCATGTTGGAGAAAGTCCGTGTTGGAGAATGTCCGTGTTGGAGAAACTCCGTGTTGGAGAAACTTTATGTTGTAGAAACTCCGTGTTGGAGTAACTCCATGTTGTAGAAACTCCGTGTTGAAGAAACTCCGTGTTGGAGAAACTCCGTGTCGGAGAAACTCCGTGTTGGAGAAACTCCGTGTTGGAGAAACTCCGTGTTTTAGAAACTCCGTGTTGGAGAAACTCCATGTTGGAGAAAGTCCGTGTTGGAGAATGTCCGTGTTGGAGAAACTCCGTGTTGGAGAAACTCCGTGTTGGAGAAAACTCCGTGTTGAAGAAACTCCGTGTTTTAAAAACTCCGTGTTGGAGAAACTTTGTGTTGTAGAAACTCCGTGTTAGAGAAACTCCATGTTGGAGAACCTTCTGGTTGGAGAAACTCCTTGTTGGAGAAAATCCTTGTTGGAGAAACTCCGTGTTGGAGAAACTCCGTGTTGGAAAACTCCGTGTTCGAGAAACTCCGTGTTAGAGAAACTCAATGTTGGAGAAAGTCCGTGTTGGAGAATGTCCGTGTTGGAGAAACTCCGTGTTGGAGAAACTCCGTGTTGGAGAAACTTTATGTTGTAGAAACTCCGTGTTGGAGAAACTCCATGTTGTAGAAACTCCGTGTTGGAGAAACTCTGTGTTGGAGAAACTCCCTGTTGAAGATACTCCGTGTTGTAGAAACTCCGTGTTGTAGAAACTCCGTGTTGGAGATAATCCATGTTGGAGAAACTCCATGGAGAAACTCCGTGCTGCAGAAAATCCGCGCTGGGGAAACTACGCGCTGGAGGATCTCCGCGCTGGAGAGACTTCGTGTTGGAGAAACTCCGTGTTGCAGAAACTCCGTGTTGGAGAAACTCCGTGTGTGAGAAACTCCGTGTTGGAGAAACTCCTTGTTGGAGACACTCCGTGTTGGAGAAACTCCGTGTTGGAGAAAACTCTGTGTTGGAGAAACTCCGTGTTTTAGAAACTCCGTGTTGGAGAAACTCCCTGTTGTAGAAACTCCGTGTTAGAGAAACTCCATGTTGGAGAACCTTCTGGTTGGAGAAACTCCTTGTTGGAGAAAATCCTTGTTGGAGAAACTCCATGTTGGAGAAACTCCGTGTTGGAGAAACTCCGTGTTGGAGAAACTCCGTGTTGTGGAAACTCCGTGTTGGGGAAACGCCGAGATGCAGAAACTTCATGTTGTAGAAACTTCGTGTTGAAGAAACTCCGTGTTGGAGAAACTCCGCGTTGGAGAAACTCCGTGTTAGAGAAACTCCATGTTGGAGAAAGTCCGTGTTGGAGAATGTCCGTGTTGGAGAAACTCCGTGTTGGAGAAACTTCGTGTTGGAGAAACTTTATGTTGTAGAAACTCCGTGTTGGAGAAACTCCATGTTGTAGAAACTCCGTGTTGGAGAAACTGTGTTGGAGAAACTCCCTGTTGAAGAAACTCCGTGTTGTAGAAACTCCGTGTTGGAGATAATCCATGTTGGAGAAACTCCATGTTGGAGAAACTCCATGCTGCAGAAAATCCGCGCTGGGGAAACTACGCACTGGAGAATCTCCGCGCTGGAGAGACTTCTTGTTGGAGAAACTCCGTGTTGCTGAAACTCCGTGTTGGAGAAACTCCGTGTGTGAGAAACTCCGAGTTGGAGAAACTCCGTGTTGGAGAAGCTCCGTGTTGCAGAAACTTCGTATCGGAGAAAGTCCGTGTCGGAGAAACTCCGTGTCGCAGAAACTTCGTGTTGTAGAAACTCCATGTTGTAGAAACGTCTTGTTGGAGAAACTCCGTGTTGGAGAAACTTATTGTTAGAGAAACTCCGTGATGGAGAAACTTCGTGCTGGAGAAACTTCGTGTTGTAGAAACTGTGTCGGAGAAACTCCGTGTTGGAGAAACTCCATGTCGGAGAAACTCCGTGTTGGAGGAACTCCCTCTTGGAGAATCTCCGTGTCGGAGAAACTCCATGTTGGAGAAACTCCGTGTTGGAGAAACTCCGTGTCGGGGAAACTCCGTGTTGGAGAAACTCCGTGTTGGAGAAACTCCGTGTTGGAGAAAATCCTTGTTGGAGAAACTCCGTGGTATAGCAACTCCGTGTTGGAGAAACTCTGCGCTGGAGAAACTCCGCGCTGGAGAAACTCCGTGTTGGAGAAACTCCGTGTTGGAGAAACTCTGTGTTGGAGAAACTCCGTGTTGGAGAAACACCACGTTAGAGAAACTCCGTGTTGGAGAAAATTCCTGTTGGAGAAACTCCGTGCTAGAGAAACTCCGGGTTTGAGACACTCCACGTTGGAGAATCTCCTTGTTGGAAAAGCCTTGTTTGAGAAACCCCTTGTTGGAGAAACTCCGTGCTGGGGAAACTCCGTGCTGGGGAAACTTCGTGTTGGGGAAACGCCGTGATGGAGAAACTCCATGTTGGATAAACTCCGTGGCGGAGAAACTTCGTGTTGGAGAAAATCCTTGTTGGAGAAACTCCGTGCTATAGCAACTCCGTGTTGGAGAAACATTATGTTGTAGAAACTCCGTGTTGGAGAAACTCCATGTTGTAGAAACTCCGTGTTGGAGAAACTCTGTGTTGGAGAAACTCCCTGTTGAAGATACTCCGTGTTGTAGAAACTCCGTGTTGTAGAAACTCCGTGTTGGAGATAATCCATGTTGGAGAAACTCCATGGAGAAACTCCGTGCTGCAGAAAATCCGCGCTGGGGAAACTACGCGCTGGAGGATCTCCGCGCTGGAGAGACTTCGTGTTGGAGAAACTCCGTGTTGCAGAAACTCCGTGTTGGAGAAACTCCGTGTGTGAGAAACTCCGTGTTGGAGAAACTCCTTGTTGGAGACACTCCGTGTTGGAGAAACTCCGTGTTGGAGAAAACTCTGTGTTGGAGAAACTCCGTGTTTTAGAAACTCCGTGTTGGAGAAACTCCCTGTTGTAGAAACTCCGTGTTAGAGAAACTCCATGTTGGAGAACCTTCTGGTTGGAGAAACTCCTTGTTGGAGAAAATCCTTGTTGGAGAAACTCCATGTTGGAGAAACTCCGTGTTGGAGAAACTCCGTGTTGGAGAAACTCCGTGTTGTGGAAACTCCGTGTTGGGGAAACGCCGAGATGCAGAAACTTCATGTTGTAGAAACTTCGTGTTGAAGAAACTCCGTGTTGGAGAAACTCCGCGTTGGAGAAACTCCGTGTTAGAGAAACTCCATGTTGGAGAAAGTCCGTGTTGGAGAATGTCCGTGTTGGAGAAACTCCGTGTTGGAGAAACTTCGTGTTGGAGAAACTTTATGTTGTAGAAACTCCGTGTTGGAGAAACTCCATGTTGTAGAAACTCCGTGTTGGAGAAACTGTGTTGGAGAAACTCCCTGTTGAAGAAACTCCGTGTTGTAGAAACTCCGTGTTGGAGATAATCCATGTTGGAGAAACTCCATGTTGGAGAAACTCCATGCTGCAGAAAATCCGCGCTGGGGAAACTACGCACTGGAGAATCTCCGCGCTGGAGAGACTTCGTGTTGGAGAAACTCCGTGTTGCTGAAACTCCGTGTTGGAGAAACTCCGTGTGTGAGAAACTCCGAGTTGGAGAAACTCCGTGTTGGAGAAGCTCCGTGTTGCAGAAACTTCGTATCGGAGAAAGTCCGTGTCGGAGAAACTCCGTGTCGCAGAAACTTCGTGTTGTAGAAACTCCATGTTGTAGAAACGTCTTGTTGGAGAAACTCCGTGTTGGAGAAACTTATTGTTAGAGAAACTCCGTGATGGAGAAACTTCGTGCTGGAGAAACTTCGTGTTGTAGAAACTGTGTCGGAGAAACTCCGTGTTGGAGAAACTCCATGTCGGAGAAACTCCGTGTTGGAGGAACTCCCTCTTGGAGAATCTCCGTGTCGGAGAAACTCCATGTTGGAGAAACTCCGTGTTGGAGAAACTCCGTGTCGGGGAAACTCCGTGTTGGAGAAACTCCGTGTTGGAGAAACTCCGTGTTGGAGAAAATCCTTGTTGGAGAAACTCCGTGGTATAGCAACTCCGTGTTGGAGAAACTCTGCGCTGGAGAAACTCCGCGCTGGAGAAACTCCGTGTTGGAGAAACTCCGTGTTGGAGAAACTCTGTGTTGGAGAAACTCCGTGTTGGAGAAACACCACGTTAGAGAAACTCCGTGTTGGAGAAAATTCCTGTTGGAGAAACTCCGTGCTAGAGAAACTCCGGGTTTGAGACACTCCACGTTGGAGAATCTCCTTGTTGGAAAAGCCTTGTTTGAGAAACCCCTTGTTGGAGAAACTCCGTGCTGGGGAAACTCCGTGCTGGGGAAACTTCGTGTTGGGGAAACGCCGTGATGGAGAAACTCCATGTTGGATAAACTCCGTGGCGGAGAAACTTCGTGTTGGAGAAAATCCTTGTTGGAGAAACTCCGTGCTATAGCAACTCCGTGTTGGAGAAACTCCGCGCTGGAGAAACTCCGTGTTCGAATAACTCCGTGTTGGAGGAACTCTGTGTTGGAGAAACTCCGTGTTGGAGAAACTCCGCGCTGGAGAAACTTCGTGTTGGAGAAACTCCGCGTTGGAGAAACTCCGTGTTGGAGAAACTCCGTGTCGGAGAAACTCCGTATTGGAGAAACTCCGTGTTGGAGAAACTTTATGTTGGAGAAACTCCATGTCGAAGAAACTTCGTATTGGAGAAACTCCGTGTTGGAGAAACTTTATGTTGTAGAAACTCCGTGTTGGAGAAACTCCATGTTGTAGAAACTCCGTGTTGAATAAACTCCTTGTTGGAGAAACTCCGTGTTGGAGAAACTCCGTGTTAGAGAAACTCCATGTTGGAGAAACTCCGTGTTGGAGAAACTCCGTGTCTGGGAAACTCCGTGTTGGAGAAAATCCGTGTTGGAGAAACTCCGTGTTGGAGAAAATCCTTGTTGGAGAAACTCCGTGCTATAGCAACTCCGTGTTGGAGAAACTCTGCGCTGGAGAAACTCCGCGCTGGAGAAACTCCGTGTTGGAGAAACTCCGTGTTGGAGAAACCCTGTGTTGGAGAAAATTCCTGTTGGAGAAACTCCGTGCTAGAGAAACTCCGTGTTTGAGACACTCCACGTTGGAGAATCTCCTTGTTGGAAAAGCCTTGTTTGAGAAACACTTTGTTGGAGAAACTCCGTGTTGGGGAAACTCCGTGCTGGGGAAACTTCGTGTTGGGGAAACGCCGTGTTGGAGAAACTCGATGTTGGATAAACTCCGTGGCGGAGAAACTTCGTGTTGGAGAAAATCCTTGTTGGAGAAACTCCGTGCTATAGCAACTCCGCGCTGGAGAAACTCCGTGTTCGAAAAACTCCGTGTTGGAGGAACTCTGTGTTGGAGAAACTCCGTGTTGGAGAAACTCCGCGCTGGAGAAACTTCGTGTTGGAGAAACTCCGCGTTGGAGAAACTCCGTGTTGGAGAATCTCCGTGTTGGAGAAACTCCGTGTCGGAGAAACTCCGTATTGGAGAAACTCCGTGTTGGAGAAACTTTATATTGGAGAAACTCCATGTCGAAGAAACTTCGTATTGGAGAAACTCCGTGTTGGAGAAACTTTATGTTGTAGAAACTCCGTGTTGGAGAAACTCCATGTTGTAGAAACTCCGTGTTGAAGAAACTCCGTGTTGGAGAAACTCCGTGTTGGAGAAACTCCGTGTTAGAGAAATTCCATGTTGGAGAAAGTCCGTGTTGGAGAATGTCCGTGTTGGAGAAACTCCGTGTTGGAGAAACTCCGTGTTGGAGAAACTTTATGTTGTAGAAACTCCGTGTTGGAGTAACTCCATGTTGTAGAAACTCCGTGTTGAAGAAACTCCGTGTTGGAGAAACTCCGTGTCGGAGAAACTCCGTGTTGGAGAAACTCCGTGTTGGAGAAACTCCGTGTTTTAGAAACTCCGTGTTGGAGAAACTCCATGTTGGAGAAAGTCCGTGTTGGAGAATGTCCGTGTTGGAGAAACTCCGTGTTGGAGAAACTTCGTGTTGGAGAAACTTTATGTTGTAGAAACTCCGTGTTGGAGAAACTCCATGTTGTAGAAACTCCGTGTTGGAGAAACTGTGTTGGAGAAACTCCCTGTTGAAGAAACTCCGTGTTGTAGAAACTCCGTGTTGGAGATAATCCATGTTGGAGAAACTCCATGTTGGAGAAACTCCATGCTGCAGAAAATCCGCGCTGGGGAAACTACGCGCTGGAGAATCTCCGCGCTGGAGAGACTTCGTGTTGGAGAAACTCCGTGTTGCAGAAACTCCGTGTTGGAGAAACTCCGTGTGTGAGAAACTCCGAGTTGGAGAAACTCCGTGTTGGAGAAGCTCCGTGTTGCAGAAACTTCGTATCGGAGAAAGTCCGTGTCGGAGAAACTCCGTGTCGCAGAAACTTCGTGTTGTAGAAACTCCATGTTGTAGAAACGTCTTGTTGGAGAAACTCCGTGTTGGAGAAACTTATTGTTAGAGAAACTCCGTGATGGAGAAACTTCGTGCTGGAGAAACTTCGTGTTGTAGAAACTGTGTCGGAGAAACTCCGTGTTGGAGAAACTCCATGTCGGAGAAACTCCGTGTTGGAGGAACTCCCTCTTGGAGAATCTCCGTGTCGGAGAAACTCCATGTTGGAGAAACTCCGTGTTGGAGAAACTCCGTGTCGGGGAAACTCCGTGTTGGAGAAACTCCGTGTTGGAGAAACTCCGTGTTGGAGAAAATCCTTGTTGGAGAAACTCCGTGTTATAGCAACTCCGTGTTGGAGAAACTCTGCGCTGGAGAAACTCCGCGCTGGAGAAACTCCGTGTTGGAGAAACTCCGTGTTGGAGAAACTCTGTGTTGGAGAAACTCCATGTTGGAGAAACACCACGTTAGAGAAACTCCGTGTTGGAGAAAATTCCTGTTGGAGAAACTCCGTGCTAGAGAAACTCCGGGTTTGAGACACTCCACGTTGGAGAATCTCCTTGTTGGAAAAGCCTTGTTTGAGAAACCCCTTGTTGGAGAAACTCCGTGTTGGAGAAACTCCGTGCTGGGGAAACTTCGTGTTGGGGAAACTCCGTGCTGGGGAAACTTCGTGTTGGAGAAACTCCGTGTCGGAGAAACTCCGTGTTCGAATAACTCCGTGTTGGAGGAACTCTGTGTTGGAGAAACTCCGTGCTGGAGAAACTCCGCGCTGGAGAAACTTCGTGTTGGAGAAACTCCGCGTTGGAGAAACTCCGTGTTGGAGAAACTCCGTGTCGGAGAAACTCCGTATTGGAGAAACTCCGTGTTGGAGAAACTTTATGTTGGAGAAACTCCATGTCGAAGAAACTTCGTATTGGAGAAACTCCGTGTTGGAGAAACTTTATGTTGTAGAAACTCCGTGTTGGAGAAACTCCATGTTGTAGAAACTCCGTGTTGAATAAACTCCTTGTTGGAGAAACTCCGTGTTGGAGAAACTCCGTGTTAGAGAAATTCCATGTTGGAGAAAGTCCGTGTTGGAGAATGTCCGTGTTGGAGAAACTCCGTGTTGGAGAAACTCCGTGTTGGAGAAACTTTGTTGTAGCAACTCCGTGTTGGAGAAACTCCATGTAGAAACTCCGTGTTGGAGAAACTCCGTGTCGGAGAAACTCCGTGTTGGAGAAACTCCGTGTTGGAGAAACTCCGTGTTGGAGAAACTTCGTGTTTTAGAAACTCCGTGTTGGAGAAACTCCATGTTGGAGAAAGTCCGTGTTGGAGAATGTCCGTGTTGGAGAAACTCCGTGTTGGAGTGCTCCGTGTTGGAGAAACTCCGTGTTAGAGAAACTCCATGTTGGAGAACCTTCTGGTTGGAGAAACTCCTTGTTGGAGAAAATCCTTGTTGGAGAAACTCCGTGTTGAAGAAACTCCGTGTTGGAAAACTCCGTGTTGGAGAAACTCCGTGTTAGAGAAACTCCATGTTGGAGAAAGTCCGTGTTGGAGAATGTCCGTGTTGGAGAAACTCCGTGTTGGAGAAACTCCGTGTTGGAGAAACTTTATGTTGTAGAAACTCCGTGTTGTAGAAACTCCATGTTGTAGAAACTCCGTGTTGGAGAAACTCTGTGTTGGAGAAACTCCCTGTTGAAGATACTCCGTGTTGTAGAAACTCCGTGTTGTAGAAACTTCGTGTTGGAGATAATCCATGTTGGAGAAACTCCATGTTGGAGAAACTCCATGCTGCAGAAAATTCGCGCTGGGGAAACTACGCGCTGGAGAATCTCCGCGCTGGAGAGACTTCGTGTTGGAGAAACTCCGTGTTGCAGAAACTCCCTCTTGGAGAATATCCGTGTCGGAGAAACTCCATGTTGGAGAAACTCCGTGTTGGAGAAACTCCGTGTCGGGGAAACTCCGTGTTGGAGAAACTCCGTGTTGGAGAAACTCCGTGTTGGAGAAAATCCTTGTTGGAGAAACTCCGTGTTATAGCAACTCCGTGTTGGAGAAACTCTGCGCTGGAGAAACTCCGCGCTGGAGAAACTCCGTGTTGGAGAAACTCCGTGTTGGAGAAACTCTGTGTTGGAGAAACTCCGTGTTGGAGAAACACCACGTTAGAGAAACTCCGTGTTGGAGAAAATTCCTGTTGGAGAAACTCCGTGCTAGAGAAACTCCGGGTTTGAGACACTCCACGTTGGAGAATCTCCTTGTTGGAAAAGCCTTGTTTGAGAAACCCCTTGTTGGAGAAACTCCGTGCTGGGGAAACTCCGTGCTGGGGAAACTTCGTGTTGGGGAAACGCCGTGATGGAGAAACTCCATGTTGGATAAACTCCGTGGCGGAGAAACTTCGTGTTGGAGAAAATCCTTGTTGGAGAAACTCCGTGCTATAGCAACTCCGTGTTGGAGAAACTCCGCGCTGGAGAAACTCCGTGTTCGAATAACTCCGTGTTGGAGGAACTCTGTGTTGGAGAAACTCCGTGTTGGAGAAACTCCGCGCTGGAGAAACTTCGTGTTGGAGAAACTCCGCGTTGGAGAAACTCCGTGTTGGAGAAACTCCGTGTCGGAGAAACTCCGTATTGGAGAAACTCCGTGTTGGAGAAACTTTATGTTGGAGAAACTCCATGTCGAAGAAACTTCGTATTGGAGAAACTCCGTGTTGGAGAAACTTTATGTTGTAGAAACTCCGTGTTGGAGAAACTCCATGTTGTAGAAACTCCGTGTTGAATAAACTCCTTGTTGGAGAAACTCCGTGTTGGAGAAACTCCGTGTTAGAGAAACTCCATGTTGGAGAAACTCCGTGTTGGAGAAACTCCGTGTCTGGGAAACTCCGTGTTGGAGAAAATCCGTGTTGGAGAAACTCCGTGTTGGAGAAAATCCTTGTTGGAGAAACTCCGTGCTATAGCAACTCCGTGTTGGAGAAACTCTGCGCTGGAGAAACTCCGCGCTGGAGAAACTCCGTGTTGGAGAAACTCCGTGTTGGAGAAACCCTGTGTTGGAGAAAATTCCTGTTGGAGAAACTCCGTGCTAGAGAAACTCCGTGTTTGAGACACTCCACGTTGGAGAATCTCCTTGTTGGAAAAGCCTTGTTTGAGAAACACTTTGTTGGAGAAACTCCGTGTTGGAGAAACTCCGTGCTGGGGAAACTTCGTGTTGGGGAAACGCCGTGTTGGAGAAACTCGATGTTGGATAAACTCCGTGGCGGAGAAACTTCGTGTTGGAGAAAATCCTTGTTGGAGAAACTCCGTGCTATAGCAACTCCGCGCTGGAGAAACTCCGTGTTCGAAAAACTCCGTGTTGGAGGAACTCTGTGTTGGAGAAACTCCGTGTTGGAGAAACTCCGCGCTGGAGAAACTTCGTGTTGGAGAAACTCCGCGTTGGAGAAACTCCGTGTTGGAGAATCTCCGTGTTGGAGAAACTCCGTGTCGGAGAAACTCCGTATTGGAGAAACTCCGTGTTGGAGAAACTTTATATTGGAGAAACTCCATGTCGAAGAAACTTCGTATTGGAGAAACTCCGTGTTGGAGAAACTTTATGTTGTAGAAACTCCGTGTTGGAGAAACTCCATGTTGTAGAAACTCCGTGTTGAAGAAACTCCGTGTTGGAGAAACTCCGTGTTGGAGAAACTCCGTGTTAGAGAAATTCCATGTTGGAGAAAGTCCGTGTTGGAGAATGTCCGTGTTGGAGAAACTCCGTGTTGGAGAAACTCCGTGTTGGAGAAACTTTATGTTGTAGAAACTCCGTGTTGGAGTAACTCCATGTTGTAGAAACTCCGTGTTGAAGAAACTCCGTGTTGGAGAAACTCCGTGTCGGAGAAACTCCGTGTTGGAGAAACTCCGTGTTGGAGAAACTCCGTGTTTTAGAAACTCCGTGTTGGAGAAACTCCATGTTGGAGAAAGTCCGTGTTGGAGAATGTCCGTGTTGGAGAAACTCCGTGTTGGAGAAACTTCGTGTTGGAGAAACTTTATGTTGTAGAAACTCCGTGTTGGAGAAACTCCATGTTGTAGAAACTCCGTGTTGGAGAAACTGTGTTGCAGAAACTCCCTGTTGAAGAAACTCCGTGTTGTAGAAACTCCGTGTTGGAGATAATCCATGTTGGAGAAACTCCATGTTGGAGAAACTCCATGCTGCAGAAAATCCGCGCTGGGGAAACTACGCGCTGGAGAATCTCCGCGCTGGAGAGACTTCGTGTTGGAGAAACTCCGTGTTGCAGAAACTCCGTGTTGGAGAAACTCCGTGTGTGAGAAACTCCGAGTTGGAGAAACTCCGTGTTGGAGAAGCTCCGTGTTGCAGAAACTTCGTATCGGAGAAAGTCCGTGTCGGAGAAACTCCGTGTCGCAGAAACTTCGTGTTGTAGAAACTCCATGTTGTAGAAACGTCTTGTTGGAGAAACTCCGTGTTGGAGAAACTTATTGTTAGAGAAACTCCGTGATGGAGAAACTTCGTGCTGGAGAAACTTCGTGTTGTAGAAACTGTGTCGGAGAAACCCCGTGTTGCAGAAACTACATGTCGGAGAAACTCCGTGTTGGAGGAACTCCCTCTTGGAGAATCTCCGTGTCGGAGAAACTCCATGTTGGAGAAACTCCGTGTTGGAGAAACTCCGTGTCGGGGAAACTCCGTGTTGGAGAAACTCCGTGTTGGAGAAACTCCGTGTTGGAGAAAATCCTTGTTGGAGAAACTCCGTGTTATAGCAACTCCGTGTTGGAGAAACTCTGCGCTGGAGAAACTCCGCGCTGGAGAAACTCCGTGTTGGAGAAACTCCGTGTTGGAGAAACTCTGTGTTGGAGAAACTCCATGTTGGAGAAACACCACGTTAGAGAAACTCCGTGTTGGAGAAAATTCCTGTTGGAGAAACTCCGTGCTAGAGAAACTCCGGGTTTGAGACACTCCACGTTGGAGAATCTCCTTGTTGGAAAAGCCTTGTTTGAGAAACCCCTTGTTGGAGAAACTCCGTGTTGGAGAAACTCCGTGCTGGGGAAACTTCGTGTTGGGGAAACTCCGTGCTGGGGAAACTTCGTGTTGGAGAAAATCCTTGTTGGAGAAACTCCGTGCTATAGCAACTCCGTGTTGGAGAAACTCCGCGCTGGAGAAACTCCGTGTTCGAATAACTCCGTGTTGGAGGAACTCTGTGTTGGAGAAACTCCGTGTTGGAGAAACTCCGCGCTGGAGAAACTTCGTGTTGGAGAAACTCCGCGTTGGAGAAACTCCGTGTTGGAGAAACTCCGCGCTGGAGAAACTCCGTGTTGGAGAAACTCCGTGTTGGAGAAACCCTGTGTTGGAGAAAATTCCTGTTGGAGAAACTCCGTGCTAGAGAAACTCCGTGTTTGAGACACTCCACGTTGGAGAATCTCCTTGTTGGAAAAGCCTTGTTTGAGAAACACTTTGTTGGAGAAACTCCGTGTTGGAGAAACTCCGTGCTGGGGAAACTTCGTGTTGGGGAAACGCCGTGTTGGAGAAACTCGATGTTGGATAAACTCCGTGGCGGAGAAACTTCGTGTTGGAGAAAATCCTTGTTGGAGAAACTCCGTGCTATAGCAACTCCGCGCTGGAGAAACTCCGTGTTCGAAAAACTCCGTGTTGGAGGAACTCTGTGTTGGAGAAACTCCGTGTTGGAGAAACTCCGTGTTGGAGAAACTCCGCGCTGGAGAAACTTCGTGTTGGAGAAACTCCGTGTTGGAGAATCTCCGTGTTGGAGAAACTCCGTGTCGGAGAAACTCCGTATTGGAGAAACTCCGTGTTGGAGAAACTTTATATTGGAGAAACTCCATGTCGAAGAAACTTCGTATTGGAGAAACTCCGTGTTGGAGAAACTTTATGTTGTAGAAACTCCGTGTTGGAGAAACTTCATGTTGTAGAAACTCCGTGTTGAAGAAACTCCGTGTTGGAGAAACTCCGTGTTGGAGAAACTCCGTGTTAGAGAAATTCCATGTTGGAGAAAGTCCGTGTTGGAGAATGTCCGTGTTGGAGAAACTCCGTGTTGGAGAAACTTTATGTTGTAGAAACTCCGTGTTGGAGTAACTCCATGTTGTAGAAACTCCGTGTTGAAGAAACTCCGTGTTGGAGAAACTCCGTGTCGGAGAAACTCCGTGTTGGAGAAACTCCGTGTTGGAGAAACTCCGTGTTTTAGAAACTCCGTGTTGGAGAAACTCCATGTTGGAGAAAGTCCGTGTTGGAGAATGTCCGTGTTGGAGAAACTCCGTGTTGGAGAAACTTCGTGTTGGAGAAACTTTATGTTGTAGAAACTCCGTGTTGGAGAAACTCCATGTTGTAGAAACTCCGTGTTGGAGAAACTGTGTTGGAGAAACTCCCTGTTGAAGAAACTCCGTGTTGTAGAAACTCCGTGTTGGAGATAATCCATGTTGGAGAAACTCCATGTTGGAGAAACTCCATGCTGCAGAAAATCCGCGCTGGGGAAACTACGCGCTGGAGAATCTCCGCGCTGGAGAGACTTCGTGTTGGAGAAACTCCGTGTTGCAGAAACTCCGTGTTGGAGAAACTCCGTGTGTGAGAAACTCCGAGTTGGAGAAACTCCGTGTTGGAGAAGCTCCGTGTTGCAGAAACTTCGTATCGGAGAAAGTCCGTGTCGGAGAAACTCCGTGTTGTAGAAGCTTCGTGTTGGCGAAACTCCATGTTGTAGAAACTTCGTGTTGGAGAAACTCTGTGTTGGAGAAACTTATTGGTAGAGAAACTCCGTGATGGAGAAACTTCGTGCTGGAGAAACTTCGTGTTGTAGAAACTGTGTCGGAGAAACTCCGTGTTGGAGAAACTCCATGTCGGAGAAACTCCGTGTTGGAGGAACTCCCTCTTGGAGAATCTCCGTGTCGGAGAAACTCCATGTTGGAGAAACTCCGTGTTGGAGAAACTCCGTGTCGGGGAAACTCCGTGTTGGAGAAACTCCGTGTTGGAGAAACTCCGTGTTGGAGAAAATCCTTGTTGGAGAAACTCCGTGTTATAGCAACTCCGTGTTGGAGAAACTCTGCGCTGGAGAAACTCCGCGCTGGAGAAACTCCGTTTTGGAGAAACTCCGTGCTGGAGAAACTCTGTGTTGGAGAAACTCCGTGTTGGAGAAACACCACGTTAGAGAAACTCCGTGTTGGAGAAAATTCCTGTTGGAGAAACTCCGTGCTAGAGAAACTCCGGGTTTGAGACACTCCACGTTGGAGAATCTCCTTGTTGGAAAAGCCTTGTTTGAGAAACCCCTTGTTGGAGAAACTCCGTGTTGGAGAAACTCCGTGCTGGGGAAACTTCGTGTTGGGGAAACGCCGTGATGGAGAAACTCCATCTTGGATAAACTCCGTGGCGGAGTACCTTCGTGTTGGAGAAAATCCTTGTTGGAGAAACTCCGCGCTGGAGAAACTTTGTGTTGGAGAAACTCCGCGTTGGAGAAACTCCGTGTTGGAGAAACTCCGTGTCGGAGAAACTCCGTATTGGAGAAACTCCGTGTTGGAGAAACTTTATGTTGGAGAAACTCCATGTCGAAGAAACTTCGTATTGGAGAAACTCCGTGTTGGAGAAACTTTATGTTGTAGAAACTCCGTGTTGGAGAAACTCCATGTTGTAGAAACTCCGTGTTAGAGAAATTCCATGTTGGAGAAAGTCCGTGTTGGAGAATGTCCGTGTTGGAGAAACTCCGTGTTGGAGAAACTCCGTGTTGGAGAAACTTTGTTGTAGCAACTCCGTGTTGGAGAAACTCCATGTTGTAGAAACTCCGTGTTGAAGAAACTCCGTGTTGGAGAAACTCCGTGTCGGAGAAACTCCGTGTTGGAGAAACTCCGTGTTGGAGAAACTCCGTGTTGGAGAAACTCCGTGTTTTAGAAACTCCGTGTTGGAGAAACTCCATGTTGGAGAAAGTCCGTGTTGGAGAATGTCCGTGTTGCAGAAACTCCGTGTTGGAGAAACTCCGTGTGTGAGAAACTCCGTGTTGGAGAAACTCCTTGTTGGAGAAACTCCGTGTTGGAGAAACTCCGTGTTGGAGAAAACTCCGTGTTGGAGAAACTCCGTGTTTTAGAAACTCCGTGTTGGAGAAACTCCCTGTTGTAGAAACTCCGTGTTAGAGAAACTCCATGTTGGAGAACCTTCTGGTTGGAGAAACTCCTTGTTGGAGAAAATCCTTGTTGGAGAAACTCCATGTTGGAGAAACTCCGTGTTGGAGAAACTCCGTGTTGTGGAAACTCCGTGTTGGGGAAACGCCGAGATGCAGAAACTTCATGTTGTAGAAACTTCGTGTTGAAGAAACTCCCTGTTGGAGAAACTCCGTGTTGGAGAAACTCCGTGTTAGAGAAACTCCATGTTGGAGAAAGTCCGTGTTGGAGAATGTCCGTGTTGGAGAAACTCCGTGTTGGAGAAACTTCGTGTTGGAGAAACTTTATGTTGTAGAAACTCCGTGTTGGAGAAACTCCATGTTGTAGAAACTCCGTGTTGGAGAAACTGTGTTGGAGAAACTCCCTGTTGAAGAAACTCCGTGTTGTAGAAACTCCGTGTTGGAGATAATCCATGTTGGAGAAACTCCATGTTGGAGAAACTCCATGCTGCAGAAAATCCGCGCTGGGGAAACTACGCGCTGGAGAATCTCCGCGCTGGAGAGACTTCGTGTTGGAGAAACTCCGTGTTGCAGAAACTCCGTGTTGGAGAAACTCCGTGTGTGAGAAACTCCGAGTTGGAGAAACTCCGTGTTGGAGAAGCTCCGTGTTGCAGAAACTTCGTATCGGAGAAAGTCCGTGTCGGAGAAACTCCGTGTCGCAGAAACTTCGTGTTGTAGAAACTCCGTGTTGTAGAAACGTCGTGTTGGAGAAACTCCGTGTTGTAGAAGCTTCGTGTTGGCGAAACTCCATGTTGTAGAAACTTCGTGTTGGAGAAACTCTGTGTTGGAGAAACTTATTGTTAGAGAAACTCCGTGATGGAGAAACTTCGTGCTGGAGAAACTTCGTGTTGTAGAAACTGTGTCGGAGAAACTCCGTGTTGGAGAAACTCCATGTCGGAGAAACTCCGTGTTGGAGGAACTCCCTCTTGGAGAATCTCCGTGTCGGAGAAACTCCATGTTGGAGAAACTCCGTGTTGGAGAAACTCCGTGTCGGGGAAACTCCGTGTTGGAGAAACTCCGTGTTGGAGAAACTCCGTGTTGGAGAAAATCCTTGTTGGAGAAACTCCGTGTTATAGCAACTCCGTGTTGGAGAAACTCTGCGCTGGAGAAACTCCGCGCTGGAGAAACTCCGTTTTGGAGAAACTCCGTGCTGGAGAAACTCTGTGTTGGAGAAACTCCGTGTTGGAGAAACACCACGTTAGAGAAACTCCGTGTTGGAGAAAATTCCAGTTGGAGAAACTCCGTGCTAGAGAAACTCCGGGTTTGAGACACTCCACGTTGGAGAATCTCCTTGTTGGAAAAGCCTTGTTTGAGAAACCCCTTGTTGGAGAAACTCCGTGTTGGAGAAACTCCGTGCTGGGGAAACTTCGTGTTGGGGAAACGCCCTGATGGAGAAACTCCATCTTGGATAAACTCCGTGGCGGAGTACCTTCGTGTTGGAGAAAATCCTTGTTGGAGAAACTCCGTGCTATAGCAACTCCGTGTTGGAGAAACTCCGCGCTGGAGAAACTCCGTGTTCGAATAACTCCGTGTTGGAGGAACTCTGTGTTGGAGAAACTCCGTGTTGGAGAAACTCCGCGCTGGAGAAACTTTGTGTTGGAGAAACTCCGCGTTGGAGAAACTCCGTGTTGGAGAAACTCCGTGTCGGAGAAACTCCGTATTGGAGAAACTCCGTGTTGGAGAAACTTAATGTTGGAGAAACTCCATGTCGAAGAAACTTCGTATTGGAGAAACTCCGTGTTGGAGAAACTTTATGTTGTAGAAACTCCGTGTTGGAGAAACTCCATGTTGTAGAAACTCCGTGTTGAAGAAACTCCTTGTTGGAGAAACTCCGTGTTGGAGAAACTCCGTGTTAGAGAAATTCCATGTTGGAGAAAGTCCGTGTTGGAGAAACTCCGTGTGGGAGAAACTCCGAGTTGGAGAAACTCCGTGTTGGAGAAGCTCCGTGTTGCAGAAACTTCGTATCGGAGAAAGTCCGTGTCGGAGAAACTCCGTGTCGCAGAAACTTCGTGTTGTAGAAACTCCATGTTGTAGAAACGTCGTGTTGGAGAAACTCCGTGTTGTAGAAGCTTCGTGTTGGCGAAACTCCATGTTGTAGAAACTTCGTGTTGGAGAAACTCTGTGTTGGAGAAACTTATTGTTAGAGAAACTCCGTGATGGAGAAACTTCGTGCTGGAGAAACTTCGTGTTGTAGAGACTGTGTCGGAGAAACTCCGTGTTGGAGAAACTCCATGTCGGAGAAACTCCGTGTTGGAGGAACTCCCTCTTGGAGAAACTTTATGTTGTAGAAACTCCGTGTTGGAGAAACTCCATGTTGTAGAAACTCCGTGTTGGAGAAACTCCTTGTTGGAGAAACTCCGTGTTGGAGAAACTCCGTGTTAGAGAAATTCCATGTTGGAGAAAGTCCGTGTTGGAGAATGTCCGTGTTGGAGAAACTCCGTGTTGGAGAAACTCCGTGTTGGAGAAAGTTTATGTTGTAGAAACTCCGTGTTGGAGAAACTTCATGTTGTAGAAACTCCGTGTTGGAGAAACTCTGTGTTGGAGAAACTCCCTGTTGAAGATACTCCGTGTTGTAGAAACTCCGTGTTGTAGAAACTCCGTGTTGGAGATAATCCATGTTGGAGAAACTCCATGTTGGAGAAACTCCATGCTGCAGAAAATCCGCGCTGGGGAAACTACGCGCTGGAGAATCTCCGCGCTGGAGAGACTTCGTGTTGGAGAAACTCCGTGTCGCAGAAACTCCGTGTTGGAGAAACTCCGTGTGTGAGAAACTCCGTGTTGGAGAAACTCCTTGTTGGAGAAACTCCGTGTTGGAGAAACTCCGTGTTGGAGAAAACTCCGTGTTGGAGAAACTCCGTGTTTTAGAAACTCCGTGTTGGAGAAACTCCCTGTTGTAGAAAATCCGTGTTAGAGAAACTCCATGTTGGAGAACCCTCTGGTTGGAGAAACTCCTTGTTGGAGAAAATCCTTGTTGGAGAAACTCCATGTTGGAGAAACTCCGTGTTGGAGAAACTCCGTGTTGGAGAAACTCCGTGTTGTGGAAACTCCGTGTTGGGGAAACGCCGAGATGCAGAAACTTCAAGTGGTAGAAACTTCGTGTTGAAGAAACTCCGTGTTGGAGAAACTCCGTGTTGGAGAAACTCCGTGTTAGAGAAACTCCATGTTGGAGAAAGTCCGTGTTGGAGAATGTCCGTGTTGGAGAAACTCCGTGTTGGAGAAACTTCGTGTTGGAGAAACTTTATGTTGTAGAAACTCCGTGTTGGAGAAACTCCATGTAGAAACTCCGTGTTGGAGAAACTGTGTTGGAGAAACTCCCTGTTGAAGAAACTCCGTGTTGTAGAAACTCCGTGTTGGAGATAATCCATGTTGGAGAAACTCCATGTTGGAGAAACTCCATGCTGCAGAAAATCCGCGCTGGGGAAACTACGCGCTGGAGAATCTCCGCGCTGGAGAGACTTCGTGTTGGAGAAACTCCGTGTTGCAGAAACTCCGTGTTGGAGAAACTCCGTGTGTGAGAAACTCCGAGTTGGAGAAACTCCGTGTTGGAGAAGCTCCGTGTTGCAGAAACTTCGTATCGGAGAAAGTCCGTGTCGGAGAAACTCCGTGTCGCAGAAACTTCGTGTTGTAGAAACTCCATGTTGTAGAAACGTCGTGTTGGAGAAACTCCGTGTTGTAGAAGCTTCGTGTTGGCGAAACTCCAAGTTGTAGAAACTTCGTGTTGGAGAAACTCTGTGTTGGAGAAACTTATTGTTAGAGAAACTCCGTGATGGAGAAACTTCGTGCTGGAGAAACTTCGTGTTGTAGAAACTGTGTCGGAGAAACTCCGTGTTGGAGAAACTCCATGTCAGAGAAACTCCGTGTTGGAGGAACTCCCTCTTGGAGAAACTTTATGTTGTAGAAACTCCGTGTTGGTGAAACTCCATGTTGTAGAAACTCCGTGTTGAAGAAACTCCTTGTTGGAGAAACTCCGTGTTGGAGAAACTCCGTGTTAGAGAAATTCCATGTTGGAGAAAGTCCGTGTTGGAGAATGTCCGTGTTGGAGAAACTCCGTGTTGGAGAAACTCCGTGTTGGAGAAACTTTATGTTGTAGCAACTCCGTGTTGGAGAAACTCCATGTTGTAGAAACTCCGTGTTGAAGAAACTCCGTGTCGGAGAAACTCCGTGTCGGAGAAACTCCGTGTTGGAGAAACTCCATGTTGGAGAAACTCCGTGTTTTAGAAACTCCGTGTTGGAGAAACTCCATGTTGGAGAAAGTCCGTGTTGGAGAATGTCCGTGTTGGAGAAACTCCGTGTTGGAGAAACTCCGTGTTGGAGAAAACTCCGTGTTGGAGAAACTCCGTGTTTTAGAAACTCCGTGTTGGAGAAACTCCGTGTTGTAGAAACTCCGTGTTAGAGAAACTCCATGTTGGAGAACCTTCTGGTTGGAGAAACTCCTTGTTGGAGAAAATCCTTGTTGGAGAAACTCCGTGTTGAAGAAACTCCGTGTTGGAAAACTCCGTGTTGGAGAAACTCCGTGTTAGAGAAACTCCATGTTGGAGAAAGTCCATGTTGGAGAATGTCCGTGTTGGAGAAACTCCGTGTTGGAGAAACTCCGTGTTGGAGAAACTTTATGTTGTAGAAACTCCGTGTTGGAGAAACTCCATGTTGTAGAAACTCCGTGTTGGAGAAACTGTGTTGGAGAAACTCCCTGTTGAAGATACTCCGTGTTGTAGAAACTCCGTGTTGTAGAAACTCCGTGTTGGAGATAATCCATGTTGGAGAAACTCCATGTTGGAGAAACTCCATGCTGCAGTAAATCCGCGCTGGGGAAACTACGCGCTGGAGAATCTCCGCGCTGGAGAGACTTCGTGTTGGAGAAACTCCGTGTTGCAGAAACTCCGTGTTGGAGAAGCTCCGTGTGTGAGAAACTCCGTGTTGGAGAAACTCCTTGTTGGAGAAACTCCGTGTTAGAGAAACTCCATGTTGGAGAACCTTCTGGTTGGAGAAACTCCTTGTTGGAGAAAATCCTTGTTGGAGAAACTCCATGTTGGAGATACTCCGTGTTGGAGAAACTCCGTGTTGGAGAAACTCCGTGTTGTGGAAACTCCGTGTTGGGGAAACGCCGAGATGCAGAAACTTCATGTTGCAGAAACTTCTTGTTGAAGAAACTCCGTGTTGGAGAAACTCCGTGTTGGAGAAACTCCGTGTTAGAGAAACTCCGTGTTGGAGAAACTCCATGTCGGAGAAACTCCGTGTTGGAGGAACTCCCTCTTGGAGAATCTCCGTGTCGGAGAAACTCCATGTTGGAGAAACTCCGTGTTGGAGAAACTCCGTGTCTGGGAAACTCCGTGTTGGAGAAAATCCGTGTTGGAGAAACTCCGTGTTGGAGAAAATCCTTGTTGGAGAAACTCCGTGCTATAGCAACTCCGTGTTGGAGAAACTCTGCGCTGGAGAAACTCCGCGCTGGAGAAACTCCGTGTTGGAGAAACTCCGTGTTGGAGAAACCCTGTGTTGGAGAAAATTCCTGTTGGAGAAACTCCGTGCTAGAGAAACTCCGTGTTTGAGACACTCCACGTTGGAGAATCTCCTTGTTGGAAAAGCCTTGTTTGAGAAACACTTTGTTGGAGAAACTCCGTGTTGGAGAAACTCCGTGCTGGGGAAACTTCGTGTTGGGGAAACGCCGTGTTGGAGAAACTCGATGTTGGATAAACTCCGTGGCGGAGAAACTTCGTGTTGGAGAAAATCCTTGTTGGAGAAACTCCGTGCTATAGCAACTCCGCGCTGGAGAAACTCCGTGTTCGAAAAACTCCGTGTTGGAGGAACTCTGTGTTGGAGAAACTCCGTGTTGGAGAAACTCCGCGCTGGAGAAACTTCGTGTTGGAGAAACTCCGCGTTGGAGAAACTCCGTGTTGGAGAATCTCCGTGTTGGAGAAACTCCGTGTCGGAGAAACTCCGTATTGGAGAAACTCCGTGTTGGAGAAACTTTATATTGGAGAAACTCCATGTCGAAGAAACTTCGTATTGGAGAAACTCCGTGTTGGAGAAACTTTATGTTGTAGAAACTCCGTGTTGGAGAAACTCCATGTTGTAGAAACTCCGTGTTGAAGAAACTCCGTGTTGGAGAAACTCCGTGTTGGAGAAACTCCGTGTTAGAGAAATTCCATGTTGGAGAAAGTCCGTGTTGGAGAATGTCCGTGTTGGAGAAACTCCGTGTTGGAGAAACTTTATGTTGTAGAAACTCCGTGTTGGAGTAACTCCATGTTGTAGAAACTCCGTGTTGAAGAAACTCCGTGTTGGAGAAACTCCGTGTCGGAGAAACTCCGTGTTGGAGAAACTCCGTGTTGGAGAAACTCCGTGTTTTAGAAACTCCGTGTTGGAGAAACTCCATGTTGGAGAAAGTCCGTGTTGGAGAATGTCCGTGTTGGAGAAACTCCGTGTTGGAGAAACTCCGTGTTGGAGAAAACTCCGTGTTGAAGAAACTCCGTGTTTTAAAAAATCCGTGTTGGAGAAACTTTGTGTTGTAGAAACTCCGTGTTAGAGAAACTCCATGTTGGAGAACCTTCTGGTTGGAGAAACTCCTTGTTGGAGAAAATCCTTGTTGGAGAAACTCCGTGTTGGAAAACTCCGTGTTCGAGAAACTCCGTGTTAGAGAAACTCAATGTTGGAGAAAGTCCGTGTTGGAGAATGTCCGTGTTGGAGAAACTCCGTGTTGGAGAAACTCCGTGTTGGAGAAACTTTATGTTGTAGAAACTCCGTGTTGGAGAAACTCCATGTTGTAGAAACTCCGTGTTGGAGAAACTCTGTGTTGGAGAAACTCCCTGTTGAAGATACTCCGTGTTGTAGAAACTCCGTGTTGTAGAAACTCCGTGTTGGAGATAATCCATGTTGGAGAAACTCCATGGAGAAACTCCGTGCTGCAGAAAATCCGCGCTGGGGAAACTACGCGCTGGAGGATCTCCGCGCTGGAGAGACTTCGTGTTGGAGAAACTCCGTGTTGCAGAAACTCCGTGTTGGAGAAACTCCGTGTGTGAGAAACTCCGTGTTGGAGAAACTCCTTGTTGGAGACACTCCGTGTTGGAGAAACTCCGTGTTGGAGAAAACTCTGTGTTGGAGAAACTCCGTGTTTTAGAAACTCCGTGTTGGAGAAACTCCCTGTTGTAGAAACTCCGTGTTAGAGAAACTCCATGTTGGAGAACCTTCTGGTTGGAGAAACTCCTTGTTGGAGAAAATCCTTGTTGGAGAAACTCCATGTTGGAGAAACTCCGTGTTGGAGAAACTCCGTGTTGGAGAAACTCCGTGTTGTGGAAACTCCGTGTTGGGGAAACGCCGAGATGCAGAAACTTCATGTTGTAGAAACTTCGTGTTGAAGAAACTCCGTGTTGGAGAAACTCCGCGTTGGAGAAACTCCGTGTTAGAGAAACTCCATGTTGGAGAAAGTCCGTGTTGGAGAATGTCCGTGTTGGAGAAACTCCGTGTTGGAGAAACTTCGTGTTGGAGAAACTTTATGTTGTAGAAACTCCGTGTTGGAGAAACTCCATGTTGTAGAAACTCCGTGTTGGAGAAACTGTGTTGGAGAAACTCCCTGTTGAAGAAACTCCGTGTTGTAGAAACTCCGTGTTGGAGATAATCCATGTTGGAGAAACTCCATGTTGGAGAAACTCCATGCTGCAGAAAATCCGCGCTGGGGAAACTACGCACTGGAGAATCTCCGCGCTGGAGAGACTTCGTGTTGGAGAAACTCCGTGTTGCTGAAACTCCGTGTTGGAGAAACTCCGTGTGTGAGAAACTCCGAGTTGGAGAAACTCCGTGTTGGAGAAGCTCCGTGTTGCAGAAACTTCGTATCGGAGAAAGTCCGTGTCGAAGAAACTCCGTGTCGCAGAAACTTCGTGTTGTAGAAACTCCATGTTGTAGAAACGTCTTGTTGGAGAAACTCCGTGTTGGAGAAACTTATTGTTAGAGAAACTCCGTGATGGAGAAACTTCGTGCTGGAGAAACTTCGTGTTGTAGAAACTGTGTCGGAGAAACTCCGTGTTGGAGAAACTCCATGTCGGAGAAACTCCGTGTTGGAGGAACTCCCTCTTGGAGAATCTCCGTGTCGGAGAAACTCCATGTTGGAGAAACTCCGTGTTGGAGAAACTCCGTGTCGGGGAAACTCCGTGTTGGAGAAACTCCGTGTTGGAGAAACTCCGTGTTGGAGAAAATCCTTGTTGGAGAAACTCCGTGGTATAGCAACTCCGTGTTGGAGAAACTCTGCGCTGGAGAAACTCCGCGCTGGAGAAACTCCGTGTTGGAGAAACTCCGTGTTGGAGAAACTCTGTGTTGGAGAAACTCCGTGTTGGAGATACACCACGTTAGAGAAACTCCGTGTTGGAGAAAATTCCTGTTGGAGAAACTCCGTGCTAGAGAAACTCCGGGTTTGAGACACTCCACGTTGGAGAATCTCCTTGTTGGAAAAGCCTTGTTTGAGAAACCCCTTGTTGGAGAAACTCCGTGCTGGGGAAACTCCGTGCTGGGGAAACTTCGTGTTGGGGAAACGCCGTGATGGAGAAACTCCATGTTGGATAAACTCCGTGGCGGAGAAACTTCGTGTTGGAGAAAATCCTTGTTGGAGAAACTCCGTGCTATAGCAACTCCGTGTTGGAGAAACTCCGCGCTGGAGAAACTCCGTGTTCGAATAACTCCGTGTTGGAGGAACTCTGTGTTGGAGAAACTCCGTGTTGGAGAAACTCCGCGCTGGAGAAACTTCGTGTTGGAGAAACTCCGCGTTGGAGAAACTCCGTGTTGGAGAAACTCCGTGTCGGAGAAACTCCGTATTGGAGAAACTCCGTGTTGGAGAAACTTTATGTTGGAGAAACTCCATGTCGAAGAAACTTCGTATTGGAGAAACTCCGTGTTGGAGAAACTTTATGTTGTAGAAACTCCGTGTTGGAGAAACTCCATGTTGTAGAAACTCCGTGTTGAATAAACTCCTTGTTGGAGAAACTCCGTGTTGGAGAAACTCCGTGTTAGAGAAACTCCATGTTGGAGAAACTCCGTGTTGGAGAAACTCCGTGTCTGGGAAACTCCGTGTTGGAGAAAATCCGTGTTGGAGAAACTCCGTGTTGGAGAAAATCCTTGTTGGAGAAACTCCGTGCTATAGCAACTCCGTGTTGGAGAAACTCTGCGCTGGAGAAACTCCGCGCTGGAGAAACTCCGTGTTGGAGAAACTCCGTGTTGGAGAAACCCTGTGTTGGAGAAAATTCCTGTTGGAGAAACTCCGTGCTAGAGAAACTCCGTGTTTGAGACACTCCACGTTGGAGAATCTCCTTGTTGGAAAAGCCTTGTTTGAGAAACACTTTGTTGGAGAAACTCCGTGTTGGGGAAACTCCGTGCTGGGGAAACTTCGTGTTGGGGAAACGCCGTGTTGGAGAAACTCGATGTTGGATAAACTCCGTGGCGGAGAAACTTCGTGTTGGAGAAAATCCTTGTTGGAGAAACTCCGTGCTATAGCAACTCCGCGCTGGAGAAACTCCGTGTTCGAAAAACTCCGTGTTGGAGGAACTCTGTGTTGGAGAAACTCCGTGTTGGAGAAACTCCGCGCTGGAGAAACTTCGTGTTGGAGAAACTCCGCGTTGGAGAAACTCCGTGTTGGAGAATCTCCGTGTTGGAGAAACTCCGTGTCGGAGAAACTCCGTATTGGAGAAACTCCGTGTTGGAGAAACTTTATATTGGAGAAACTCCATGTCGAAGAAACTTCGTATTGGAGAAACTCCGTGTTGGAGAAACTTTATGTTGTAGAAACTCCGTGTTGGAGAAACTCCATGTTGTAGAAACTCCGTGTTGAAGAAACTCCGTGTTGGAGAAACTCCGTGTTGGAGAAACTCCGTGTTAGAGAAATTCCATGTTGGAGAAAGTCCGTGTTGGAGAATGTCCGTGTTGGAGAAACTCCGTGTTGGAGAAACTCCGTGTTGGAGAAACTTTATGTTGTAGAAACTCCGTGTTGGAGTAACTCCATGTTGTAGAAACTCCGTGTTGAAGAAACTCCGTGTTGGAGAAACTCCGTGTCGGAGAAACTCCGTGTTGGAGAAACTCCGTGTTGGAGAAACTCCGTGTTTTAGAAACTCCGTGTTGGAGAAACTCCATGTTGGAGAAAGTCCGTGTTGGAGAATGTCCGTGTTGGAGAAACTCCGTGTTGGAGAAACTTCGTGTTGGAGAAACTTTATGTTGTAGAAACTCCGTGTTGGAGAAACTCCATGTTGTAGAAACTCCGTGTTGGAGAAACTGTGTTGGAGAAACTCCCTGTTGAAGAAACTCCGTGTTGTAGAAACTCCGTGTTGGAGATAATCCATGTTGGAGAAACTCCATGTTGGAGAAACTCCATGCTGCAGAAAATCCGCGCTGGGGAAACTACGCGCTGGAGAATCTCCGCGCTGGAGAGACTTCGTGTTGGAGAAACTCCGTGTTGCAGAAACTCCGTGTTGGAGAAACTCCGTGTGTGAGAAACTCCGAGTTGGAGAAACTCCGTGTTGGAGAAGCTCCGTGTTGCAGAAACTTCGTATCGGAGAAAGTCCGTGTCGGAGAAACTCCGTGTCGCAGAAACTTCGTGTTGTAGAAACTCCATGTTGTAGAAACGTCTTGTTGGAGAAACTCCGTGTTGGAGAAACTTATTGTTAGAGAAACTCCGTGATGGAGAAACTTCGTGCTGGAGAAACTTCGTGTTGTAGAAACTGTGTCGGAGAAACTCCGTGTTGGAGAAGCTCCATGTCGGAGAAACTCCGTGTTGGAGGAACTCCCTCTTGGAGAATCTCCGTGCCGGAGAAACTCCATGTTGGAGAAACTCCGTGTTGGAGAAACTCCGTGTCGGGGAAACTCCGTGTTGGAGAAACTCCGTGTTGGAGAAACTCCGTGTTGGAGAAAATCCTTGTTGGAGAAACTCCGTGTTATAGCAACTCCGTGTTGGAGAAACTCTGCGCTGGAGAAACTCCGCGCTGGAGAAACTCCGTGTTGGAGAAACTCCGTGTTGGAGAAACTCTGTGTTGGAGAAACTCCATGTTGGAGAAACACCACGTTAGAGAAACTCCGTGTTGGAGAAAATTCCTGTTGGAGAAACTCCGTGCTAGAGAAACTCCGGGTTTGAGACACTCCACGTTGGAGAATCTCCTTGTTGGAAAAGCCTTGTTTGAGAAACCCCTTGTTGGAGAAACTCCGTGTTGGAGAAACTCCGTGCTGGGGAAACTTCGTGTTGGGGAAACTCCGTGCTGGGGAAACTTCGTGTTGGAGAAAATCCTTGTTGGAGAAACTCCGTGCTATAGCAACTCCGTGTTGGAGAAACTCCGCGCTGGAGAAACTCCGTGTTCGAATAACTCCGTGTTGGAGGAACTCTGTGTTGGAGAAACTCCGTGCTGGAGAAACTCCGCGCTGGAGAAACTTCGTGTTGGAGAAACTCCGCGTTGGAGAAACTCCGTGTTGGAGAAACTCCGTGTCGGAGAAACTCCGTATTGGAGAAACTCCGTGTTGGAGAAACTTTATGTTGGAGAAACTCCATGTCGAAGAAACTTCGTATTGGAGAAACTCCGTGTTGGAGAAACTTTATGTTGTAGAAACTCCGTGTTGGAGAAACTCCATGTTGTAGAAACTCCGTGTTGAATAAACTCCTTGTTGGAGAAACTCCGTGTTGGAGAAACTCCGTGTTAGAGAAATTCCATGTTGGAGAAAGTCCGTGTTGGAGAATGTCCGTGTTGGAGAAACTCCGTGTTGGAGAAACTCCGTGTTGGAGAAACTTTGTTGTAGCAACTCCGTGTTGGAGAAACTCCATGTAGAAACTCCGTGTTGGAGAAACTCCGTGTCGGAGAAACTCCGTGTTGGAGAAACTCCGTGTTGGAGAAACTCCGTGTTGGAGAAACTTCGTGTTTTAGAAACTCCGTGTTGGAGAAACTCCATGTTGGAGAAAGTCCGTGTTGGAGAATGTCCGTGTTGGAGAAACTCCGTGTTGGAGTGCTCCGTGTTGGAGAAAACTCCGTGTTGGAGAAACTCCGTGTTTTAGAAACTCCGTGTTGGAGAAACTCCGTGTTGTAGAAACTCCGTGTTAGAGAAACTCCATGTTGGAGAACCTTCTGGTTGGAGAAACTCCTTGTTGGAGAAAATCCTTGTTGGAGAAACTCCGTGTTGAAGAAACTCCGTGTTGGAGAAACTTTATGTTGTAGAAACTCCGTGTTGTAGAAACTTCATGTTGTAGAAACTCCGTGTTGGAGAAACTCTGTGTTGGAGAAACTCCCTGTTGAAGATACTCCGTGTTGTAGAAACTCCGTGTTGTAGAAACTTCGTGTTGGAGATAATCCATGTTGGAGAAACTCCATGTTGGAGAAACTCCATGCTGCAGAAAATTCGCGCTGGGGAAACTACGCGCTGGAGAATCTCCGCGCTGGAGAGACTTCGTGTTGGAGAAACTCCGTGTTGCAGAAACTCCCTCTTGGAGAATCTCCGTGTCGGAGAAACTCCATGTTGGAGAAACTCCGTGTTGGAGAAACTCCGTGTCGGGGAAACTCCGTGTTGGAGAAACTCCGTGTTGGAGAAACTCCGTGTTGGAGAAAATCCTTGTTGGAGAAACTCCGTGTTATAGCAACTCCGTGTTGGAGAAACTCTGCGCTGGAGAAACTCCGCGCTGGAGAAACTCCGTGTTGGAGAAACTCCGTGTTGGAGAAACTCTATGTTGGAGAAACTCCGTGTTGGAGAAACACCACGTTAGAGAAACTCCGTGTTGGAGAAAATTCCTGTTGGAGAAACTCCGTGCTAGAGAAACTCCGGGTTTGAGACACTCCACGTTGGAGAATCTCCTTGTTGGAAAAGCCTTGTTTGAGAAACCCCTTGTTGGAGAAACTCCGTGCTGGGGAAACTCCGTGCTGGGGAAACTTCGTGTTGGGGAAACGCCGTGATGGAGAAACTCCATGTTGGATAAACTCCGTGGCGGAGAAACTTCGTGTTGGAGAAAATCCTTGTTGGAGAAACTCCGTGCTATAGCAACTCCGTGTTGGAGAAACTCCGCGCTGGAGAAACTCCGTGTTCGAATAACTCCGTGTTGGAGGAACTCTGTGTTGGAGAAACTCCGTGTTGGAGAAACTCCGCGCTGGAGAAACTTCGTGTTGGAGAAACTCCGCGTTGGAGAAACTCCGTGTTGGAGAAACTCCGTGTCGGAGAAACTCCGTATTGGAGAAACTCCGTGTTGGAGAAACTTTATGTTGGAGAAACTCCATGTCGAAGAAACTTCGTATTGGAGAAACTCCGTGTTGGAGAAACTTTATGTTGTAGAAACTCCGTGTTGGAGAAACTCCATGTTGTAGAAACTCCGTGTTGAATAAACTCCTTGTTGGAGAAACTCCGTGTTGGAGAAACTCCGTGTTAGAGAAACTCCATGTTGGAGAAACTCCGTGTTGGAGAAACTCCGTGTCTGGGAAACTCCGTGTTGGAGAAAATCCGTGTTGGAGAAACTCCGTGTTGGAGAAAATCCTTGTTGGAGAAACTCCGTGCTATAGCAACTCCGTGTTGGAGAAACTCTGCGCTGGAGAAACTCCGCGCTGGAGAAACTCCGTGTTGGAGAAACTCCGTGTTGGAGAAACCCTGTGTTGGAGAAAATTCCTGTTGGAGAAACTCCGTGCTAGAGAAACTCCGTGTTTGAGACACTCCACGTTGGAGAATCTCCTTGTTGGAAAAGCCTTGTTTGAGAAACACTTTGTTGGAGAAACTCCGTGTTGGAGAAACTCCGTGCTGGGGAAACTTCGTGTTGGGGAAACGCCGTGTTGGAGAAACTCGATGTTGGATAAACTCCGTGGCGGAGAAACTTCGTGTTGGAGAAAATCCTTGTTGGAGAAACTCCGTGCTATAGCAACTCCGCGCTGGAGAAACTCCGTGTTCGAAAAACTCCGTGTTGGAGGAACTCTGTGTTGGAGAAACTCCGTGTTGGAGAAACTCCGCGCTGGAGAAACTTCGTGTTGGAGAAACTCCGCGTTGGAGAAACTCCGTGTTGGAGAATCTCCGTGTTGGAGAAACTCCGTGTCGGAGAAACTCCGTATTGGAGAAACTCCGTGTTGGAGAAACTTTATATTGGAGAAACTCCATGTCGAAGAAACTTCGTATTGGAGAAACTCCGTGTTGGAGAAACTTTATGTTGTAGAAACTCCGTGTTGGAGAAACTCCATGTTGTAGAAACTCCGTGTTGAAGAAACTCCGTGTTGGAGAAACTCCGTGTTGGAGAAACTCCGTGTTAGAGAAATTCCATGTTGGAGAAAGTCCGTGTTGGAGAATGTCCGTGTTGGAGAAACTCCGTGTTGGAGAAACTCCGTGTTGGAGAAACTTTATGTTGTAGAAACTCCGTGTTGGAGTAACTCCATGTTGTAGAAACTCCGTGTTGAAGAAACTCCGTGTTGGAGAAACTCCGTGTCGGAGAAACTCCGTGTTGGAGAAACTCCGTGTTGGAGAAACTCCGTGTTTTAGAAACTCCGTGTTGGAGAAACTCCATGTTGGAGAAAGTCCGTGTTGGAGAATGTCCGTGTTGGAGAAACTCCGTGTTGGAGAAACTTCGTGTTGGAGAAACTTTATGTTGTAGAAACTCCGTGTTGGAGAAACTCCATGTTGTAGAAACTCCGTGTTGGAGAAACTGTGTTGGAGAAACTCCCTGTTGAAGAAACTCCGTGTTGTAGAAACTCCGTGTTGGAGATAATCCATGTTGGAGAAACTCCATGTTGGAGAAACTCCATGCTGCAGAAAATCCGCGCTGGGGAAACTACGCGCTGGAGAATCTCCGCGCTGGAGAGACTTCGTGTTGGAGAAACTCCGTGTTGCAGAAACTCCGTGTTGGAGAAACTCCGTGTGTGAGAAACTCCGAGTTGGAGAAACTCCGTGTTGGAGAAGCTCCGTGTTGCAGAAACTTCGTATCGGAGAAAGTCCGTGTCGGAGAAACTCCGTGTCGCAGAAACTTCGTGTTGTAGAAACTCCATGTTGTAGAAACGTCTTGTTGGAGAAACTCCGTGTTGGAGAAACTTATTGTTAGAGAAACTCCGTGATGGAGAAACTTCGTGCTGGAGAAACTTCGTGTTGTAGAAACTGTGTCGGAGAAACTCCGTGTTGGAGAAACTCCATGTCGGAGAAACTCCGTGTTGGAGGAACTCCCTCTTGGAGAATCTCCGTGTCGGAGAAACTCCATGTTGGAGAAACTCCGTGTTGGAGAAACTCCGTGTCGGGGAAACTCCGTGTTGGAGAAACTCCGTGTTGGAGAAACTCCGTGTTGGAGAAAATCCTTGTTGGAGAAACTCCGTGTTATAGCAACTCCGTGTTGGAGAAACTCTGCGCTGGAGAAACTCCGCGCTGGAGAAACTCCGTGTTGGAGAAACTCCGTGTTGGAGAAACTCTGTGTTGGAGAAACTCCATGTTGGAGAAACACCACGTTAGAGAAACTCCGTGTTGGAGAAAATTCCTGTTGGAGAAACTCCGTGCTAGAGAAACTCCGGGTTTGAGACACTCCACGTTGGAGAATCTCCTTGTTGGAAAAGCCTTGTTTGAGAAACCCCTTGTTGGAGAAACTCCGTGTTGGAGAAACTCCGTGCTGGGGAAACTTCGTGTTGGGGAAACTCCGTGCTGGGGAAACTTCGTGTTGGAGAAAATCCTTGTTGGAGAAACTCCGTGCTATAGCAACTCCGTGTTGGAGAAACTCCGCGCTGGAGAAACTCCGTGTTCGAATAACTCCGTGTTGGAGGAATTCTGTGTTGGAGAAACTCCGTGTTGGAGAAACTCCGCGCTGGAGAAACTTCGTGTTGGAGAAACTCCGCGTTGGAGAAACTCCGTGTTGGAGAAACTCCGTGTCGGAGAAACTCCGTATTGGAGAAACTCCGTGTTGGAGAAACTTTATGTTGGAGAAACTCCATGTCGAAGAAACTTCGTATTGGAGAAACTCCGTGTTGGAGAAACTTTATGTTGTAGAAACTCCGTGTTGGAGAAACTCCATGTTGTAGAAACTCCGTGTTGAATAAACTCCTTGTTGGAGAAACTCCGTGTTGGAGAAACTCCGTGTTAGAGAAATTCCATGTTGGAGAAAGTCCGTGTTGGAGAATGTCCGTGTTGGAGAAACTCCGTGTTGGAGAAACTCCGTGTTGGAGAAACTTTGTTGTAGCAACTCCGTGTTGGAGAAACTCCATGTAGAAACTCCGTGTTGAAGAAACTCCGTGTTGGAGAAACTCCGTGTCGGAGAAACTCCGTGTTGGAGAAACTCCGTGTTGGAGAAACTCCGTGTTGGAGAAACTTCGTGTTTTAGAAACTCCGTGTTGGAGAAACTCCGTGTTGTAGAAAGTCCGTGTTGGAGAATGTCCGTGTTGGAGAAACTCCGTGTTGGAGTGCTCCGTGTTGGAGAAAACTCCGTGTTGGAGAAACTCCGTGTTTTAGAAACTCCGTGTTGGAGAAACTCCGTGTTGTAGAAACTCCGTGTTAGAGAAACTCCATGTTGGAGAACCTTCTGGTTGGAGAAACTCCTTGTTGGAGAAAATCCTTGTTGGAGAAACTCCGTGTTGAAGAAACTCCGTGTTGGAAAACTCCGTGTTGGAGAAACTCCGTGTTAGAGAAACTCCATGTTGGAGAAAGTCCGTGTTGGAGAATGTCCGTGTTGGAGAAACTCCGTGTTGGAGAAACTCCGTGTTGGAGAAACTTTATGTTGTAGAAACTCCGTGTTGTAGAAACTCCATGTTGTAGAAACTCCGTGTTGGAGAAACTCTGTGTTGGAGAAACTCCCTGTTGAAGATACTCCGTGTTGTAGAAACTCCGTGTTGTAGAAACTTCGTGTTGGAGATAATCCATGTTGGAGAAACTCCATGTTGGAGAAACTCCATGCTGCAGAAAATTCGCGCTGGGGAAACTACGCGCTGGAGAATCTCCGCGCTGGAGAGACTTCGTGTTGGAGAAACTCCGTGTTGCAGAAACTCCGTGTTGGAGAAACTCCGTGTGTGAGAAACTCCGTGTTGGAGAAACTCCTTGTTGGAGAAACTCCGTGTTGGAGAAACTCCGTGTTGGAGAAAACTCCGTGTTGGAGAAACTCCGTGTTTTAGAAACACCGTGTTGGAGAAACTCCCTGTTGTAGAAACTCCGTGTTAGAGAAACTCCATGTTGGAGAACCCTCTGGTTGGAGAAACTCCTTGTTGGAGAAAATCCTTGTTGGAGAAACTCCATGTTGGAGAAACTCCGTGTTGGAGAAACTCCGTGTTGGAGAAACTCCGTGTTGTGGAAACTCCGTGTTGGGGAAACGCCGAGATGCAGAAACTTCATGTTGTAGAAACTTCGTGTTGAAGAAACTCCGTGTTGGAGAAACTCCGTGTTGGAGAAACTCCGTGTTAGAGAAACTCCATGTTGGAGAAAGTCTGTGTTGGAGAATGTCCGTGTTGGAGAAACTCCGTGTTGGAGAAACTTCGTGTTGGAGAAACTTTATGTTGTAGAAACTCCGTGTTGGAGAAACTCCATGTTGTAGAAACTCCGTGTTGGAGAAACTGTGTTGGAGAAACTCCCTGTTGAAGAAACTCCGTGTTGTAGAAACTCCGTGTTGGAGATAATCCATGTTGGAGAAACTCCATGTTGGAGAAACTCCATGCTGCAGAAAATCCGCGCTGGGGAAACTACGCGCTGGAGAATCTCCGCGCTGGAGAGACTTCGTGTTGGAGAAACTCCGTGTTGCAGAAACTCCGTGTTGGAGAAACTCCGTGTGTGAGAAACTCCGAGTTGGAGAAACTCCGTGCTGGAGAAGCTCCGTGTTGCAGAAACTCCGTGTCTGGGAAACTCCGTGTTGGAGAAAATCCGTGTTGGAGAAACTCCGTGTTGGAGAAAATCCTTGTTGGAGAAACTCCGTGCTATAGCAACTCCGTGTTGGAGAAACTCTGCGCTGGAGAAACTCCGCGCTGGAGAAACTCCGTGTTGGAGAAACTCCGTGTTGGAGAAACCCTGTGTTGGAGAAAATTCCTGTTGGAGAAACTCCGTGCTAGAGAAACTCCGTGTTTGAGACACTCCACGTTGGAGAATCTCCTTGTTGGAAAAGCCTTGTTTGAGAAACACTTTGTTGGAGAAACTCCGTGTTGGAGAAACTCCGTGCTGGGGAAACTTCGTGTTGGGGAAACGCCGTGTTGGAGAAACTCGATGTTGGATAAACTCCGTGGCGGAGAAACTTCGTGTTGGAGAAAATCCTTGTTGGAGAAACTCCGTGCTATAGCAACTCCGCGCTGGAGAAACTCCGTGTTCGAAAAACTCCGTGTTGGAGGAACTCTGTGTTGGAGAAACTCCGTGTTGGAGAAACTCCGCGCTGGAGAAACTTCGTGTTGGAGAAACTCCGCGTTGGAGAAACTCCGTGTTGGAGAATCTCCGTGTTGGAGAAACTCCGTGTCGGAGAAACTCCGTATTGGAGAAACTCCGTGTTGGAGAAACTTTATATTGGAGAAACTCCATGTCGAAGAAACTTCGTATTGGAGAAACTCCGTGTTGGAGAAACTTTATGTTGTAGAAACTCCGTGTTGGAGAAACTCCATGTTGTAGAAACTCCGTGTTGAAGAAACTCTGTGTTGGAGAAACTCCGTGTTGGAGAAACTCCGTGTTAGAGAAATTCCATGTTGGAGAAAGTCCGTGTTGGAGAATGTCCGTGTTGGAGAAACTCCGTGTTGGAGAAACTCCGTGTTGGAGAAACTTTATGTTGTAGAAACTCCGTGTTGGAGTAACTCCATGTTGTAGAAACTCCGTGTTGAAGAAACTCCGTGTTGGAGAAACTCCGTGTCGGAGAAACTCCGTGTTGGAGAAACTCCGTGTTGGAGAAACTCCGTGTTTTAGAAACTCCGTGTTGGAGAAACTCCATGTTGGAGAAAGTCCGTGTTGGAGAATGTCCGTGTTGGAGAAACTCCGTGTTGGAGAAACTTCGTGTTGGAGAAACTTTATGTTGTAGAAACTCCGTGTTGGAGAAACTCCATGTTGTAGAAACTCCGTGTTGGAGAAACTGTGTTGGAGAAACTCCCTGTTGAAGAAACTCCGTGTTGTAGAAACTCCGTGTTGGAGATAATCCATGTTGGAGAAACTCCATGTTGGAGAAACTCCATGCTGCAGAAAATCCGCGCTGGGGAAACTACGCGCTGGAGAATCTCCGCGCTGGAGAGACTTCGTGTTGGAGAAACTCCGTGTTGCAGAAACTCCGTGTTGGAGAAACTCCGTGTGTGAGAAACTCAGAGTTGGAGAAACTCCGTGTTGGAGAAGCTCCGTGTTGCAGAAACTTCGTATCGGAGAAAGTCCGTGTCGGAGAAACTCCGTGTCGCAGAAACTTCGTGTTGTAGAAACTCCATGTTGTAGAAACGTCTTGTTGGAGAAACTCCGTGTTGGAGAAACTTATTGTTAGAGAAACTCCGTGATGGAGAAACTTCGTGCTGGAGAAACTTCGTGTTGTAGAAACTGTGTCGGAGAAACTCCGTGTTGGAGAAACTCCATGTCGGAGAAACTCCGTGTTGGAGGAACTCCCTCTTGGAGAATCTCCGTGTCGGAGAAACTCCATGTTGGAGAAACTCCGTGTTGGAGAAACTCCGTGTCGGGGAAACTCCGTGTTGGAGAAACTCCGTGTTGGAGAAACTCCGTGTTGGAGAAAATCCTTGTTGGAGAAACTCCGTGTTATAGCAACTCCGTGTTGGAGAAACTCTGCGCTGGAGAAACTCCGCGCTGGAGAAACTCCGTGTTGGAGAAACTCCGTGTTGGAGAAACTCTGTGTTGGAGAAACTCCATGTTGGAGAAACACCACGTTAGAGAAACTCCGTGTTGGAGAAAATTCCTGTTGGAGAAACTCCGTGCTAGGGAAACTCCGGGTTTGAGACACTCCACGTTGGAGAATCTCCTTGTTGGAAAAGCCTTGTTTGAGAAACCCCTTGTTGGAGAAACTCCGTGTTGGAGAAACTCCGTGCTGGGGAAACTTCGTGTTGGGGAAACGCCGTGATGGAGAAACTCCATGTTGGATAAACTCCGTGGCGGAGAAACTTCGTGTTGGAGAAAATCCTTGTTGGAGAAACTCCGTGCTATAGCAACTCCGTGTTGGAGAAACTCCGCGCTGGAGAAACTCCGTGTTCGAATAACTCCGTGTTGGAGGAACTCTGTGTTGGAGAAACTCCGTGTTGGAGAAACTCCGCGCTGGAGAAACTTCGTGTTGGAGAAACTCCGCGTTGGAGAAACTCCGTGTTGGAGAAACTCCGTGTCGGAGAAACTCCGTATTGGAGAAACTCCGTGTTGGAGAAACTTTATGTTGGAGAAACTCCATGTCGAAGAAACTTCGTATTGGAGAAACTCCGTGTTGGAGAAACTTTATGTTGTAGAAACTCCGTGTTGGAGAAACTCCATGTTGTAGAAACTCCGTGTTGAATAAACTCCTTGTTGGAGAAACTCCGTGTTGGAGAAACTCCGTGTTAGAGAAATTCCATGTTGGAGAAAGTCCGTGTTGGAGAATGTCCGTGTTGGAGAAACTCCGTGTTGGAGAAACTCCGTGTTGGAGAAACTTTGTTGTAGCATCTCCGTGTTGGAGAAACTCCATGTAGAAACTCCGTGTTGAAGAAACTCCGTGTTGGAGAAACTCCGTGTCGGAGAAACTCCGTGTTGGAGAAACTCCGTGTTGGAGAAACTCCGTGTTGGAGAAACTCCGTGTTTTAGAAACTCCGTGTTGGAGAAACTCCATGTTGGAGAAAGTCCGTGTTGGAGAATGTCCGTGTTGGAGAAACTCCGTGTTGGAGAAACTCCGTGTTGGAGAAAACTCCGTGTTGGAGAAACTCCGTGTTTTAGAAACTCCGTGTTGGAGAAACTCCGTGTTGTAGAAACTCCGTGTTAGAGAAACTCCATGTTGGAGAACCTTCTGGTTGGAGAAACTCCTTGTTGGAGAAAATCCTTGTTGGAGAAACTCCGTGTTGAAGAAACTCCGTGTTGGAAAACTCCGTGTTGGAGAAACTCCGTGTTAGAGAAACTCCATGTTGGAGAAAGTCCGTGTTGGAGAATGTCCGTGTTGGAGAAACTCCGTGTTGGAGAAACTCCGTGTTGGAGAAACTTTATGTTGTAGAAACTCCGTGTTGTAGAAACTCCATGTTGTAGAAACTCCGTGTTGGAGAAACTCTGTGTTGGAGAAACTCCCTGTTGAAGATACTCCGTGTTGTAGAAACTCCGTGTTGTAGAAACTTCGTGTTGGAGATAATCCATGTTGGAGAAACTCCATGTTGGAGAAACTCCATGCTGCAGAAAATTCGCGCTGGGGAAACTACGCGCTGGAGAATCTCCGCGCTGGAGAGACTTCGTGTTGGAGAAACTCCGTGTTGCAGAAACTCCGTGTTGGAGAAACTCCGTGTGTGAGAAACTCCGAGTTGGAGAAACTCCGTGTTGGTGAAGCTCCGTGTTGCAGAAACTTCGTATCGGAGAAAGTCCGTGTCGGAGAAACTCCGTGTCGCAGAAACTTCGTGTTGTAGAAACTTCATGTTGTAGAAACGTCGTGTTGGAGAAACTCCGTGTTGTAGAAGCTTCGTGTTGGCGAAACTCCATGTTGTAGAAACTTCGTGTTGGAGAAACTTTTTTTTGAGAAACTTATTGTTAGAGAAACTCCGTGATGGAGAAACTTCGTGCTGGAGAAACTTCGTGTTGTAGAAACTGTGTCGGAGAAACTCCGTGTTGGAGAAACTCCATGTCGGAGAAACTCCGTGTTGGAGGAACTCCGTGTCTGGGAAACTCCGTGTTGGAGAAACTCCGTGTTGGAGAAACTCCGTGTTGGAGAAAATCCTTGTTGGAGAAACTCCGTGCTATAGCAACTCCGTGTTGGAGAAACTCTGCGCTGGAGAAACTCCGCGCTGGAGAAACTCCGTGTTGGAGAAACTTCGTGTTGGAGAAAATCCTTGTTGGAGAAACTCCGTGCTATAGCAACTCCGTGTTGGAGAAACTCCGCGCTGGAGAAACTCCGTGTTCGAAAAACTCCGTGTTGGAGGAACTCTGTGTTGGAGAAACTCCGTGTTGGAGAAACTCCGCGCTGGAGAAACTTCGTGTTGGAGAAACTCCGCGTTGGAGAAACTCCGTGTTGGAGAAACTCCGTGTTGGAGAAACTACGTGTCGGAGAAATTCCGTATTGGAGAAACTCCGTGTTGGAGAAACTTTATATTGGAGAAACTCCATGTCGAAGAAACTTCGTATTGGAGAAACTCCGTGTTGGAGAAACTTTATGTTGTAGAAACTCCGTGTAGGAGAAACTCCATGTTGTAGAAACTCCGTGTTGAAGAAACTCCGTGTTGGAGAAACTCCGTGTTGGAGAAACTTCGTGTTAGAGAAATTCCATGTTGGAGAAAGTCCGTGTTGGAGAATGTCCGTGTTGGAGAAACTCCGTGTTGGAGAAACTCCGTGTTGGAGAAACTTTATGTTGTAGAAACTCCGTGTTGGAGAAACTCCATGTTGTAGAAACTCCGTGATGAAGAAACTCTGTGTTGGAGAAACTCCGTGTCGGAGAAACTCCGTGTTGGAGAAACTCCGTGTTGGAGAAACTCCGTGTTTTAGAAACTCCGTGTTGGAGAAACTCCATGTTGGAGAAAGTCCGTGTTAGAGAATGTCCGTGTTGGAGAAACTCCGTGTTGGAGAAAACTCCGTTTTGGAGAAACTCCGTGTTTTAGAAACTCCGTGTTGGAGAAACTCCGTGTTGTAGAAACTCCGTGTTAGAGAAACTCCATGTTGGAGAACCTTCTGGTTGGAGAAACTCCTTGTTGGAGAAAATCCTTGTTGGAGAAACTCCGTGTTGAAGAAACTCCGTGTTGGAAAACTCCGTGTTGGAGAAACTCCGTGTTAGAGAAACTCCATGTTGGAGAAAGTCCGTGTTGGAGAATGTCCGTGTTGGAGAAACTCCGTGTTGGAGAAACTCCGTGTTGGAGAAACTTTATGTTGTAGAAAGTCAGTGTTGGAGAAACTCCATGTTGTAGAAACTCCGTGTTGGAGAAACTCTGTGTTGGAGAAACTCCCTGTTGAAGATACTCCGTGTTGTAGAAACTACGTGTTGTAGAAACTCCGTGTTGGAGATAATCCATGTTGGAGAAACTCCATGTTGGAGAAACTCCGTGCTGCAGAAAATCCGCGCTGGGGAAACTACGCGTGGAGAAACTCCGTGTTGGAGAGACTCCTTGTTGGAGACACTCCGTGTTGGAGAAACTCCGTGTTGGAGAAAACTCTGTGTTGGAGAAACTCCGTGTTTTAGAAACTCCGTGTTGGAGAAACTCCCTGTTGTAGAAACTCCGTGTTAGAGAAACTCCATGTTGGAGAACCTTCTGGTTGGAGAAACTCCTTGTTGGAGAAAATCCTTGTTGGAGAAACTCCATGTTGGAGAATCTCCGTGTTGGAGAAACTCCGTGTTGTGGAAACTCCGTGTTGGGGAAACGCCGAGATGCAGAAACTTCATGTTGTAGAAACTTCGTGTTGAAGAAACTCCGTGTTGGAGAAACTCCGTGTTGGAGAAACTCCGTTTTAGAGAAACTCCAGGTTGGAGAAAGTCCGTGTTGGAGAATGTCCGTGTTGGAGAAACTCCGTGTTGGAGAAACTTCGTGTTGGAGATACTTTATGTTGTAGAAACTCCGTGTTGGAGAAACTCCATGTTGTAGAAACTCCGTGTTGGAGAAACTGTGTTGGAGAAACTCCCTGTTGAAGAAACTCCGTGTTGTAGAAACTCCGTGTTGGAGATAATCCATGTTGGAGAAACTCCATGTTGGAGAAACTCCATGCTGCAGAAAATCCGCGCTGGGGAAACTACGCGCTGGAGAATCTCCGCGCTGGAGAGACTTCGTGTTGGAGAAACTCCGTGTTGCAGAAACTCCGTGTTGGAGAAACTCCGTGTGTGAGAAACTCCGTGTTGGAGAAACTCCTTGTTGGAGAAACTCCGTGTTGGAGAAACTCCGTGTTGGAGAAACTCCGTGTTGGAGAAACTCCGTGTTGTGGAAACTCCGTGTTGGGGAAACGCCGAGATGCAGAAACTTCATGTTGTAGAAACTTCGTGTTGAAGAAACTCCGTGTTGGAGAAACTCCATGTTGGAGAAACTCCGTGTTAGAGAAACTCCATGTTGGAGAAAGTCCGTGTTGGAGAATGTCCGTGTTGGAGAAACTCCGTGTTGGAGAAACTTTATGTTGTAGAAACTCCGTGTTGGAGAAACTCCATGTTGGAGAAACTCCGTGTTGGAGAAACTCTGTGTTGGAGAAACTCCATGTTGGAGAAACACCACGTTAGAGAAACTCCGTGTTGGAGAAAATTCCTGTTGGAGAAACTCCGTGCTAGAGAAACTCCGGGTTTGAGACACTCCACGTTGGAGAATCTCCTTGTTGGAAAAGCCTTGTTTGAGAAACCCCTTGTTGGAGAAACTCCGTGTTGGAGAAACTCCGTGCTGGGGAAACTTCGTGTTGGGGAAACTCCGTGCTGGGGAAACTTCGTGTTGGAGAAAATCCTTGTTGGAGAAACTCCGTGCTATAGCAACTCCGTGTTGGAGAAACTCCGCGCTGGAGAAACTCCGTGTTCGAATAACTCCGTGTTGGAGGAATTCTGTGTTGGAGAAACTCCGTGTTGGAGAAACTCCGCGCTGGAGAAACTTCGTGTTGGAGAAACTCCGCGTTGGAGAAACTCCGTGTTGGAGAAACTCCGTGTCGGAGAAACTCCGTATTGGAGAAACTCCGTGTTGGAGAAACTTTATGTTGGAGAAACTCCATGTCGAAGAAACTTCGTATTGGAGAAACTCCGTGTTGGAGAAACTTTATGTTGTAGAAACTCCGTGTTGGAGAAACTCCATGTTGTAGAAACTCCGTGTTGAATAAACTCCTTGTTGGAGAAACTCCGTGTTGGAGAAACTCCGTGTTAGAGAAATTCCATGTTGGAGAAAGTCCGTGTTGGAGAATGTCCGTGTTGGAGAAACTCCGTGTTGGAGAAACTCCGTGTTGGAGAAACTTTGTTGTAGCAACTCCGTGTTGGAGAAACTCCATGTAGAAACTCCGTGTTGAAGAAACTCCGTGTTGGAGAAACTCCGTGTCGGAGAAACTCCGTGTTGGAGAAACTCCGTGTTGGAGAAACTCCGTGTTGGAGAAACTTCGTGTTTTAGAAACTCCGTGTTGGAGAAACTCCGTGTTGTAGAAAGTCCGTGTTGGAGAATGTCCGTGTTGGAGAAACTCCGTGTTGGAGTGCTCCGTGTTGGAGAAAACTCCGTGTTGGAGAAACTCCGTGTTTTAGAAACTCCGTGTTGGAGAAACTCCGTGTTGTAGAAACTCCGTGTTAGAGAAACTCCATGTTGGAGAACCTTCTGGTTGGAGAAACTCCTTGTTGGAGAAAATCCTTGTTGGAGAAACTCCGTGTTGAAGAAACTCCGTGTTGGAAAACTCCGTGTTGGAGAAACTCCGTGTTAGAGAAACTCCATGTTGGAGAAAGTCCGTGTTGGAGAATGTCCGTGTTGGAGAAACTCCGTGTTGGAGAAACTCCGTGTTGGAGAAACTTTATGTTGTAGAAACTCCGTGTTGTAGAAACTCCATGTTGTAGAAACTCCGTGTTGGAGAAACTCTGTGTTGGAGAAACTCCCTGTTGAAGATACTCCGTGTTGTAGAAACTCCGTGTTGTAGAAACTTCGTGTTGGAGATAATCCATGTTGGAGAAACTCCATGTTGGAGAAACTCCATGCTGCAGAAAATTCGCGCTGGGGAAACTACGCGCTGGAGAATCTCCGCGCTGGAGAGACTTCGTGTTGGAGAAACTCCGTGTTGCAGAAACTCCGTGTTGGAGAAACTCCGTGTGTGAGAAACTCCGTGTTGGAGAAACTCCTTGTTGGAGAAACTCCGTGTTGGAGAAACTCCGTGTTGGAGAAAACTCCGTGTTGGAGAAACTCCGTGTTTTAGAAACACCGTGTTGGAGAAACTCCCTGTTGTAGAAACTCCGTGTTAGAGAAACTCCATGTTGGAGAACCCTCTGGTTGGAGAAACTCCTTGTTGGAGAAAATCCTTGTTGGAGAAACTCCATGTTGGAGAAACTCCGTGTTGGAGAAACTCCGTGTTGGAGAAACTCCGTGTTGTGGAAACTCCGTGTTGGGGAAACGCCGAGATGCAGAAACT